>NC_089586.1:100300638-100650638 GCF_019320115.1 Miscanthus floridulus | reverse complement strand
GCTCCTCAACATCGCCACCAACTTCGCCTTGGGCGAAGAGGCTATGGGGCCATCTTCCCCGAGAATGATGCCAAGGGGAAGTGGAGGGATGAGGCCCCTGAGGCCTCAGCTCCCCACCTCCCCAAGAGAAAGAAAAAGGGTCGCTAGGGGAAGCAGGCCATCCTCGAGGCTGATCTGGTCGTGGCCGCAGAACGCAAGAATCCCCGAGGCCTCAGGGGCCCTAGACCCTTCGATGACATGCTTAAGAAACCCTACCCTTACCACCAGGGCCCGGTAAAGCACGCCCTCGAGGATTGCTCCATGCTGCGGCATTACTACGCCTAGCTCAGGCTCCCCGATGATGACGCCAAGCAGAAAGGCGTCGGTGACTAGGATGATGACAAGGACGATGGGTTCCCCGAGGTGCATAACGCCTTCATGATCTTTGGTGGACCCTCGGTGTGCCTTACGACACGCCAGTGAAAGAAGGAACACCGAGAGGTCTTCTTGGTCAAGGTGGCCACTCCTCGATACCTCGACTGGTCTCGGGAGGCGATCACCTTTGATCGAGATGACCACCCCAACCATGTCCCGAATCCTGGGCAGTACCCACTTGTTGTCGACCCGATCGTGGGCAACACCTGGCTCACCAAGGTGTTGATAGACGGAGGCAGCGGCCTCAACATCCTCTACGCCAGCACCCTGGAGCTCCTAGAGATCGACCAGTCGAGGCTCCGGGGTGACGCCACGCCTTTCCATGGCATCGTGCTAGGGAAATGCACGTGACCCCTTGGGCGCATCGACCTTCCCATTTGCTTCGGCACCCCCTCCAACTACCGTAAGGAGGTCCATACCTTCGAGGTGGTTGGATTCAGGGGAACCTACCATGCCATCCTAGGGTGGCCGTGCTACGCCAAGTTCATGGTAGTCCCCAACTACACCTACCTCAAGCTCAAGATGTCGGGTCCCAATGGCGTCATCATGAATGAGTCCACGTACGAACATGCATACGACTGTGATGTCGAGTGCATCGAGTACGCTGAGGCTCTCGTGGAGGCCAAGACCCTCATCGCCAACCTCGACCGGCTCGGCGACGAGGCGCCTAACTCCAAGCATCGCACTAGGACGTTCAAGCCCACGGAGGCCATCAAGCTCGTCCCAGTTGACCCCGCCTGCCCCGACGACTAGGCACTAAGGATCAGCACCACCCTCAACATCAAATAGGAAGCCATGCTCGTCGACTTTCTCCGTGCAAATGCTGATATGTTTGCAAGGTGTCCCTCGGACATGATGGGTATACCGAGGGAGGTTGCCGAGCACACCTTGGACATCCAGGCCGGCTCTAGACTGGTGAAGCAACGCCTACGCCAATTCGATGAGGAAATGCATAGGGCCATCAGCGAGGAGGTGCAGAAACTCTTGGCGGCCGGATTCATCAAGGAAGTATCCCATCCAGAGTGGTTGTCTAACCCTATGTTAGTTAAGAAGAAAAATAGGAAATGGAAGATGTGTGTAGACTACACCGGTTTGAATAAAGCCTGTCCAAAAGTCCCCTTCCCATTACCTTGAATCGATCAGATCATTGACTCCACTGCGGGGTGCGAGACCCTGTCTTTCCTTGATGCGTATTCTGGTTACCATCAAATCAAGATGAAAGAGTCTGACCAGCTCATGACTTCTTTCATCACCCCATTTGGCATGTACTGCTACATGACTATGCCTTTCGGCCTCAGAAACACAGGGGCCACGTACCAGCAGTGCATGACCCAGGTCTTTGGCGACCACATTGGGCAAACCATCGAGGCCTATGTGGACAACATCATGGTCAAGTCTAGAAAGGCTGAGGATCTCGTCGATGACCTAAAGATAGCCTTCAAATGCCTTACAGAGAAGGGCATCAAGCTCAATCCCGAGAAGTGTGTGTTTGGGGTCCCCCCAGGCATGCTCTTGGGATTCATAGTCTCAGAACGTGGCATCAAAGCTAATCCGAAGAAGGTCTCGACCGTAACTAGCATGGGACCAATCCAAGACCTCAAGGGAGTGTAGAGGGTCATGGGATGCCTTGCGGCCCTGAGCTGCTTCATCTCGTGCCTCGGCGAAAAAGGCTTGCCTCTGTACCACCTCTTGAGAAAATCTGAATGCTTCTCTTGGACCCTCGAGGCTGAAGAAGCCCTCACCAAGCTCAAAGCACTGCTCACCAATCCTCCTGTCCTAGTACCGCCGGCCAGGGATAAGGCCCTCTTACTCTACGTCACCGCAATGACCCAAGTGGTCAGCGCTGCCGTAGTAGTAGAGAGGCAGGAAGAAGGGCACGCTCTACCCATCCAATGACCTGTTTACTTCATCAGCGAAGTGCTCTCCGAGACCAAAACGCGCTACCCCCACATCCAGAAGCTGGTCTACACCATAGTCTTGGCCCAGCGCAAGCTACGTCACTACTTTGAGTCCCACCCAGCGACCGTGGTATCATCTTTCCCCTTGGGAGAGATAATCCATAACCGGGAGGCCTCGGGTAGGATAGCCAAGTGGGCCATCGAGCTTATGGGGGAAGCCTTGACTTTTGCGCCTCAGAAAGCGATTAAGTCTTAGGTCTTGGCCGATTTTGTGGCTGAGTGGACCAACACCCAACTGCCACCTACTCAAATTCAGACAGAGTGCTGGACCATATACTTCGACGGGTCTCTAATGAAGACTAGGGCAGGCATGGGTCTACTCTTCCTCTCGCCCCTCAGAGTACACATGTGCTACATGGTGCAGCTCCACTTCGTCACCTCCAACAACATGGCCGAGTACGAGGCCCTCGTCAATGGCTTGCAAATCGCCATCGAACTTGGGGTACAGCGTCTCGATGTCCGGGGCGACTCGCAGCTCATCATTGATCAAGTCATGAAGGAGTCGAACTGCCTCGACCCCAAAATGGAGGCGTACTGCAAGTTGGTACATCGCCTAGAAGACAAGTTCGAAGGTCTCGAACTCAACCACATCTCGTGGAAGTACAATGAGGCCGCCGATAAACTAGCAAAGATGGCCTCAGCATGAGCTCTGGTCCCCCCAAACGTCTTTGCCAGGGACCTCCACAAACCTTCCATTGACTACGCCTCAGTAGCAAAGGAGGGCTCACCGGTCGAACCCACAGTGGGGCTCGATGCCCCCTCTACCGCCGAGTCTCCTTCGGCCGAGCCCAAGGTCATGGAAGTCGACACAGAGCCTCCCTAGACCGACTAGGACATGGACTAGCGAGTCCCGTTCCTTGATTGGGTCGCTCAAGGAGAGCTTCCTAGTGATAGGACCAAAGCCCGATGGCTTGCATGACAAGCCAAAACTTACGTCCTCTACAATGGCGAATTGTATAGGCGAAGTCCCTCCGGTGTCCTCCAACGATGCATCACCACCGAGGCAGGCCAAACCCTACTTTGGGACTTGCACGTAGGGGCCTGCGGGCACCATGCGTCCAAGGGTTCTACTAGCCGACGGCGGTTGCCAATGCCACCAAGTTAGTATGCTCCTACGAAGGATGCTAGTACTATGCTCGGCAGACGCACCTCCCGACCCTGGCCCTCCAAACCATCCCCGTTACATGGCTGTTTGCCGTGGGGGGGCTCAACATGGTCGGGCCTCTATAGAAGGCCCTCGGGGGCTACACCCACCTACTGGTAGCAATCAATAAGTTCTCCAAATGGATCGAGGCTCGTTCGATCAATCAAATCAAATCCGAGCAAGCAATGCTATTCTTCACTGACATTATCCATAGGTTCAGGGTCCCTAACACCATCATCACCGACAACGGGACACAGTTCATTGGCAAAAAATTCTTGACGTTCTGCGATGACCACCACATCCGTGTGGCCTGGTCGGCCATAGAACACCCAAGGACCAACGACCAAGTAGAACGTGCCAACAGCATGATCCTACAAGGCCTCAAGCCAAGAATTTACAACCGATTGAAGAAGTTTGGCAAGAAATGGCTTGTCGAACTCCCATCGGTCATCTGGAGCCTGAGGAACACTCCAAGCCGAGCCATGGGGTTCACACCTTTCTTCCTGGTCTATGGAGCTGAGGCCATCCTCCCCACTGACTTGGAATATGGTTCCCCGAGGCTATAGGCCTACAACGAGCAAAGCAACCGCACCACCTGCGAGGATGCCCTTGACCAACTGAAGGAAGCCCAAGACATCGTGCTGCTGCACTCGGCCAAATACTAGCAAGCCCTACGGTGCTATCAGGCCTAGTGCATTCAAAGCCGAGACTTGAAGGTAGGCGACCTAGTGTTGAGGCTGACACAGAGCAACAAGGGTCGCAACAAGCTGACCCCACCATGGGAAGGACCGTACATCGTCGCCCAAGTACTAAAGCCCAGGACCTATAAGCTAGCGAACTAGAGGGGCGAAATCTTCACCAACGCTTGGAACATAGAACATCTATGTCGCTTTTACCCTTAAATATCCAAGCATTGTATATATTGTTTCTCGGAATACAATTGAGAAGCGTTCTTTAGTTGTTCTAATTTTTCGAGAAACCCCCCTGAGCCCGTCGCGGGTCTCGGCAATACGATAACACTATAAGGGAGACTCGGCTCTACCTCTATAGAACCGAGCCTCCCTTGGGGGCTAGATGGGGGATTCCCTCCAAAGTCCCATGCACCATTTTTTAGTCATTTTTCGAAAAAGTTCTTACGTCAAAACTCTCTAGCACGCTCTGACAAATCGGTTGCAAAAAGCCCAAGGACCGGAAGTCCATCTCAGGGATAGAAGGCCGGTAGAGTCGCGAGACAGCCTACGCCCCTGGGCTATGGCACTCCCTTAGCACCTTTTGCCCAAGGGACGGCTTAGGTTCCAAGGAGGTTTTTTGCAAAAGAAATCTGATCAGAGACAACAGAGGGCAGAGGCTCAGAAACACAAGAAAAATGACTAAGAAACATGAGTACTTTAAAAAGGGGCCTCGACAGCCACAAGCGTCACGATACAAACTTAATCCCTACTCTATTTACATGACCTCTTGGGCCCAGGTCAAGGCTCAGGGCCTCTAGCATTGGCAGACGGCGGGGGAGGGACCACCTCCTCTTCGAACAACGTTGCCAGCGCTGTGCCGGGGCCTTCCGCCGCCTCCATCAGCTTTGTGACCACCGCGTCGGCCTCCTCCTCATCATCAGGCAAGACATAGCCATCGCTGATGGTTTGGAGGTCAACGCCAATGTAGTGCGAGGCGATGACAGCCAGCGCGCGCTTGACGCCCGTTTGCAGCGCTCCTCAGAGCCACTCGTGCACTTGACCGCTCAATGCAATCAGATGTCTCTCAAGGGAGCTACCTGACTGAACCCCCTTGACCTCCAAGGCCTTGCAGGTGGTATGGGCGGCACCCTTCAGCGTGTCATGCTCCCCGATCTTGGTCTCGAGCACCACCTGCACCGCGACGGAAGCCTCGGCTGCCCGGGTAACCTCCGCCTCCGACTCTGTGCCATAGGAAATGGAATGGGGTTGAGCGCAAAGGAAAACAAGCCAAATAGGGACGGAAGCCTATGGGACTCATCCTTGGCCTTCTGCTCCCAGCGTTGGGCCTCGACCCGAGAGGCCTCGGCTTCCTCCTTCTAGCGCAGGGCCTTGGCCTAGGAAGCCTCGGCCTTCTCCTTCAGGCGCTAGGCCTCGACCCGAGTAGCCTCAGCTACCCTGGAAGCCTCTCTCCCCAGCTCTGCATCACACCAGAGAATTAGGGGGCGAATACAAGAAAAGCGAATAAAACGAGGGGAATAGGACTCACCCTTGGCCTTTCCCCTCCAGACCATAGCCTCGGTCTAGGAGGCATCAACCACCATAAGGGCCTCATCCAAGGTGCCTTTTGTCAGCTGGTGCGCACTCTGCTCCGCTCCTAGCTGCCCAGCAAGAGCCTTGCCCGAGGTCATGGCTTCTTTGGCTCAGGACCTGAAGGCATCTCGATCACCGACCACGTGGGTGAGTTCCTCCTCCAACTCCTTGACCCGCGCTGCTAGAGGAGTGGCCTGCTCCTGGGCCGTGGCGGCCTCAACCTTTGCATCGGCACAACGAAGGCGGAGGTCCTCCACCTCTGCACTCCGCGTCGACAGGAGCTTGTTGGCGTCGGCAAGGAGGCTCTTCTACCGCTGAAGCTGGTCCCAGATGTCCCTCTCCTGCCGGAGAAAGACCAACTTCCCAAGGGACCAGGTCTCGAGCTCCTGGGGGAAACAAAACAGGGGTCAATCCCTACAAGAAAACTCAAAAAAAGACAACACCATGTGAGAAAAGAAAGCACGAACCTGGGCGACTCTAGGCAGATCGTCGGCCACCACGGACAGCACTATCCATAATGACCGCTCTGCTAGCTGGTGGTACTACTCGAAGGTGTCCTTGCGCCCGCCCTCGGCCGCATCCTTGAGGGCGAACAAAGGCTCCACCTCAGGGTCGTCCCGGCTGAAAGCTCTAGTTTGGTTTTGGTTAATTGATGAAACCCTAAGTGCTAACCTAGTTTATCAAAGTGATTATGAGATAGGTAGCACTACTCCAAGTGATGAAGCAATGACGAAGATCATGACAATGGTGATAGCATGGTGATGATCAAATGCTTGAACTTGGAAAAGAAGAAAGAGAAAAACAAAAGGCTCAAGGCAAAGGTATAAAATGTAGGAGCCATTTTGTTTTAGTGATCAAGACACTTAGTGAGTGTGATCACATTTAGGATAGATAGCCGTACTATTAAGAGGAGTGAAACTTGTATCGGAATGCGGTTATCAAAGTGCCACTAGATTCTCTAACTCATTGCATATGCATTTAGGATCTAGTGGAGTGCTAACACCCTTGTTAATATTTGTGAAAATATGCTAACACATGTGCACAAGGTGTTTGCAGGGTTGAGATGGGTTTGGGTCCCTCTCTCCCTCCCGCCGAGCTTGCGAGGCGGGATTCGGCGCTTTCGGGAAAATGAAATGTCTATTTTCTATTGCGCCAGATGCAAAATTCTTGGTGGTTGGCACACTTAAGCAAGGGTGAAGAAGTTAGAGTTGAAATGGAGTTAGTAGAAATGATGCTGGCGTCGGTCTACTGACCGGACGCTGGGTCACTCAGCGACCGGACGCTGAAGGGCTGCGTCCGGTCGAGCGGTCAGACGGCACAGTCACTGGGATTGAGCACCGGACGCTTGTCTGCGTCCGGTCAAGATGGACCGGACGCGTCCGGTCGGAAAAACATGCCTCGGGGAGCTTACTGGAAACGACCGGACGCTGGGGCTTCAGCGTCCGGTCAGTTTTGACCGGAGCGTCCGGTCAGTCTCGTAGCCGTTGGAATCTGACGAACTGTGTTTGAAGCTGGTGATGCGTGGCGTCCATCGGGCGACCGGACGCTGAGGGCCAGCGTCCGGTCAGTATGACCGGAGCGTCCGGTCAGAACGCGTTTTGCCCAGTGAAGGGGTATAACGGCTCTATTTGATGGGGGCTCTATTTATAGCCCCATGGCCGGCTCAAGGGAGCTCTCTTGCATATTTTCATTGACATAGCAACCTTGTGAGCTTAGCCAAAGTCCTCCCACTCATCTCCATCATTGATCCATCATCATTGTGAGATTGGGAGAGAATCCAAGTGCATTGCTTGAGTGATTGCATCTAGAGGCACTTGGTATTCGTGTTGCGCTGCGGATTTCGCTTGTTTCTCTTGGTGGTTGCCACCACCTAGACGGTTGGAGCAGCGGTGGAGGATCGGCACGAGTTGGTGATTGTTCGTGGCCGCCTTCGGTGATTGTGAGGGGAGTTGTACCTTCCCCGGCGGAGTGCCAAAAGGTAACTCTAGTAAATTGCTCGTGTCATTGAGTTACCTCACTTGTGGGTCGGTTCTTGCGGTGTCCAATCGTGTGGACGAGGTTTGTGAAACACCTCTTAGCCGCCGAACCACCAAGTGTTGGTCGACACAACGGGGACGTAGCGTGTTGGCAAGCACGTGAACCTCGGGAGAAAATCGATTGTCTCTCTTCTTTGCCATTCTCCCGGTGATTGGCTATATATATTCATCTTGTGATTGGTTCATCCCCTACACGTCGGTATAATCACTCTACTCACTCATTTACATTCTTGCAAACTAGTTGATACAAGCTCTTTAGTGTAATTAGAATTGAGAGCTTGCTTTATTATTTACATTCATCTAGTTGAGCTCTTTAGAGTAGCAAGGTTGAGAGCTCTTAGTGAGTAATTACATAGCTAGTTTGTGTGCCTAAGTATTCATTGCAACTAGAATTGTTGGATAGGTGGCTTGCAACCCTTGTAGAGCTAGAGCAAGTTTGCTTTACGCTATTTGTCATACTAATCAAATTGCTCTAGTTGATTTGTAGATTTTTAAATAGGCTATTCACCCCCCCTCTAGCCATATTAGGACCTTTCACCGGCTCTACCACAGGACACGCGGGTGATCCTACTCACGGGGCTCGGGTCGTACCCATGCGAGGGCCGAGCTTCCCTCGCCCGAGGTCAGAACTGGCTATTCCATGGCACCGACCACCTTGGCATTGGCCATCTCCTACGCTCGAGAAGTATCATCGGAGGAGATTGGAAGGACCTCCACCTCCTGGGCGCTCTCCCGCAACGACGGTGGGCCTTGAACCAAGGGTGCCACCGAGGCCTCCGCCGCCTTCATCTCCACTTCCTAGGCCGACAGCCTCGCTGCGATCACGTTGGCCTCGGTGGTCTCGGGGGCTCTAGCCTCCGCCATCGGGGCCTTGGTGGCCCCGGGGGCTCCGACCTCCGCCATCGTGGCCTCAGCAGTCGTGGGGGCTCCGGTGCCCGCCGCAGCGGCCTCGATGGTCCTAGGCACCCCGGCCTCCGCCGCCTCGGCCTCGGAGACCAAGGGGGCCTCGACCTTGGTGGCCTCGGTAGCTAAGGGCACTTCGGCCCTATCCGACTCATGGGCCTCGCCCTCGTGGGGCGTAGGCGCTCCCTCCCCTGTCGGTGTTAGGGCCACCTCAGTAGCCCCTCCTTGGGTGGCTGGCTCCTTTGGGTTGGCCCTTGCCGACGCTGTGCCACATTGTAGGGCGGCTTGCACCTTCGCCACCCAGTGGGTGGTGGAACCGGGGCTCACCTTGAGTGCCTTAAGGGGCACCAAGGTAGCACCTCTGCAGGTCACTTCCGACTAAGAACAGAATACTTGCAGGGTCAGCACGAGACCGAAGAACGAACAGAAAAACACTGTGGCTCTGCCAAAAATACGCTTACCTCGAGCGAGGCTGCAACCGCTTCGGCACGGCAACCCTCGTCTGCAAAGGCGGTGGCGGTGGCAGAGGCACGCCCTCTGTATACGCCGGCGCCGACCGGTCCTCGATGGACCCCGGTGCCCCCTCGGTCCTCTACGGGGGCGACTGCGTCGCCCCCGCCGCCACCTGCTCCGCTACTGCCGTCGAGCCCACCGGGCTAACGGCATGCTTTCCCAGCGCCCGCGCCTCGGGCGTGTCGGCCTCAGCCCTAGGGTGGGCAATTGCTAACCCCGAGATAGCTCCTCCTCCTCCTCCTAGGAGAGCCAGGCTACCTGCCGATGCTCGGGGCACCGTCTCCCCTATGTCAGGGAGATGGTCCAGGGGACCCCGCCCTAACTCACCCTCATCATCTCTGTCCGAGGCATCCGTCGATAGCGACGGTGATGGGGACTCCTCCAATAGGAGGCCATCCTTCCTTTGCTACCGGCAACGCTCATCTAGTTTCTCGTGCATAAGGATCTGCTTTGTGCACTTCGCCACCTTGGCGTCCTTTCGCTTTTTCGGCGTGTAACACCCCGGGTGTTTAAATATTAAAAACATGACATGTCATCATATGCATTGCAAGGCATTTGGTCATATTGCAAACTTTGATACGCATTCACTAAAACAAGTTTATAATTGTGTTATGAGTGTTGAATTGAATTGTTTGAATCAAGTCAAAATTTGGTTTGGATTTGAATTTTCCAGAAAACCCTGATATTCAGTATTTAAACCCTACCCTAAAAATCCATTTCAAAATCAAAGCACATTTTGGGGTTGAGCCTTAAAGGAAAAGTGTAGAGCTTGACAAGTTATACAAAGTTTGTTTTTGGAGTTTTTCAAGTTGTTTAGAAAAATCTGGAGTAATTCAAAAAGGCGTAATTCGTTAAATTTCCCCTATTCGAATTCAAAAGTTCATTTCAAAATCTAGACTGAATTTGGGGGTGGTTATAAAAGAAAAGTTGTAGAACTTTTGATATTGAACAACTTTTATTTTTGGAGATTTTTGAGTTGTTACAAAAATTTGGGAGTAATTTGAGTTTCAAACTAGATGGCAATTCTGTAATATTGATGAACAGTGTTCACCGCCTTAGCTACACCGCCGGTGACCTTCGGTTCGCTTCCAGGCACGCGCATGGATGTCCTCGGCTTCATGCTGGCATGGAGAAGTCTCCTGCGTGGCTTCCTTGTGCTTCTGAGCCGCTCTTTTAGCCTTGGCCGTCGCCGTTTGCCCCGCTCCTTTCCTCTGTTTCCACCGCCGCCGTTGCCATAGCTCCGTTGAGCTTTTACCGTCGAATCAGCGCCCGCACCATCACAGCAAAGCATGTCCCAGCTCTGCTAGTTCCTTGCATGTCCAGCCAACCAATATTTGTGGCTTGTCTTCACCAGAAACTCACGGTGCGCGCTCTTCTTCCTCGCGGCCGGCAGCGTCTCTGTCGAGCACGATTCGTCATGGCTGGAGCTTCACGGTGCGTCTTTGTCATTGCTGAGCGTACTGTCAGCTTCGCCTTGTGCCCATGATACTTTATCACTGGTTAATTGGTCCTTTTGTCCACTATAGTCACCGGAGCATCATCATCACCGTCGTCCACGCCGCTGTGGTTGCTGTACACGTCGACTCACCTCTCCGTTGCTCCTCCGGTCTCGGTCTTTGCTCCAACGTATTCGGGGTGAGCTGCTGATACTTCTCGTGCACTTAGTTCAATCGCTACTGGGCTCCTGTCGCCAGCATAGCACAGCCATGCCACCACGTCCGCCATGGCCGACGTCAAGCTCGTGCCTCGCTGTAATTGCTCAAGGTTGTGCCGTCAATCAATGCGGGGTAGTATGGGGAGTGTTTTGGTGCTTTGGCCGTCGCCGTTGGTCTCGCCGTCGACGAGATATCGTCGGTTAGCGTAGTCGCCGGTGTGGTCAAACGCGCGAGGTTAGGGATGACAGGTGGGGTCGGGATGTCAGTGACTGCGTAGTTCAAAATGAATTTCTGTTTTTCAGATTTGAATGAATAGTGTCTATTTTTGTTATTTTTGGGTAGATTTATTTAGAGCTCCAAAAATTATGAAAATTTTTGTGTGACTCCTCTGTGATGCATATTATTTAAGAAAAATATTAAATATTGTTTTTCAGCACTTTTTGAATGTGATAAAAATTGCTCAATTTATTAATAAATGGATTTCCATGATTTTTCTAGGCTTATTTAATTGTCCAAAAATTATGAATTTTTTTTGCCACTTACTTATCATGTAATGAACGTTTACTAAAATTTTGAGCTCAATTAGAATAAGTTGATTTATTTCTTAATTTTGAATTAAATAATTAATTCATAAAAGTAAATAGTAACCTTTAATGATTTAGGTTTTGTTTGAAATTTTGGATTGAGTGATGACCTTGGGTCATTTGTTGATAATGATCCTTGGCAATTGATGTATGTGTTATGAAAAAGATTTAGTTTGTTTGACTTGCAACTGTACCACGAAGAAAAGTTGTATTCAAATTGTTAATTTTTGCATCCATCATCGGGCATCATGTTTCGTATTCCACATCATGTTAAACATGGCATTGTTATTACGTGTAGCGAACGAAGGTGAACACGTGGTAGTTAATCAAGTTGTTGAGGAGGTTAATCCGTCTGTTGAGGTCAGATCGAATACTTGTGAAACGTCGCAGGAACCGAACTTTTCCGTCAACGAAGGCAAGCCCCGGATGCATACAACCCTACCTTGTGTTTTACAAATTAATTTTGCTTTTGCTTTCTGTTACTACATTAAGTGATTAGAAGTTAAGTAAGAGCCTAATTGGTGCATTACCGCCCTTGTTATTCCATATTTACCATATTACCAGTTTTAAATTCGTATATGCCTAGTTTTGCTTAGCTATGCATAGAGCGATGAAAGTCGGGTGATTACCTACCACCTGCAAGTTTTTAATAGAACCTTGGTTACTTATGTTGTCATGTGATATGGGGATATGGAGTAATAAATCTAGATGGGCGAACTCGGTGTGTGTGAGCCACAAGACATGGAGGTCTTGTGAGCGGGTTCTTTTCGCCTGTGTCGATTAAGGTCCATACCGTTGTTGAATTGCATGAGGCAAGACTTTGTAGTACTAACCACATACTCCGGTAAGCCTTTACTCGGCTATTCTATTATGAGAATGGCCACTCACGCACTAGGAGTGGAGAGATGGTAGGAATAGCGTGTACCCATGTGGCAATGGGCTACATTGGTGAAGTACTGTATTCTCGGGTGGCGCGGACCTGTTCTTGTTTAGAGGATCCGAGGGTAGGTTGGTATATGTAGGTCGGGGACCTACATATGTCATGTGGTCTGGAATTCCTAGCTGGGTTTAATCGGTTCGAATCGTCGTTGCTCCTCGGTTATGGAGACTCAACTCACTATTCATCATCGTAGATTAATAACCAGAACTCGAATAAGGCTTGTGAAGGTGTTGGATATGAAGTTTCATGATCTCAACACGGATCGTGTCAGCTTTGTATATGATTTTATGAAGTTTTCTATATAAAGAATTTTGTTAAAGAGCTTTTACGCAAAAGAACTTTGATTATTGTTAAAGCCATACCTTGAATCCCTGAGCCTGCATTCCTAAGTTTATCAGTCAATATTTCAGTTAAGTCTTGTTGAGTACTTTTGTACTCAGGGTTCGTTGACCCTTATTGCAGGTGAGCCTCATGAGCAGATCTGTTTTGGATCGTGCTGCATGACTATCGTTTGTTCTGATGATGAGAAGTAAATGTGTGATCCTTGGGCAGGACGTTTATGTTGTGTGTTATGTATATGTTGATTATGCCACTCCACTACTACTACAGTTTGTAATAATTATCGAACTTAGTTTGTAAGGTTTGAAACAACTAGTTTGTAAACTAAGTTATCATAAGACTTCCGCTGTTTTTACTCTGGTATTGATATTTGAATAAATGTTGTAATACTGCAATAACTCTGTAATGTGATCCTACTCAGAAATCGTGGATGACTTAGGGTTCCCCGAAGACACCCGACAGACTTCTTAAGTTACCAGGAACATATGCATAGTTGTCAAAGGTCGTTGGACAGTGACAAGTGCATGTGGGTCCTATAATTTAGGAGGTTCTGCCACACGGCGCCTCAGCGTGCGCCCAGTTGATCGCCCGCCGCCTCGTGTCCTTAGGAACGAGCGGCGGGGAGGCTCGCACGTCCCTCATCCCCTGCAGGAACAACGAACGTGGATAAGGGAACGAGAAATAATGAGAAACGGAGAGGGCTAGGGGGCTATAGTGGCGCGTGACTTACCAGCGAGAGGAACCCCCGCGACGGACGCATCGCGGGGGTGGTTAGACCGCCGCTCCTCAGCTTCGCATCCACCGTCTCCCTCACCCGGTGAAGAATTTCCTCATCAGAGAGGGCAGAGGCAGACATCCGGATGCCCGCGATTGGCTCATCCGGCCTCATCTCAAACAGGCACTGCCACCGAGCCATCAGTGGTAGCACCCTTCGGTGGTGGAAGGCGGCCACGACCACAGCCGCAGTAAGGCAGCAATCCCGTAGCCTCTGTAGCCCCTCCAGGAGCGGCTGCAGCTTAGGTTGATCCTCCCTCGGGATGCCATACTTCCACCTCTTCGGACAGCTCCCCACAATCCGCCCAGTGTAGGGGGGAAGTCCGCTGTCGTCGTTGCAGAGATAGAACCAGCTCATGTACCATCGATGATTGGTTGACGCGAGCTAGGCCAGGATGTAGAGGTGCTGGCGGTCCTGGCGCACTTGGAGAGTGCAGCCGCTGGCCCTCACCGCCTTCCTCATGCCCGACGTGCCTGTCAGCTTGGTGGTATGCCCTGCCCAGAAGAGATGGAGCCACAACTCCCAATGGGGTGCAATCCCCAAATACCCCTTGCAGACAGCGATGAAGATGGTCGCCTGCGTGATAGAATTGGGGTTGAAGTTGTGGAGCTCCACGCCATAGTAGTGTGGGAGCACCCGCATGAACCGGTCTGCCGGGATGCCAAGGCCGTGCTCGTGAAAGGACATGAAGCTCACGACATAACCGTTGTGAGGCCTCAGCTCCAGCTCGCCTGACGAAGCGATCCACTCTAGCCTATTGGGGTCAGTCACCGGACGAAGGAGTCCGCCGTCGACGAGCGACTGAAGCATCTCCACGGTGACGTCAGATGGATCCCAAGGGTCCACCTCGATGACAACAATGTCACCGGCCATGAGTGCGGTGGAGGGTTCGAATGCGGTGGTGAGTCTGTCTCTCTGTCTCTCTCTCTGGCTCGCCCTTCTCCCTTCTTCTCCTCGGTGCTCGCTGCACTAGCGACGGCTCAATGGGGGCAGAGCTAATGCAGGCAAGGTAAGGTGGGGAGGGGCGAGGCTCGTTGCGTATTTATGCAGGGTGAAGGTGAAATGGACAGGCGACGAAATCAAGGAAGTTTCCCCTAGATCCGGTGTGGTTAATCCCGATCCGATTTTACCGCCCACGTGCCCACCTTTTCCTCATTAATTGTGGGAATAGTTACATCCCATCCACTGACACCACGTCACGTCCAACCGTAGCAGCGGCAGGTGTCGTTCCGCCTCCCTAGGAAAATTGCCTCAAAAGGCGCGCCAGCCATTGTCGAGCCAATGGGGGAGATATCCCCTCACCCTATTCCTTTCAAACGAAGGAATGAGGCACCGAGCCCATTATGGTCTAGGGGTTCGAAGGCTAGGCCCCTAGGGGTTTCGACAGCCACCCTAGGGCAAAAGAGTCAGGGATGACTGTGGGTGAGCCCATATAGGGCTGAGACCTAAGCAAGCGAAATGCTTGGGATGCCCAAAGTCATGTCCGAGACCAGCAGGGAGGTCTCCAAATGGGATCCCACCATAGGGAGGCACCGAGCCACCGGGGCCCAGCGAACGGCCCTGGCACCCACTAGAGAAACCCTCTGGTACTCTTGGAGTGCATCTCTGGACCACTAGCCGACCCCCAGTGAACGGGGCACGGGCCTCTACTCGGACTTACCCAATAAAAGCTCACCGGAAGTGCCACCGTTTGTGCCCACCGAGGGTAGCCTGGCACATTCCACCCCTCCTTCTAAGCAAAAAGGAAGTGCGAGGGTCGTACAAAAAGCCAGGGGAACCCCTGATGGCCCTCTTGCTCTGTGCAGAGGCTAAGGGGCTCTTCCTGCAACCTTGCCGAGACCTGATGACCCTGGCTCGCACTCAAGGGGGCTCGGCAAAACAACCCCTCCTTTCGAGCGAAAAGGAAGCGCGAGGGTCGTACAAAAAGCCAGGGGAGCTCCTGACGGCCCTCTCGCTCCATGCAGAGGCTAGGGGGCTCTTCCTACAGATATGCCGAGACCCCGCGACCTAGGCTCGCACCCAAGGGGGCCTCGGCAAACAAACCCTCACGCGCAAGGGGCGTACAAAAAGCTAGGGGAACTCCCGATGGCCCTCTCGCTCCGTGTAGAGGCTAGGGGGCTCTTCCTGCAACCTTGCCGAGACCCAGCGACCCAGGCTTGCACCCGAATGGGCTCGGCAAACAACCCCTCTGTCCAAATGAAAAGGATGTGTGAGGGTCAAACAAAAAAGTCAGGGGGACCCCTGATCGCCCTCTCGCTCCATGCGGAGGCTTGGGGGCTCCTCCTGCACCCAAGACAAAGACAAGCAACCTAAGCCCACGCTAGAAGTTTCGTTAAAAATGCAATAAAGGGCATCGAGCCTGTTACGGTCTAGGGGTTCGAAGGCTGGGCCCCTTAGGGTTTCGACAGCCGCCCCAGGGCAATAGAGTCAGGGACGACTATGGGCGAGCCCACGTATGGCCAAGGCCCGAGCAAATGATCACTTGGGACATCCTAAGTTGTGTCCGAGACTGGAAGGGAGGTCTCCGAATGGGATCCCAATGTAGGGAGGCACCGAGTCACCAGGGCCCAGCGAACGGCCCTAGCACCCACTAGAGAAACCCTCTGGTACTCTTGGGGAGCGTCTCTAGACCGCTAGCTAACCCCTAGCGAATGGGGTACGGGCCTCCACTAGGACTACCCGATAACAGCTCACCAGAAGTGCCACCGCTCGTGCCCACTAAGGGTAGCCTAGCACATTCCACCCCTCCTTCCGAGTGAAAAGGAAGCACGAGGGTCATACAAAAAGTCAGGGGAGCTCCTGATCGCCCTCTCGCTCCATGCAGAGGCTCGGGGGCTCTTCTTGCGACCTTGCCGAAACCCCGCGACCCAAACTCGCACTTGTGGGCTCGGCAAACATGATAAAATCTCTCGCTCAACGTGAGAAAAAGACCCTAGGGGAATGAATCCACTCCCCCGGGGCCTTGGGGGCTACACTCGGTGGGTGTGCTCACGCGCACCCACTGGAACCTCAAAAAACCAAACACAATCCCGACGGGGGTAGCTGCAAGCCAAGTCTCGACAAACCCTCAGGGAGAGTGCTCGCACTCCCCCTAAGGCTCGGGGGCTACTGTTGGGTACCATAAAATGGGGTACCCCAAGCGTATATCGAAAGAACCATTTCAACCCCATAAAAAACAAAGCTAGAAGGTAAGCCGTTGGTTAACCATCGGCCCTATCTGAGCCCACCGGCTCTCTGCCTCACCTTTGGCCTCGCACAGGAGGTCTCGACGGCCTAACAAATCTCTGCCTCGCACAAGGCCTCTCATGGGAGGCCTCGACAAGGAACCCATTCTCCGTCTCGCCTGAGGCCCCACGCGTGTAGCCTCGAACGAGACAGCGATTCTCCGTATCGCTCGAGGCTGGCTCGGCAATAACCCGCCACTCCTGTCTCGACCATTCTCCTTGATAGAGCATCACATCCTATTAATGTGTCAACCACTCCCACAATCTCAGCCAGACGACGGCTTGACATCGCAGAGTGGTCGATGAGACAAGGAGTCACATCAAGGCCATACTGACTAGTACAGGGCACGACTGGGATTACCGGCCAATATGTTCTGGTGCTATGCCCATGATCAGCACCTGCACCACACTGTGCCACGTAACCCTCGCCCCGAAGACAACGCGGTATGGGGAGTCTAGTCCGGGTCACCATAGCCTCAAAATCAGCATACGAGACCAACTGTTCCCTCCTAGCCTCGGCAATCTACATCAGGGTCTCGGCAACCTCGGGATTCATGTCTATCAAGACCCCCATGATGGTTTGGCCCCAGCACCAACTGAGCCTCGGCTTCTCGCGCAGTCAACACATAGTGAATCGCACGCCGACTGCCACGCCCGCTTCGAGGTAACCCTAGAGCTCCCACGACGCATAGGATCAGATGTGACCGGCACGTCCCACCAGTACTTCAAGGATGGGACCACTTTGTCACCCACGCCACCCGTAACAGAACCGACCAATTTATAAGAGCACAAGTACGAAAGCAATCACCAGAGTGCTCAAACCATCATACTTGAACCCATATAAACCTGGTAGTCAACTGAAATCATGAAGAATTTCAAACCAACTTGCATACAACCAAGATCACAGTAATTCAACATAACAAGCCACATGTTACCTCCATTTCATAAGTAGTTCATAAGTACCTCATACATCAGAGTACCCATAGTTATTACAAAACGAGTTCACAAATAGCGGAAGCAAAGTAGTTTAACACCATCACACACACTTAGTTCAAATACAAGCCAGTACCATAGTCATATCCAGCAAAAGCAGTAAGATAAGATAACATAGATGATCATGCCCATGATTTAGTCTTCATCCCCCGCAGGGTGGAGACAATATTTGTAGAAGCCGTTATAGAGCACGTCATCTGCAACAAGGGGGAATAAACCCTGAGTACGAGAAGGTACTCAGCTAGACTTACCCGTCGAAAACTTGAAATAAATGACACCAAGGAGTATACAAGGCTTTATCGGTGGATCTTGCTTGACAACCATTTTGTATAAAAGCTTTAGTGATAAGAAAGCATAATTTGATTTATGAGTAAGCAGCAAGTTAACAATATTAAACTACCAACTAGATTAGCACCTGTACTAGAGCAAGCAATTGATTAACTCCAAACATTAGTAACCCTATCTGGTATAATGTTGTATCATCATCATCATCATCGATTTAACCATCAAGTTCAATTAAGTGCATCTACGTTGCCGCTGCTCAGTCAAGTTCTCACTATTCAGGAGAGACGACGATTCGAATCGATTCCTATCTAGCTGGAGGGGTATTCCTAACACAAACCCAGGCATACCGTGCGAAGGCAGCCTTAGGTCACCTTTGGTACATCTCAGGAAACGCGGCTCCGAGCAGCGCCACACCCTTAGGGAGTCCACTCTGCCAGGTGGTCAATCTCACCACAGACTTACACAAATAGCTCCCTGCACATCCTTACTACCGCCAGGGTGCACACTTTTACTTCTCGGTCTTCCGGCCTGAGTTGAGCTACTCGGCTTCACGGCCGGAACGAGTTATCTGGCCAACTAAGTGATAGGCATGCGTTCAACATGACATGAGGACGTACGGTGAATCGGTCCTTAACCGACATAGACGGGGATAGATCCACACCTAAGACCTCCTTGCCTTGTTGCTTCTCTATCGACATCCTGCCCGGTCACAATTCATTATTAACACATGGTTATTCTCCACGATAGCAAATATAGCCAACCGTGACCAGACATTCTCCTCACATGTAGGTGACAGGAAATCACCTGACTCTTACCGGTCGAAGCATGGCTAAGCTTTGATTCGCTCCTAGACCGAAATAGGATTCAGGGTATGTATACTGGCCAAGGAATAGATATATATGCAACAAGTGTTCGCATCCAATTCCTATCACTTAATGCATCAATAAATAAAGATACTCAAAGTAACCATTTTTAAAACATAGGAGACTTAGAATGCTCCGGGGCTTGCCTTTCAGAAAAGACGAAGGTTGGTGATCGGGGCACTCGAGAACTTCTTCGTTGACTCCTTCGGGGGCCTGCACCTCCTGCTCCTGAGCTTGCTGCGGCTCCTCCGGAAGTACTGGCTTGAATTCCAAAAGCGTAACTCCCTCTAGAACACCTATTGCATGCATATGCATAGTATAAGAATCATGCATGCACAAGAGATGGAAGATGATGGTGACATGTATAGACATGTATGAATGGACGCATGAAAGACATAATGATGCAAGATTAACATCGATTTTTACCGAGTAGGTGCATATCTCTTTTTAGAAAACAAGAACGGCACACTCACCAAGTTCTAATAACCTAAGATAAAGTTGTTCATCTTCAGTAAGAGGTCTAGCACCTGCAACTAACAATTTATCTTAATTAGCCTAGCATCTAAATCATCACATCAACTCATATAAAGCAAATAAGTCAGTCACTGCACTCAACAGTTTTTAGGTTACAAATAGCAGCTACAAGTTTGATCCATAACTGGAGTTCTACAGATCCAAATACCATGATTTAAGACTTTCTAGAAAGCTTATAAAATTGTCTACAACTTTGTTATTGACCACTTTCCCAGCAAACCAATTTATCATGGGGGACTTTATAAAGTTCCCAGAATTGTCCAGAAAGACACAACGCAAGAAATAATTATGAACTTACGTTGTAAACATATAAATGGACAAGACCAACTTTACTAACTCATTATACATGTTGAAAGAACACCAGAAAACATAGTGTCCATTCCTAAATAAAATATTCTCATGCATTTAATAATTTATTTAGAGACTTAGGTTAAATAATAAACACATATCCAAAGTGTACATCAAATTCCACAAAATTACAGTAGCTTATACATGTCTCCAATAGGCTACTACATAAATTTCACATCAATTGAACAAGTCTCTCATCCTACACAAAAATGACAAGGCATAAAGACTTAAAATGGCATAAATAGGAAACCTTAGTGAAAAGTGTCAAGCAATAGATTTCATATTTTTTCTAGCATACTTAAGGTGCTAGGATGCTACCCACCAAATTTCAGGGTCATAGGACTCCTAGATAATTTACAAAAAATCACACAAGTATCAACCAATGATAAAACAAAAATCTATAACTCAAAAACCATACATGCAATGACTCTCAAATTTTTACCAGAGCTTCTACTAAGCAAGAATAGCTTACCCACAAAATTTCATAATTTTTGGATCACAGAAACTCAAGATATAATTTAAACAAGTTCGCATGCATTTAAAAATACCTTTCAAGTTCCTATTTAATTCATCCAAAATTTCTACATCATGTGCTCATGTCCTATTTTTCTTAAATACTACACTTCACTGTGATTCTACCAAAATTTGCCTCACTCCATTTGGATCTACCACTTTGGAGATGCAAAATTCACAAAATAGCAAAAAAATCTACATTTAAAATCAAGTCTAAAACTCTATGAGCCATTGACAGGCGGGGCCCGCGGGGTCAATGGACCCACCGGCCAGTCGCAGACAAAGCAGGGGAGGTCGTTGACCGGCCACCGCTCGATGATGGCGAGGAGTCCGGTGAAGGGGTTGGCACCAACGTGCTCAGCACATTGTCCCGCACCGATGGGAGTAGAAAACGGACCCCCTAGCTACAGAGGAGGAGGTCGCCGGTGGCAATGGCGGTTGCGGCGGCGCTGCGCAAGGTACGCCAGCCAACTCAGGCCATGGCGGTCTGACCTAAGCTTGGCGTGAGCATCTAGAGTTCGTAGGGAAACCGAGGGAAGGGAGAGAAAGGAGTGAGAGAGCTCCAGTGGTAGTTGGCCACGGTGGGCTCAACTCCAACTCCGGCGGCAATGGCGGAGCGCTATGGAGAAGAAGAAAAACGGCTTCTACCTTGACTCTCTGGCTCAATGGTGAGGTGGACGAGCTCCGGAGGATGAAGATGGAGTCATGGGCTAGCTGGAAGCAGTGCTTTCACGGCGGCGAAGGAAGCCCAGCGACGGCGCGGCATGGCGGCAATGGCGGAGCGCTGCTTTCGGCTCTATGTGAACTGACGAGGCAAGACGCGCACGACAAAGCAAATAGGTGAGCTGAGGGGCGCATGGCATCCTCATGGCAGTGACGGCCTGACCTATGGGGGCAGCGCTGGCGTACGGCTTCCATTTGGCGCGCTCAGCCAGACAGCGGTCGGCCACAATGGCCTACACCCGAAACACTATAGTCGCAATTCAGTTGAGTCCTCATCGCCTGACAGCGCTACTTAACGACCAACAAACTCCTAAACCATTGGTTAACAGTGAAAATAGTCAAGAAACAAGTGGTAGCCCTAAGCACCATCTACAATTCATGTTAAAGGACCAAGACCTAATTCTCAAAGTATCACGAGTTACATCAAGCCAAAGTTGGCTCCATCAAACTGGAAATGCATTAAACACTTAAGAAAAATTCTTAAGTGTAGAATCAGCCCTGGTTTCTGGCTTGTGGGCCCAAATTGAACATGTTGTGCACATTTACATGACTTGGCTTTTAAACAAAGTTTGTTCCTTATAAAATTTGCTACAACTTTGCTTTAGGTTTCTCAGACATGCAAACACTCTAAGTTGTACTTTTTAAACAGTCAAAGATAAGAGCTCTAGGGTCAACACAAGTCAAGATATTACTTGGAAGTGTAATTTAGGCAATATGGTCAACATGAACATTGTTGCTAATGACATTCTAAGTGTAGCTAAGTTGTTTAAGAGGACATTTGGTACATATTTGCATAGACCACACATGAGCACACACAATTGCTAGCATAAACCAAGCAGTTCAAATAGAAACACACATGAAATGATAACATTCATAATGATATGATGCTTATGAATGAGATGATGATGCTCATGCTCATGTGATGCAAGTGTTTTAGTGCAACCATAACACTGGGGTGTTACAGCCCTCCCCCCTTATAAAAATCTTGCCCCGAGATTTGAAAAGTGTACCATTTTGAATAAAAGGTAGGGTATACATCCTTCAAATAATCTTCCCGTTCCCATGTTGCATCGCTCTCACTACCCTGGTTACTCCACATAACCTTGTAGAACTTAACCACACGGTTCTGGGTTACTCTTTCTCTCATGTCGATAACCCGCACTAGTCTTTCTTCATAGGATAGATCTGATTTCAACTTGACATCTCTAAGTGAAACTCTTTCTTCAGGAACACGGAGACATTTCTTCAATTGAGATACATGAAAAACATTGAAGATAGCTTTCATCTCGTAAGGTAACTCTATCTTGTAAGCTACATTCCCACTCTTCTCTATGATCGGATATGGACCTACATACCTAGGTGCAAGCTTTCTCTTTACTCTAAATCGCTGCACACCTTTCATCGGTGATACCTTTAGATAAATGTGATCGCCCACTTCAAACTCAATGGGCTTCCTTCTTTTATCCACATAGCTTTTCTACCTAGCTTGAGCGGCTTTCATATGTTTTTGGATAGTACGGACTTGTTGTTCAGCCTCTTCGACAAAATCAATGCCGTAGTATCTCCTTTCTCCAGATTCAATCCAGTTCAAAGGAGTTCTACACTTGCGACCATATAACGCTTCGAACGGGGCCATCTTGATACTTTCCTGATAACTATTATTATAGGAAAATTTAGCCAAGGGTAACCACTTATCCCATGAACCTTTGGATGATATGACGCAAGCTCTTAACATGTCTTCCAATATTTGATTCACCCGCTCTGTCTGTCCAAAGGTTTGTGGATGATAAGCAGAACTTCTAACTAAGTTGGTCCCTATCATCTTATGCAATTGTTCCCAAAAATGAGCAGTGAACTGAGGTCCTCTGTCGGATATAATGGTTCTAGGAACACCATGGAGACGTACTATCTAGTTAAAATATAGCTCAGCATAGTCACTTGGTCGATAGTCAACTCTAACTGGTATGAAATGAGCAGACTTTATTAAACAATCCACTATTACCCATATAGAATTAAAATTCTTTTGGGTAAGGAGAAGTCCAACAATGAAATCCATACTAATCTCTTCCCACTTCCATCCTGGTATAGACAATGGTTGGAGAGGTCCAGCAGGCTTCATGTGAATTGCTTTGACTCTACAACAATTGTCGCACCTTGCAACATAAGCTATGATTTCTTTCTTCATCTTGGTCCACCAAAAGCGAGATTTTAAATCTTGATACATTTTGCTACTTCCCAGGTGGATAGATAACTTAGATGAGTGAGCTTCTTCTAAGATTTGGTTTCTAAGCTCTTTGTCCTTCGGTACTACCAGTCTATCCTTAAACCATAGAACACCCTTCTCATCAATGCGAAAGTGTTTTGTCTCTTGTTCCTTTATCTTTCTTTTGATGTGGAACACACCCACATCGGTTTTCTGAAACTCGATGATTTTACTTTCTAGAGAGCAACTAAGGGTAATACTGTGCAACACAGCAGGATGTAACAGATGCGCCAAATGATAATCTGCTTCCAAGAGAGAATTACAGTGAGATTTCCTACTCAAAGCATTAGCAACAACATTTGCTTTACCCGGATGATAATGAACTTCTAAGTTATAATCTTTAATCAACTCTAGCCATCTTCTCTATCTCATGTTCAATTCTGGTTGAGTGAAGATATACTTGAGACTTTTATGATCGGTATAAATATGGCACATGTTACCGAGCAGGTAATGCCTCCAAATCTTCAAAGCATGAACAACCGCAGCTAACTCAAGATCATGAGTTGGATAATTAGCTTCGTGCTTCCTTAGCTAACATGAGGCATAGGCGATAACTTAGCCTTCCTACATAAGGACACATCCTAAATCGGTACTTGATGCATCACAAAACACATCAAAAGGTTTCTCGATATCAGGTTGTGCCAACATAGGAGCTGATGTCAACAAGGTCCTTAAAGTGCAAAAAGCAGTCTCACACTCTGGAGTCCAAACAAACTTTACATCTTTTTGAAGTAACCTGGTCATGGGCTTGGCTACCTTAGAGAAATCTAGGATGAATCGACGATAATATCCAGCCAAACTAAGGAAACTTCTGACCTCATGCACTAAAGTTGGTGCCTTCCAATCCATAACTTCTTGCACCTTAGATGGATCAACCGAAATCCCTTCATCGGACAACACATGACCCAAAAAGGTACTTTCTTAAGCCAAAACTCACATTTACTAAACTTGGCATAAAGCTTATGCTCTCGTAGCCTGGATAAAACAACTCTCAGATGCTCGGCATGTTCTTCAGCATTTATAGAAAAGATCAAGATGTCATTAATGAAGACAACTACAAATTTATCCAGTTCATCCATGAACACAGAATTCATCAAATATACGAAGTATACAAGAGCATTGGTTAGGCCGAAAGACATAACCAGATACTCATACAACCCGTATCTGGTGGAGAAAGCGGTCTTAGGCACATCCTCTGGTCTAATCTTTATCTGATGATAACTAGATCTCAAATCAATTTTAGAGAATACCTTTGCCTTAGACAACTGATCAAACAAAATATCAATGTGGGGCAATGGGTACTTGTTCTTGATTGTCACCGCATTGAGTGGACGATAATCCACACACACGCGTAATGACTTGTCCTTCTTCTTCACAAATATAGCAGGACAACTCTAGGGAGAGGCACTAGGTTGGATAAGGCCTTTCTCTAACAGATCTTGTAACTAAACTTTAAGCTCTGCTAACTCATTAGGCAGCATCCTATAAGGCCTTCTAGAAATAGGTGCAGTGCCTGGCACTAACTCGATCTTGAATTCTATATCTCGATCCGACGGTAAACCAGGTAGATCATCAGGAAATACCTCTAGAAATTCACACACTACTAGGACGTCCTCAATTCTTGGGGTCTAGAGAGCATTAGCAGTGTTGTGGAGTTCTAGCTCTCTGGGAAGTGGCATAAGGAAGGCTTCCTTGCTGATAGGATCCCTCAACATAATGACCCTAGTGGAAGTATCAATGAGTACTCCATGACCGCTCATCCACTTCATTCCCAAGATTACATCGATCCCTAATCCTAATAGAACTACCACATCGGCCATAAACACTCGTCCCTCTATTTTGATACTCACCCCTAGCACTATTTGATTGGTCAAAATATTACTTCTAGCTGCACTAATGCAATAACTACCCGTGGATACTGTAATTACCTTCTGATTATATTTTGATGCAAAAGCTGGACTCATAAATGAATGCAAAGCACTAGAATCAAATAGTACCACTGTCGGATGGTGATTCACAAGAAACTTACCCGCGGTGACCACCTCTTCTGAGGGTATCTCGGTCATGTTGGTGTAGTTAACATGTCCTTGACGAGCACCAGAATTCCCTTGCTTCTGATTGTTCTTCTGAGGATACGGACAATTCTTGGACCAATGACCTATCCTGCCATAATTCCAGCAGGGCCTATTAGCTGGCGGAACAAAAGAATTTCCTGGTCCTATGGTGCCCTTTGGAAGAGGTACAATAAATGCCTTCTTGAAACTAGTCTTTGCCTGATTCTTCTTTTGTGGCGGCCGATACCTAACGGCTATAGTCAGTGGGCAAAACTGAGTCTTCGCTACTGGAGCTTTAGCCTGAGAGACACCTGCCTCAAAGGCCCTCTTGCGATTTTTGGAAGCAGCATAGACATTATTGTTATTCTCTTGAGTAAGAGCATCGCTTACGAACTCATTGAAAGTGACACTCTTGTTGTTCCCCATGGACTTCATTAGTTTGGGACTAAGCCCACTCTTAAAGCTGGCGATTTTCTTTGCTTCTGAATCAACAAATTCTAGAGCATACCTTGCTAGATAATTGAAGGCATGAAGATATTCAGTGAGTGTCTTGGTGCCCTGTACCAACTTCATAAACTCATTGTGCTTTATGGCCATCAACCCAGGAGGAATATAATGACTCTTGAAAGTCTCCTAGAATCGATTCCAAGTGATCTGGGCATTTTCTAGTAGGGTGGACCGATAATGTTGCCACCATATACCTGCTGGTCCTTGTAGCTGATGTGAAGCATACTCCACCTTCATCTGCTATGTCACCCTGAGCAAACAGAACTTGTGCTCAAGCGTGTTTAGCCACTCTTCTGCTTGGAGCAACTTTTCAGCTTCCTTGAAGATGAGTGGCTTGGTATCTTGGAATTCCTTGAAATCACTAAACTAGTTGGGCTCTAGACCCTGTCGTGGATGGCGGCCCTGTGCTTGATGCTGGGCTAGGGTACGCATAGCATCGCCCAACGCACACTAACCTTCCACAAGCATGGCCAACAGATCGGACGGTGTGGGCGATGGTGGCGGTGGAAGATCATCATCACCATTACCCCCAGCATAGCTTGAATGCAGATTGCGCAACATCTGCAGAAGCGCATTTGTGAGTAATGATGGACGATGTCAGATACATTGCAGATGAATTGTAGAATTATGCCAAACTAAATTTATTGAAAAGATTAATTTCATACAATAAACAGAGGCATAATAATTCATCCTCATAACATCGCCATAACTTTACTCCACACATTCATGTGATGCATACACTCACATGCCAAATTTTTGGTCAACTTCAAAGCTAGACATCGGTTTAAAGCTCACATCCAAATGGAGCCAACATGCAAGTTTTAGAGATTACATCTAAGTATAACGAGGTGGCTCTACGTATCCTACTGAATGTAGGACCCTCCACAATAGGGTTGGGGTGCCAAACACATGAAGGAATATGCTGCTCTAGGGTGGTAGTGCTAGTGCGGCCATCTGTAGTAGCATTTTAACTTGGGTGTGAGAAGATTACCTTACAGGATGAGAAAACTATAACAGAATAATTAAAGATAAGGGAGGGAGTGATGCAAAAATGTAATGGCATGAGTAAACATGATGTATGCATGTTCCATACGTCCTCACGAATCTTAAGAAAAATTTAACATTCTAGCGACATAGACGGTGGCATACATACGTTCTCTCATATACGTATCTAGTCGAGCTACACGTTGCGTTGTTAGTGTACCTGTAGAAAATTTCATTGCAGCCCCTCCCAACAAAAGAAATAAGTACGCAATGAAAGCAGTAAACTAAGATACTCTCCATATATATATATATCCCCGGATATATATACTTTGGTATCCAAAGCTACCCGATTGATACCCCCACAATTAAGTACCTTTATATGTACATGTGTGCAACATGTAAACATTCCGGTAACCATAACTAACTCTCCCCTAGGCCGACAGTTGGACGGTCATGCTCTCACAACTCACTTTACCTGGGCGTAGAGGCAATTGATCCATACATTACCACCCAAGCGGATGGCATCCATACAATAGCACGCCGTATGGACGATGAAATAAAATGCAAGCAATTTCCCCCCAAAAGTCATTACTTAAATAAGCCACCTGAAAGTCCTTATTTGGGCATAGTGGATATGACAACTGGCATCCTTAGCTAAAATTTTAGATTTGAACACCTATATATAGATAGCTATAAGATGTCAAAACTAATTTTTGCAAACAAAAGCTTTTGTTTTAAATACACATATGACATGTTTAATGTTGAATCTAGCTCCGATACCAGCTATAACAGAACCGACCAATTTATAAGAGCACAAGTACGAAAGCAATCACCGGAGTTCTCAAACCGTCATACTTGAACCCATATAAACCCGGTAGTCAACTGAAACCACGAAGGATTTCAAACCAACTTGCATACAACCAAGATCATAGTAATTCAACATAACAAGCCACATGTTACCTCCATTTCACAAGTAGTTTATAAGTACCTCATACATCAGAGTACCCATAGTTATTACAAAACAAGTTCACAAATAGCGGAAGCAAAGTAGTTTAACACCATCACACACACTTAGTTCAAATACAAGCCAGTACCATAGTCATATCTAGCAAAAGCAGTAAGATAAGATAACATAGATAATCATGCCCATGATTTAGTCTTCATCCCCCGTAGGGTGGAGACAATATTTGCAGTAGCCGTTATAGAGCACGTCATCTGCAACAAGGGGGAATAAACCCTGAGTACGAGAAGGTACTCAGCTAGACTTATCCGTCGAAAACCAGAAATAAATGACACCAAGGAGTATGCAAGGCTTTATCGGTGGATCTTGCTTGACAACCATTTTGCATAAAAGCTTTAGTGATAAGAGAGCATAATTTGATTTATGAGTAAGCAGCAAGTTAACAATATTAACCTAGCAACTAGATTAGCACCTATACTAGAGCAAGCAATTGATTAACTCCAAACATTAGTAACCCTATCCGGTATAATGTTGTATCATCATCATCATCGATTTAACCATCAAATTCAATTAAGTGCATCTACGTTGCCGCTGCTCAGTCAAGTTCTCACTATCCGGGAGAGACAGCGATTCGAATCGATTCCTATCTAGCTGGAGGGGTATTCCTAACACAAACCTAGCCATACCACATGAAGGTAGCCTTAGGTCACCTTTGGTACATCTCAGGAATCGCGGCTCCGAGCATCGCCGCACCCTCAGGGAGTCCACTCTGCCAGGTGGTCAATCTCACCATGGACTTACGCCAATAGCTCCCCACACATCCTTACTACCGCCAGGGTGCGCACTTTCACTTCTCGGTCTTCCGGCCTGAGTTGAGCTACTCGGCTTTGCGGTCGGAATGAGTTATCCGGCCAACTAAGTGATAGGCATGCATTCAACATGACATGAGGACGTACAGTGAATCGGTCTTTAACCAACATAGACGGGGATAGATCCACACCCAAGACCTCCTTGCCTTGTTGTTTCTCTATCGACATCCCGCCCGGTCACAATTCATTATTAACACATGGTTATTCTCCACGATAATAAATATAGCCAACCGTGACCAGACATTCTCCTCACATGCAGGTGACAGGAAATCACCTGACTCTTACCGGTCTAAGCATGGCTAAGCTTTGATTCGCTCCTAGACCTAAATAGGATTCAGGGTACGTATACTGGCCAAGGAATAGATATATATGCAACAAGTGTTCGCATCCAATTCCTATCACTTAATGCATCAATAAATAAAGATACTCAAAGTAACCATTTTTAAAACATAGGAGACTTAGAATGCTTCGGGGCTTGCCTTTCAGAAAATATGAAGGTTGGTGATTGGGGCACTCAAGAACTTCTTCGTTGACTCCTTCTTCGAGGGCCTGCACCTCCTGCTCCTGAGCTTGCTGCGGCTCCTCCAGAAGTACTGGCTCGAATTCCAGAAGGGTAACTCCCTCCGGAACACCTATTGCATGCATATGCATAGTATAAGAATCATGCATGCACAAGAGATGGAAAATGATGGTGACATGTATAGACATGTATGAATGGACGCATGAAAGACATAATGATGCAAGATTAACATCGATTTTTACCGAGTAGGTGCATATCTCTTTTTAGAAAACAAGAACGGCACACTCACCAAGTTCTAATAACCTAAGATAAAGTTGTTCATCTTTAGTAAGAGGTCTAGCACCTACAACTAACAATTTATCTTAATTAGCCTAGCATCTAAATCATCACATCAACTCATATAAAGCAAACAAGTCAGTCACTGCACTCAACAGTTTTTAGGATACAAACAGCAGCTACAAGTTTGATCCATAACTGGAGTTCTACAGATCCAAATACCATGATTTAAGACTTTCTAGAAAGCTTATAAAATTGTCTACAACTTTGTTATTGACCACTTTCCTACCAAACCAATTTATCATGGGGGACTTTATAAAGTTCCCAGAATTGTCCAGAAAGACACAACGCAAGAAATAATTATGAACTTACATTGTAAACATATAAACGAACAAGACCAACTTTACTAACTCATCATACATGTTGAAAGAACACTAGAAAACATAGTGTCCATTCCTAAATAAAATATTCTCATGCCTTTAATAATTTATTTAGAGACTTAGGTTAAATAATAAACACATATCCAAAGTGTACATCAAATTTCACAAAAATTACAGTAGCTTATGCATGTTTCCAATAGGCTACTACATAAATTTCACAGCAATTGAACAAGTCTCTCATCCTACACAAAAATGACAAGGCATAAAGACTTAAAATGGCATAAATAGGAAACCTTAGTGAAAAGTGTCAAGCAACAGATTTCATATTTTTTCTAGCATACTTAAGGTACTAGGATGCTACCCACCAAATTTCAGGGTCATAGGACTCCTAGATAATTTACAAAAAATCACACAAGTATCAACCAATGATAAAACAAAAATCTATAACTCAAAAACCATACATGCAATGACTCTCAAATTTTTACCAGAGCTTCTACTAAGCAAGAATAGCTTACCCACAAAATTTCATAATTTTTGGATCACAGAAACTCAAGATATAATTTAAACAAGTTTGCATGCATTTAAAAACACCTTTCAAGTTCCTATTTAATTCATCCAAAATTTCTACATCATGTGCTCATGTCCTATTTTTCTTAAATACTACACTTCACTGTGATTCTATCAAAATTTGCCTCACTCCATTTGGATCTACCACTTTAGAGATGCAAAATTCACAAAATAGCATAAAAATCTGCATTTAAAATCAAGTCTAGAACTCTATGAGCCATTGACAGGCAGGGCCCGCGGGGTCAATGGACCCACCGGCCAGTCACAGATGAAGCAGGGGAGGTCGTTGACCGGCCACCACTCGACGACGGCGAGGAGTCCGGCGAAGGGGGTGGCACCAACGTGCTCAGCACATTGTCCCGCACCGATGGGAGCAGAAAACGGAGCCCCTAGCTACAGAGGAGGAGGTCGCCAGTGGCAATGGCGGTTGCGGCAGCGCTGCGTGAGGTACGCCGGCCAACTCAGTCCATGGCGGTCCGACCTAAGCTTGGCGTGAGCATCTAGAGTTCGCAGGGAAACCGAGGGAAGGGAGAGAAAGGAGTGAGAGAGCTCCGGTGGTAGTTGGCCATGGCGGGCTCAACTCCGACTCCGGCGGCAATGGCGGAGCGCTGCGGAGAAGAAGAAAAACGGCTTCTACCTTGACTCTCCGGCTCAGTGGCGAGGTGGACGAGCTCCGGAGGATGAAGATGGAGTCATGTGCTAGCTAGAAGCAGCGCTTTCACGGTGGCGAAGGAGCTCGGCGACGGCGTGGCTTGGCGGCAATGGCGGAGTGCTGCTTTCGGCTCTACGTGAACTGACATGTGCTTGTTGTTGTGATAGCTAGAGATTACTTGTATGTGTTTGTCTCTTTCTCCCCCAAACTTTATTTTAGGGTTTGGACTCGATCTACGGTTCGGAGGCATTACGACTTTAAGGGAGTGACCCAACATCTTCACCAAACCACTAGGAGTGAGGTTGTAAGATTATTTATCCATAAAGTTAAATTTGGCACTGCTTTTGTAGTTCACATAGGCGTCGGAACTGCTAACGTTTGCGCTGGAACTTCTGACAACGTCGGGAGTTTTGACCCAAGCGTCGGGACTTTCGACATTGACTGACAAATTTGAACTTAGCATTTGCAGTTAATTTTTTAGATACGCCTATTCACCCCCCCTCTAGGCATTGTTAGATCATTTCACTATCTAAAAAGGTGACATCCGTTATAATGGTAAAAAGTTAAATATCCCCTTTCTCTAGCCTGTTTGCAACTGCGTTGTTGGAAGGTGGCCGTGTCTGGTTCTGGCCAGTGTCTTGGCAGTCAGCACCGTCGATGTCATACTTCATGACGTGCCGGAGCTGCGACGATGGCTCGGGGGGGGTGCTATGCGCTGAACGATTCAATGGTGGGGAGGAGCGAGATTAGGAGTGCGAGCAGAGGCGGACGTGGCGAGACCGGCGGGGCAGCCTGTTGGGACCAGCGAGCCGTCGTGGCGACGGACTGGCGAGCCATCACGGGGAAAGCCTGTGCGGACGCGGCGCGAACCGGCGAGCCTGCGTGGGGGCTCGGGCACACGGGATCTGCAGGGTAAAGATGGAAACGGGGCCGGTCCTCCGAACGCAAATATCGTCGATTTCTTCCTCTTCGTGTCAGCGGGTACACTCGGAGGATCGTTTCTAGTTTTTTTTCCTCTCTTTTCAATAAATACAGTGCCACGTCAGCAAAATTCAATAAATAGAGAGGTAATAAATAGACATAGAAACTAAGTTGAAGTCTGTATTGGGAGTGCCTTTAAATAAATATAGTGCCACATCAGCAAAATTTAATAAATAGAGGAGTAATAAATAGATATAAACTAAGTTGAAGTCCGTGTCCTTAGGGCACTCATAATGCAGAAACTAGGGTAGTTTCTATAGATATTAATTGCACTGCCACATAGACAATTTACTGATATGGCAAGTGATTTAATGAGGAGAGAGAAAAAAATCCAAGAAACCAGGTCTAACTAAAAAATTGGGTCTTCACGGTTATCGATGGACAAGAAACTGCTCTTAGTCTATTGAGAGAGTAAATATGGTTTCTATCACTATTTATGTCATATACGGTAGAAAATCTTATATGGAAAAAGATAATTTCTTAGTAAGTTGTCTTTGTTATAGAAACTTTTCTTGGAGTGCCCTTACCGGTACCAGCACCGGACAAACCAGTTGCTTTTGTACAGAAGTGCGGCCGCGCAACACGCACCACGTAATCGGCAGAGAACATGCGTCCCGAGCCTAGGAGTATAGTATAGCGGGTCCACAAAGCAAGCTGAACCTCAAAGTAATCGCTAAACCCTGATTGGCGGCAGCAGACACGATCCGAGCAAACAATTGGCGGTTGAGACCGGCTTGTTTCAGCCAATCCAACGTTTTCGTTACCAAGCTGTCATGCTTTAATCCTCTGTTTTATTTATTTATATCGTTGGGTAGTTACTTTCAGCGTCGTATCATCGTATGCCATCACGTCCCTCAACTTGAATGTACTCATGAGGTGTATGTATGTCCATATTACTTTTTTTTTCAAGAACACACATACTCCCAATAGACTGTAACATACACATTTGTTAGATGTCATGTAGGATGTTTTGCTTAAGTGATAACGAGATATTTAGAAGAAAGAATGAAGTTATAAGGGCAATCCTAACCCATAATTAAACCAGGATGGTTTCTATGGTCACTAATTAAGGTACCAGATCAGAAAAATGATGATGTGTTATTAGAATTAAGAGAAAGAGAAGGATAGTAGATGATAGGAGAAAAAAGATATGTCTACATGAGAATCAAGATACAAAGATATGTGATAAGCAGATGATAGGAGAAAGAAAACATGTTATTGGATATAAAAAAATATTTTAAATAAACCATCTGTTGCGAATATGATTTTTGCGTGTAGGATCGACATGACTTCACAAGTATAGAAACTAGGTCAGAGTTTCTGGATCTGGGACTATCCTAACATCTACAACTGAGGACCAATTTGGCAGAGCTCCACTCCTAGCTTCTTCGAAACAAATTTTGTGGATTCCTACAAAAAAAAATGCAACTAGATTCAGTGAGGAGCTAACAAGAATCGCTTTTCCATTTACATTACAAACTAAAAGCTAAAAAACCCGCTCCCCACCACTTCCCACTACTCCTCGTTCAATCACCACTAAATCACTTAAGAATTGATTCTAACTTACTACCCACCCTGCTCCTCCACCAGAATTACTCCATCGGAGAATCGAAGTGGAGCTCAAGAATCAGAAAGAGAAATTCTACCAAACTGCTTCTTAATTTACCACGAAATCGACCTGTTCAACATTATTTTAAATAGTTTGGATCTACTTTTATGGACATATCATATAAAATAATTAGCTACTATGATATATTGTAGAGTTTTTTTTTCAACTTAAGTATTTAATATTTTCTTTGTGACGTAGCAGATGGTTACGGGAATATGATACCATGAACTGAAATTAACATAATTACTTTATCTTGTTGGGTTTGAAAGCTTGGTTATTTAGGACCTATTTGGATTACAACCAGGTTATTTATAATATGAATTATGAAATAAATTATTATATTTGCGTTATGGATAATAATCAGAGTGTTTGATCCCTAGACTGTTGTGGTGGTTATTGTTGGTTAGGAGGTGTTTGGATGCAGGGACTAAAGTTTAGGAGCTGTCACATCGGATGTCACATGTAGTGTCGCATGGGGTGTTCGGATACTAATAAAAAACAAATTATAGAAGTTCTCAGTAATCCGTGAGACGAATTTATGAAGCCTAATTAATCCGGCATTAGCACATGTTTACTGTAGCACTATATTGTCAAATCATGGTTTACTGAGAACTATATTTAATACTTTCTGCATGTGTCAAACATCCGATTGGACAGCGACTACAGTTTAGTAGGTGGAACCAAACAAAAACTATTGTAACATGAGGTTTTGATTATAATATAATTCTCCCTATAAATTAAGGGGTATTTACCTGTATGTCATTATAAAAGTTCGAAATGAGCTACATACCATTGAAATTTTGAAAAGTTTCTCAGTACCCTTGCCCGAAGTTTCTTTTACCTACGTGCCACTTTCGTTAGTTTTTTGGGTAACAGCAGTTAACGTCCAGCGGAAAAGACGATTTTGCCCTTAGTTATAGAATGCATCAAAATTTTCATTCTTTCCTCATGTGCCACTGTAACTTCCTGTGATTAAAAAACTTCACTTTTTTCTCTGTACCATTATGAAAAAAAATCATGGTAACAGCTTGTACGTGTGCATGTGAAAAACTTTAATAATTATAATAAATTCAAAATGCATCCAAAATATTCGATAATTGCGACAACCACAATAAGTATTTTAACTAAACACATTCATACATAAACGAGGTCCAAATTTATCATGACGTGCATAGTCATCATACACTCTCTTGTAACTGATATTGACTTTCCAATCATCCTTCATTCTTCTCCTAAGTTCTTTGGCCCGAACAGTTGGGGCCTCAGCTAACCAATCCTTAATCTTCTCACGAACCCAAAACTTGGTAGCACCCTTCACTCTCCCACTCCTCCTACTACTTTGACAAACATGAGGAGAATGGTTCGCCTTTACCTACAAAGTTCAGTTTCAATCAGACTAAAATAAATTCAGAAATATGAACAAAGTGCTGAAATAAATTGAGAAGAATGGTTCGCCTTTACCTACAAAGTTCAGTTTCAATCAGACTAAAATAAATTCAGAAATATGAACAAAGTGCTGAAATAAATTCAGAACCATTCTCCTCAATTTATTTCAGCACTTTGTTCATATTTCTGAATTTATTTTAGTCTGATTGAAACTGAACTTTGTAGGTAAAGGCGAACCATTCTCCTCATGTTTGTCAAAGTAGTAGGAGGAGTGGGAGAGTGAAGGGTGCTACCAAGTTTTGGGTTCGTGAGAAGATTAAGGATTGGTTAGCTGAGGCCCCAACTGTTCGGGCCAAAGAACGTAGGAGAAGAATGAAGGATGATTGGAAAGTCAATATCAGTTACAAGAGAGTGTATGATGACTATGCACGTCATGATAAATTTGGACCTCGTTTATGTATGAATGTGTTTAGTTAAAATACTTATTGTGGTTGTCGCAATTATCGAATATTTTGGATGCATTTTGAATTTATTATAATTATTAAAGTTTTTCACATGCACACGTACAAGCTGTTACCATGATTTTTTTCATAATGGTACAGAGAAAAAAAGTGAAGTTTTTTGAATCACAGGAAGTTACAGTGGCACATGAGGAAAGAATGAAAATTTTGATGCATTCTATAACTGAGGGCAAAATCGTCTTTTTCGCTGGACATTAACTGCTGTTACCCAGAAAACTAATGAAAGTGGCACGTAGGTAAAAGAAACTTCGGGCAAGGGTACTGAGGAATTTTTCAAAATTTCAATGCTACGTAACTCATTTCGAACTTTTATAATGGCATACAGGTAAATACCCCATTAATTAAACCATTTTAGATCATAATTAAATTATTTTATTAGTTGATTATTATAATTACAACGAATCTAAATGGGGTCTTATTAATAAGCTCGTCCGGATACCGTGAATGTAATCTCCATCCATCTAAATGTGGACGTCTGGGTTAGTACTAATTTGGTAATTTCTTAAGCCACCATCCGATAGGTAAGCTATATTTGGTGTAAATTGAGTGTTTATATCTGAATTTTTATTTAAAAAAAACAGTATGTCTGAACTATCCAAATCTGGTCCAGCCAGATCAGTTACCGGAAAACATGCCCGTGCACATGAACGCACAATTATCCAACATTATCCGATGCAACTGTATCCTTAAGTAAGAGCAATACAGTAGCAAGGAGTATTTTATATACGGTCGGTTAGGTCTGCTACCTACCGTATAGTCTGTATCTACACCAGCAGCAGACACGGGGATGGAGGAGACAGAGAAGGATCAGAGGAAAGGACCCAGTCTCCTTTAAAAGGCCAGCGCGTCCCCGTTCCATTACAACAAAAGATCGTGCTAGGAAGCGATACGCTCTATTTGAGGTCGACTTCTGGTGCATTCGAGTTCTTTTCCAGTAAAATTTTCAGTTTTTTAGCGCGGATTGAGGGCAAAACTGCTGGAGATTTGGAGCATTTGGGGTTCGGTTTTGCGCGCTTTGAGGATCGAATCGGGCTGGTAGTCTGGTACAGCCGCGCTCACGTGCATATAAGGCGAATTGGCGGTTTCTTGGCTACAATTGTTCGGTTCTTATCTTGAAGGGCGGTGCAGATTGGAGGATTCTTCCCGAATCGGGAAGGCGTAAGCCAAATTCGCAAGGAAGCTGCAGCTATCCGCGCGAGGAGGCTGCCTCGCACAAATCCGGTTGGTGCCATGCCATCCCGGCGGTGAACTGCTTTGCGGCTTCTTGGAAGGTTCGTATCTTTTGGTTCAGAAGAAGTGATTCTGAAGGCCTCGGCCTTCCCATCCCCAATTCGACCCCTTTCCCGAGACGGTGATTGGGCCGTAGATGGGGGCGGCGGGGTCGAGCATCCTGGGCGCGGACGGAGAGTGGGGGGAGACGTCCCTCGGCGACATGCCGGAGAGCTGCGTGGCGGCGGTGCTCCTCTACCTCGACCCGCCGGAGATCTGCCAGGTGGCCCGCCTCAACCGCGCCTTCCGCGGCGCCGCCTCCGCGGACTGCGTCTGGGCCGCCAAGCTCCCCGCCAACTACAGCTACCTCGCGGCCCTAGCCGCGGCCGCCGATGACGAGGGCCGTGGCGATGGGGATGCCAATGGCAAGCGCTTCTCCCTTGCGGCGACCAAGAAGGAAATTTACGCTCGCCTGTGCCGACCCACCCTCTTTGATGCCGGCACAAAGGTAACTCATTTGATCATTCCTCCATTCCTCTGGAGGTATTATGCTTGTTTGTTAGGGCTGATCTGCTATGGATGCGGTTCTGTTATTAGCCTCGTGTCTGCTTTAGATTGTCTATTTTGCTTAATACTCAGTCATTCATGCTGTCCATTTTAGGAATTCTGGATTCTGAAGAACAAGGGAGGTCTTTGCATCAGTATATCATCAAAGGCGATGACTATTACCGGGATAGATGATCGGAGGTACTGGAGTCACCTTGCCACAGAGGAATCAAGGTACTTCTTTCTTGAGGCTGTTGTTTTGTATAGCTTCTCTTTTATGTATGAATCCCATTCCATTATATTGTTAGTGCTGCAACCACTTCAAAGTTTCAATTTTAGTTCGGGTTTTGCAGCACTACTGTCAAGAGTTATTGAGTGATTTTTTTTTTTTTCATTTAGCTGCCCCAAAAATCATATTAAAAATCTGTTGAACTCTTGTTACTTCCTTTCATTTGTTTTATGTTCCACTTTTCACACGTTTTGGCATTAAACAGACAAATGTTCATTCTCACACACGTTAGTTCAAACCTAAAAACTGATATAACTATTATTTACTCTTTTGCATGATTGTAAATACAATTCCTTGTTGGCTATACTTGGCTGACAAGTCCAAATTCTTTGCATCTTATTAACACCCTCCCTTACCCCCCCCCCCCCCCCCCCCCCACCCCACCCCCTTCTTCAGCCCAACCATGAGAAGAGAATTGACCTTATGTTTATCAAATGTTGCAATTTTTGTTTGCCAATTGACTGCGTTAGTTGTCCTCGGGGATTAGCTTATCATGAGCAGTTTACAGTTCTTCTGTGATGGTGCAAAACTTCGAATTGGTCAAAAATCATTCGTAGTAATTGGTGAAAATGGGGAAAAAAAAACTTTCACCAAAATTCTCACAAACATGCCTTTTGCCGAAGTCGTAAGCAAATGAACATTTCATTTGATCATTTCAGTGTATCTTATTGCCATTCAGTTCTTCTATGCTCATCAATAATAAAAAGAAAGCCCTGTTAATAGTTTTTATAGGAAATCGACTTGTTCTGCACCAATTGTTCTTTAACATGGTTTTGGATCCGTGTGATTTCCATTTTATAGAGCATGGTATGCTCTAGGCCATTTGAGATGAAGTAGTGAAACCATTCATTATGGTTTATGAATCGTGATCCTTAGTTAAGGATGCGGCAGAGCAGATAATTTCAGTGCCCTAGAAAGGTGTTTGTGCTTTCCTTATTTCTAAAAACTGGCAATTCTTATTGCAGCCTCATTCTTTCTACTATTGTTTCCTACCTGATCTCCTACTTTTTGGTTGAGTGTGCCTGTGTTTTAGAGGATTACCAAGTACTCCTGTGGAAGATACTTTGTTGTTTCTTGTATGTAGGAATTCACATTGCTTTAGCATATGAGATGGAGACTGGAGAACATGATCGTAAGAATTGCCTATGAGGTTCTTGCATGTGATTGTTGCTGCATTTCTTATCCACTTATTGATATATCTATGAAAATGGAACACTTTGAACACTGTGTACATTCGTTTGTTAGATCATTTTTGGCACAAACTGTACATATGCTCTACAGATTTCTGGTGAATGTCTGATTGATGAGTTGCTTCTTTATGATATCGCAGATTCCATAGTGTTGCCTATCTTCAGCAGATTTGGTGGCTTGAGGTACATGGGGAGCTTGAGTTCTGCTTTCCTGATGGTGCCTACAGCGTTTTTTTTCATCTTCACCTGGGTCGACCCTATAGGCGCATTGGTCGTCGGCTTTGTGGAACTGAGCATGTGCACGGGTGGGATGTCACGCCCACACGGTTCCGGCTCACAACCTCTGATGAGCAGCAGGCCACATCAGAATATTATCTGCATCTATATGAACAAGGGGGCTGGAAGCTTTACCATGTTGGTGATTTTGTCGTATCAGACTCTGATGAGCCTATCAGACTCAAGTTCTCGATGATGCAGATAGATTGCACACATACTAAAGGCGGCCTGTGCGTTGACTCCGTATTTATATATCCTAAAGGGTACAAACCTGAGAAGGCGAACATAGTCTGCACGTAGTTCGGCAAAGTTGGCCTTGCAGCTCTCCTGCAAGATGAAACTAAGAGGCAATGCAAATGTGGATGGCTAGCCTTTTTCCTGGCCATCCTTACCTGAAAGCCCATTGTATATTCTTTTTGTTTTTTTTTCCCTTGCATTCTGATAGTTTTGCATGAATGTAAAGCCTTTCCTGTATTTTTTTTTGTAGTGTTAGTTAAACAGGTGGAGAATAGGGGACTTAGAAACAGGTCAAGACTCGAGTGGTTGAGTGCAATATTAGCTCAAAAGAGGCGGTAGATTACCATCTGCATCTGTAATTTTCATCAGTATAATAATGATGTTCGGCGAGCTGGATTGATATTTCTTTGCATTCTCCCATAGTCCTATGGCCATAAAACCTGTAGTATCTGTTAATCAATCGGTGTCTTCATCAGGGGTTCAAAACAGTGATTGACTGATTGGTTCTGGTTTTATGGTTTCTCTTCCTCATCCCATCAGGATTCAGGAGGCAGTGGCACCACACTACTACAGGTCTGGAAGTGGATGGATTAGCAGCTGAGCCTGATCAGTGATCAGACATTCAGACCGTGGAGTCTGAAGTCCGCGCTGACAGATCATCCCCTGCAGAACGGAGACCGTAGCGGTGAACTGGGGATTAGGGCGTGTTTGTTTCTGCTTACAGTATTTCACAGCAGCGGCGATCGGAATCTAAAAAATCATGCCAAACGTCTTGTGGTGACCGTACTTCTGCTGACCGCCCATGAAGAGAAAACTCCAGGATTGAACTGCACCGCATACCGATACCGTGGTTCTAAATATAGCCTAACATTAACTGCGGGGACGAAGATCGCTTGATCTGGCATCACCGGCAACCGGATCTGCGTCATGTAGAGTGCCGCCTCTCCTGATGCTGCATTGGAGACGGCCGGCGTAATAGGGCCTATTTGCTTCGAAGACTGAAAAGCCCGATCCAGACAGTGAGGGCCTGTTTGCTTGAAGGATTGAAAACCGGTCCAGACAAGATTTCCAGGCGTTAGATTTTGTTGGTCTTAGGGGTGTGTTTGGCAACTGTGTGGGAAGAGGCATGGGAATTAGTGATGGGAGTTGATAGAAGAAATTAAGGTGGGAAATTGACTTTTATTCCCAATCCCTCGTTTGGTTTGTGGAGGAAAATAAGAAAGGGAATTGAGGAGGGAATTCATATCCTCTATTTGGTGTGGGGATTTTGAGGAAAAAATTAAAAGACAGGTCATGATGGACGGTGAAATCTACTTTTCTTTTATTACGAACGCAACTCCCACCCAATTCCTACCCCTCTCCTAGGGAATTGATTAGTGGGAGTTTTTCCTCTAAGGGTGTGTTTGGCAACTACGTGAGAAGAGGCATAGGAATTAGTGGTGGGAGTTGATAGAGGGAATTAAGGTGAGAAATTGACTTTTAGTTCCAATCCTTTGTTTGGTTCGTGAAGGGAAATAAGAAGGGGAATTGAAGAGGGAATTCATATCCCCTGTTTGGTATGGGGGTTTTGAGGGGGGAAATTAAAAGGCAAATCACGATGGACTTTGCGGATATACTTTTCTTTGATTAAGAACACAACTCCCACCCAATTCCCACCCCTCCCCTAGGGAATTGACTGGTGGGAGTTGGCCCTCTAAACTCTCCTTCCCCTCCCCACCAGAACTTCCATTCTCACAAAACAAACAAGAGATTTGTAAACTCCTATCTCTGAACTCCCATTCTCTACTTCCCATTACCCCCAACCAAACGAGCCGTAAACTCTGTTCCCCTTTTCACCAAAACTTCCATTCATACGAAACAAACAAAAAATTTATAAACTCTCTATATTTTCATTCGCTTTCAATTACCCCCGACCAATGAGCCGCAGGCGCATCACCTAGGCAACCGGATCTGCGTCATGTGGAGTGCCGCCCCCTATGGGCCTGTTTGCTTCAAAGACTGAAAAGCCCGATCCAGACAGTGAGGGCCTGTTTGCTTGAAGGACTAAAAACTGGCCCAAACAAGATTTCCACGCGTTAGATTTTGTTGGCCTGAGGTTCAGACCTGTACTTGGCATGTTAGCAAGCAAGGCCTGATTCTCAGGTACTGGGATTTTTCTAACCTCGGTTAAGATTGCCTGGATGGACAGCTGCCTGATCAGTGATCACACACGCCCTAATAACTGCGGAAGTAGGCAGAAGCAAGGAGGAGCTCGGTGCGTCGATCCGTCGAGCACCAAAAGAGTTTGGTGTATCGGTGGTGTGGGCTGCTGAAGTGCTGAATCTGCTGATGGACTGAGCCTTGGTGCGTCAAGCCGTCGACCACCAATTTTTTTAAAATTCTTTTTAAAATTAAGATTGGTTGTTAGTAGTTTAGGTTGTCGACCTACAAAGTATTGGTTCGTTTAGTTCACGAGCTAGCTTGTGAGTCAGTTCGAGCTAGCTCATTAACTTTACGAGCTAAAATACTAGCGCGACTTGTTTGAGAAAAGTGAACGAACCGAGCCGAATTAGCACTGAGCCAAGCGAGCTACGAGTTTTTCGTCTAGCCCTAGTCACACGCACGCACACGAAAGTCAGGTGGATGGAGTCCTTTAACTTATATATATATATACTTTTTTGATAATGAAGAGGTATAAATTTGATGTAATGTTAGCACATCTGCTAACCCAAGCCACCAACCTCAAGAGCTGCAGCGGGAGCCGCTTGAGTCGTCGAGCCCAGGAGAGCGCCAACTCGAGGGTGGCTCGTTGGAACAGGCCGGGTCGTCGATCCCAGGAGTGCGCCGACCCATGAAACCCAACCCGCGATACTTCGGCCCAGCGTGGTCCAACAGCTAGCTGTAGCAATGAGAGCAAGAGAGGACAAGAGTATGTTGCGAGGGAGGATGAGGGTATCGATGAATTTGTAAACATTTACCCTGTTCTAATTGAGCACTCTTCATCTGTTCCTCGTTACTGCTTGCTGCCTATCCCCAACTCCGATTCCTCTGATTTCCCAATCCCCCTTGCTGCTAACATGTAATTAGTAGGTGATTTTATTTTCAAAAAAGCTTGTCTGCTTAGCCCTGCTTAGATCATAGGGCTAAAGTTTAGCCCACCCATTTTAGTCATCTTTTAGTCCTCATGAATCCAAATAGGAGGGTTAAAAGTGAGAGCTGAACTTTAGCCTACTTTTTTCATTAGCCCCTTCAAGATAGGCTAAAGAGGGCTAAAAGTGTTCCCTTCGTAGCAAAAGACGCATATTATCCCTACCTACCTCCTTTTTAGTCTTGTCTATAAGTATTAATTAGAAACAAATGTGTCATAATAGCTTACATGGCTAATCTTTAGCTTCTAGATCCAAACAGCCCCATGAGCTAAGTTTAGCCCTACGGATCCAAAGAGGGCCTTATACTCATGTATGATTCATCACAACTGAACATAAGTGTGGCACACTAATAACGAATTAAAACATCATTGCTACCAAGGTAACAAAACATTTTCTCATATGCATCATCGTATATTCTCATTAATACGTTCAGTATATTTTTTTTCTAAGACAAGTGCACGTCGTATATATAGTATACGTACGTGGGCCCTCTGTCGCGCCGGTCGACATAAATGTACCAGCGCACGGAACTTGGCCAACTGGCGGCCTGGCGCATCTGCTGCTCCTGCCTTTCCGGTGCCCGCCACAGTTGTTGGATCGCGCCCTGCCATCCGCCAATCATGATGCTCCGTGCACCTCTCCGCGAGGCCGCGGCACCCTGGCCGTGCGCACTGCCCACAGCCGCGCGCGCTGCGCTCCGCCGGCTCTGGCTGTGCCGCGGGCGCGGGCTCGGCGCTGTTACGGGGTGTTTGGCTACTCATGCTAAGGTTTAACGCATGTCGTATTGGATATTTTAACACATACATAGAGCGTTAAATATAGATTAATTATAAAACTAAATGTACAGATTGAGGCTAATTTACGACATGAATTTTTTAAATCTAATTAGTCTATGATTTGACAACGTTGTGCTACAGTAACATATGCTAATAATAGATTAATTATGCTTAATTAATTCATCTCGTGGAGTACTGACGGAATTTGTAATTTGTTTTTTTATTAATATACAAATACCTTATACGACACCCCATGTAACATCCGATGTGACGTCTCTTAAACTTTAGCCCTATATTCAAACACTCCTTATTAGTATGCAAATACCTCATACGATACTCTATATGACATTCGATGTGACATATCCTCCTCAACTTGAGTCCCTCCGTAAAAACACCCGTTAAGGCCTTGTTCGTTTGGCTGGTTTTGAGACCGGAAACTATTCCAGTTAATCTATACTAATACAAATAAGCCTATCAATCCAGCTGGAACAATTCCAGCGCAACCATTCCGGATTAAACAAACGAGCCCTAATTGAGAGGCGCGGCCCCGACCGGCGACCGCCGCGAGTCAAGCTGCTGCGGTTCCAGGTAGGCAGTAGGCAGGCGACAGGCGGCCGGTACGGCATTCAATCGCTCTGCCGCCGGATCCGATCATCCGATCCGCGACCGCGACGCGAGGGACAACTTGACAAGTGACGAGTCCAGTGTCCTCTCCTGGCGACGAGGCCTTCCATCCAGCGCCGTGTTTCCCTGCGCGCTCGGATCCTACTAGGCTAGGACGGCACGGCAGGGCACTGTTCATGCCAGATTCTAGATACGCCCCTCCGAATCTCGCAAAATTCGCGGACTTCTTCCATCGGTTCTTCCCTGACGGAGAGGATCGGTGGAAGCGATCCTTTCTTCATGGACACGTCCGGGTTTTCAGATGTTGACAGCAACCACTAGCTAATCGTTGCCCTACTTCGTTTGGTGTTATACGGTTAGCATTTGGCACTTGCAGGTTACAACCGTCGTCAGTCGTCACAGCGATACACGGCCTACCGAATCGCGTCGATGTTCCCGATGACCCGTGCTCTGGTTCCTACACGTTTTACTTATCCGTCGTGATGTCCCGAACTATAAATAAAAACTAAACAGGCATGTCGTTGCCACTGTTCTTGATTGTGATGTGCCCACAAACCCCAAACGATTTGGCAGATGAACGCACATCACGTGACTGTCTTCGGACCACGTAGGGCCGGGGACGGAGCTAGGGTTTGGATATCGTGAGGGCCAGTCCGGCAATACCTACGATAAACGTACACGATATATTTTTGTGCATATGTACTGATCGTTTTTTTAAGAAAAACATAGTATATATAGAGGCACTCACATATATACATACACACTCATTTTTATTAGGGTATTACCTAATAATAAAGAGACGGGGTGGGACAGAAGGGAATACTCCTGTTTTTAGTGATGTTTGGTTCCGAGAGAAGTGAGTGTTAGTTGATCCCAACCAATTGGCCCAACGACTAATTGGGTCCTTAATCCGCGCCGTGATGGGGGGCGCCCAACCCTAATATGATTGGTGGGCCCCCATCGCACAGCGTCATAAATAGGAGGTGGGGGCCGGGGCGCCAAGCACGAGGTTCGCCTGAGCCGCCTAGCACCCCACCTATAGTCCTAAACCCTAACTGATACAGAGGGGCGCTACCAGCGACGGGAAGCACCGCCACCGGCCAACGCTGCCACTGCACCGTCGCCCTTCGACATATCACCGCCACCGGGTCTTCACCAAGCACCGCGATGGCGTGCCCGTCTTCCTCCAAGACGGCCGATGGACTCAACCCAATGGCATTCATCTCGCACATACCACCTCTTGAAGGGGGCAACTATAGGGTATGGCGAGAGAAGTATGAGCTAGCACTTGCGCTGTCTGAAAATGACCTAGCGCTTACCTCCCCGTGTCCTACTGAGCCAGTGGGCCCGGTGAGGGAAGAAAATGAGTCTGATGCTGATTTCACTGCTCGGCAGCGAGATCATGCAGAAGTGCGGATGAAGTATGATCTCGAACGCAAGAAATGGGACATATCAAACTGCAAGTGCTTTATGGTGGCTAACTCCACAATTTCATATGCTATAAGGGGGTCTATCCCAGACTATGATACCACCACGGAGTACCTAGAGAAGGTGGAGAGTCAGTTCACTGGCTCTTCAAAGGCTTATGCTAGTACATTGATCAAGAAATTGTTCAATGAAAAATATACTGGTGGCGGTATCAGAGAGCACATATTGAAGATGAGCAATACGGCTTTGAGGCTGAAGCCAATGGATTTGGGGCTCAAGGATGAGTTCCTGATTCATTTGGTTTTTGCTTCATTGCTAAAGGAATGTGAAACCTTTGTTGTTAACTACAACATGTAGCCCAACAAGTGGGACATGGAGAAACTCATCGCAATGTGTGTTCAAGAAGAGGAAAGGGTGAAGTCCTTAAAAGAACTTCAATAAGAATGCCAAATCTCAAGGGAAAGCCTCTCAGACTGAGCACCATCAGAAGAACAACAATGCTCAAGTTGAAAAGGATCAGTGCAAATGGTGCAAGAAGCATGGACACTACCAGAGGGACTGTCCAGTCTTCCTAAAGAACCTTCTAATAAGAGGTGAGGATTTCATTACATTCATAGACGAATCCCTATGTTTAAGTTATGCAAAATCTACTTGGTGGATTGATTCAGGTGTAACTGTTCATATTGCAAATTCATTATAGGGATTCTGTACGAGGAGGACCCTACAAAGAGGAGAAAGAAGAATTAAAGTAGCAAATGGAGTTGAAACTCAAGTTGAGCCATTGGAGATCTTTCTCTAGAATTAGTTGATGGTTTTCTACTTAAACTTTTAGATATTCTATTTGTACCCTCTTTGTGAAGAAACTTAATAAGTGTTTTACGTTTAGACAGGGGCGGACATAGCGGTGGGGCAGGGGGGGGGGGGCTCAAGCCCCCCTACCCATATCGCAGCAGTGGAACCCCCTGTGGAGCCCCTATAAATTTTAGGCAAAGTTCTATAGTGTAGGGGGGGCTGAGACTTAAGATCGAACAACAGTGTTGTTCAGCCTCCCCTGAAATATTTTTTGGGTCCGCTGCTGCGTTTAGATGATGATGGATATGATTGCCATTTTGGTAATGACAAATGCCATATTGTTTATAATAATAAATGTGTTGGTCTTGCCTTCCAACAAGACAAGCTTTGTTTATTATCACTTTCTGAGAATGTGAATGATATAAGCACTGAGAATGAGAATGCTTCCTCGTCTATGAATGCAACAAATAAGCGGAAGAGAGTGCATGATGTATCTTCAAAATTGTGGCACTGTCGTTTAGACCATATTTCAAGGGGGAGAATAGGGCGATTCATTAAGAAATCAATTTTTCTGCCTTTAGAATTTTTAGATTTAGAACAATGCATAAATTACATTAAAGGAAAGTACATTAAGAAAATAAAGAAAGATGCTAAACGAAGCGCATGAATTTTAGAAATAATTCACACAGACATCTGTGGTCCTTTTTCTGTGAAGAGTGTGGATGATTATGATTCATTTATAATATTCACAGATGACTACTCATATTTTGGCTATATTTATCCAATTAAGGAAAGATCGGAAGCATTGGGTAAATTTAAAATATTCAAGGCTGAAGTAGAAAATCAGCACAACCTAAAGATTAAGGTAGTAAGGTTCGACTGTGGGGGACAGTACTACGGTCAACACACCCCATATGGCTAAGTTCCTGGACCCTTTGCAAGGTACTTACAGGAAAATAGCATAGTAGCCTAGTATTCTACACCGGGCGAGCCTTAGCAGAATGAAATAGCTGAAAGACGCAACCGTACCTTAATGGATATGCTGAGAAGCATGATAAGTTACTCTACCTTACCGATAAGTTTATAGATAGTGGCATTAAAAACCACCATTTATATTTTTAATCGAGTATCAAGTAAGTCGGTGCCTAAAACACCATATGAGTTGTGGACATGAAAAGAACCCTCACTAAACTATTTATGTGTGTGGGGTTGTCCAACTGAGACAAAAGTATTTAACCCAAACATAGGGAAGCTGAACTCCAAGACAGTAAGCTGCCATTTCATTGGCTATCCAAAAAAGTCAAAAGGTTATCGCTTCTATTGTCCTAACAGACAAACAAAGTTTGTAGAAATAAGACATGTTGTCTTCTTAAAGGATGATATGATCAGGGGGAGCAAGGTAGCGTGAGAAATTAGTTTTGAAGAGAAGTAGGTATACGTGCCCACTCCTATGGTTCGAGAGCCATTATTCATGCTACCTGTTGTTGTGTAACACCATCGGTGTTACACTGTACAGTCTTTTGCTAAAACACTGCATGAGTATCATATTTATGTGTGAGTGTATGAATTATAGTGTGTAAATAAATTCCTATGACTCAAAACGTTCATCAAAAATACGTAACGAATGTTATATTTCATGTCGCGTTATATCACTTAGAGTTCTAAATGAATTTTTATTGAATGAAAATATTATAGAACGCATATACGGAACTTCAATAAAGTTTGGAGTAGAAACTTCATAGGAGACGGTGAAATACCTATGGTCGAGAATGGGATTCGCTAGCTAGCTTACTTAATAGCTTGGAAATCGTATTCAACGCGAAACCGATAAAGACGTGGTCAAGTTTCTTAAGTTAGAAAGCAGGTTGACGAGGCTCTGTTTGGGATTTTTTATAGGAGAATCGGTTTAAGTAGTGGCATAGTTTTAGGGTTTGTTTTAGTAGCTTGACATGCCATCTCGAGTACTAAATAGGTGGTGTAGCAACTAGATCACTGAGTTGGATGATTGGGGCACTTTAAAAATCGTGCAAGCCACATTCTCGGCCAGCTTCTACGTCTGGGCACGGTCACCGTGCTCGGCGCTGCCGCATTAGCCCGCCGACGTGCACGCGCTCGCACGACGCACGCGTGTCACCACGCTTACTGGTCCTGCCCCTAGTGCCGTGTTGCTCGTCACTGTCCACCGCACCCTGGACACGCGATTCATGCACGCGCATGCCACACCCGGCGACCTAGCCGCTCGGCCACCACTGTCGTCGTCGCGGGCCTGCTGTCCTGGCTCGACCACTGCCACTGCTCCGCATTGTCACTGACCCCGTGCATCGCATCAATGCGCTGCTGCTAGCCACAGCCGCTTGTGTGAAGTCACCCGCGTGCGCTCTGTCACCGCCGTCGCGTCCGCCTACCGCTCTGCTGCCTCATGCTCGCCTGTGAGGTGCCATGCGTGTGTGGCCACACTTGGCCTTGCCTGCATGTCGCCTTGCCGCCTACCCTTGCCTTCACATCGGTGCTCGACAACGCTGCGCTGCTTCCTCCTCAGACCGGCGCCATCCACTACGGCGTGTAGGGCCGAGCCGCCATCGTCGGTTTGTGGATTATGGCCCTGCGGCCCACCATCCTGAGCGCATTGGCCGTTTCCCCATCGCCCTAAAGCCGTACGTGATTGTGCACCAATTGACAACCATGTCCAGCCACGACAGCGATGAGCCAAGCCACGCCTGTCTCCCCTTGTTCCTCTATCGCCATGGTCGCTGGACCCACTCCTCCCAATTCGGGTCATTGGAGGCACCTCAGTCCAATTAATTTTGCCCGCGACTCCATCATGTAGTCGGCCAACCACCCGGCCCCATCGTGCTGTGAGCATTGCTGTGCCATGCTCCAATTCAAAGTTTTCCTCTCACTGGGTCGTTAAGACCGTCATGGCATGCGTCGAAGGCAAAGTCCCCTCTCTAGAGCTACTCACGTTCAATTCATTACACCACAATATTCGCCTCCACCTACTCATCACCCCACGCACCTTTGCCTAATCGCTACCACCGCCTAGCCATCCCTGACGCAGCCTTGCCACCACCGTGCACCACCGTACCGCCTATGCGCACGTGGCCAGCTTTGCTCAGGCCACCTTCGATCGAACCACCACCTCTTCTGGGTCCGTGGTGAGTGCCTGGATCTCACTCGCTGTCCTATTTACCTCGGCGTTGTTGTGGCTCACTGGAACATCACCGTTTTTAGTGTAGGAGCTCCACCACCGTGGTCCGGCCTTGCTGTGGTGTCCCAGCTCACGCTTCCTTTGCCCAGTGCTTCACGTTCACGCCTAGGCAGGTATCAGCTCTATAGATAGGGCGGGGAAGGGCTGGCCTGGCCGGCATAACCACCTAGTGCCAGCACCGCCGTGCTGGTGCGCGCGGGGGGGGGTATGGCCGTGGTAAAGATGGAAAATGGAAGGGGCGTAGTTGTAAGATAGCAGACTGGCGGAATAGTGCTCTTAGTGCTCGCGTGATTACCGGGTAGGTCGAGGGCATTTTCCCAAGATGACCGACGCACGCGGGTCCTCCGTGTCACGGGCCGTCGTCGTGTGGACTGGGCCGCGCCGGTGCGTCGCTGGTGCGCACGCCGAGCGGACGTGGGCTGCGCTACGCTGGAGTGGGCCGCTCCGCTCGCTCACGGGCCACGCGGTGGAAATTGTTTTTTCATTTTCCAGTGAATTAGTACAGGCTTATTCAATTTAGTTTCAAGCTGAACTTTGATAAATTATAGTAAATCTTATAGATGTCCATAAATAGTGAAACAAAATTTGTTAGGTTCACAAAAATGCTATCTACCAGTTGATGTAGTTAGTTTATAGTTAGCTATGATAATGATAGATTCATAAATTCACTTTAGAAAGCTTAGTATTATTTAGCTTCGTATTTGTGAAATTTTTGTGGCAAATCGATGATAGCTTTAGCTATGAAATTTTTATAGTAGGTTCATTAAATTATTATGTACTACCTGTAATTTTTGTAGCCCTAGAGTAGGTTGATAAATAGAGTAGCTATTACTCCCTATTTTATCATATATAGAGTAAATCGGTATTAAGAGACAGAATGCCGTTAGTTGCCAAGATAATACATGTCATGTTTCATACTTGTTAGTGGTAACATTAGGTAACTTAGCACCTTAGTCGGTAGGACTAGCTTAGTAGCTTGCTAGATGTATTTTGATTTTAAGAGTTGCTGTTGCCATATTACTAAGTGTTGTATCATCATTTCATGCATGTAGATTATGAGTTGGTAGAGTTCATGCCACGGACGAACATGATTATGAGGAGGTCATTGAGGAGTACGAGGAGGAGATTCTCATATAGGAGGGAGCCTCGGAGCCGTTTGTTGCTGACTTTGTTGACCCACCGCCTGCCTAAGGCAAGCCCCAGTGCATAACCCCTATTTTTGAATGATTACTGAATATATATATGATGTGCATTTACGTTACAGACATTTTATGGAAACTACATGCATAAATATATGTACCTATGAGTCCCACTAGTATAGGTCAAGTAGCTACTATGCTCAGGATTTCGGTAGTGTGAGTAACCTGTCGTTACTCATAATAGGTGATAATTATGACCACTCATGATAAAATGGTAGAAAGGAAACTAGTGACCAGACAGGGATATGATTTGGGTATCAGTGGGTGTAAGAGGTTGTGTCCTGCGGCCAACAGGGCATAGCTTGGTTACACTTTTTTCCTATCTGTGTCGGTTAAGGACCGACCGTTGCATAAGTCTCTGGGCAAGTCATAGATTTATTATCCTAAGCACATACTTGGGTATGAGCGTAGGGAAGACTTGTTGCTTTCTTGTCGTGGGTTCCTGCTCTTTTTGGACCGACTGATTGGAGGCGGGGATGGTGGAGGTCCTTGCACTGCACTGAGTCTGGGACTCAGGAGCAGGGGCTTGGAGTCCACGTTTGGACAGGGACCTGGACCCTATGACAGGAGGGTGATGGGTTGGTCCTGCTTGTGCCTAGGGTACAAGGGGGTGTGTGTTTTTGGGGTACCCAGCTGGGGGCATTGATTCACGAATCGCCAGGCAATCCGGTATGGCTTGTTTGGGGTCTAGCACCAAAGTAAGAACTGAAAGATGGAAAGTGCTAAAATGGAACTGATTGCTCAACTCTTGCTTGAACGTGGAACAGGTGCTTACATAGAATGGCTAGATAATAAATTAATCATGGCTACTAATAATAACATAAATAAGGACTCACTATTAGTATTGCTTTCTGCAAAAAGGAAACTAGCAGACCATAAAGCCTATCGTATTCCTTGGATTCGAGAAATTATTCTGTGGCAGAACCGCCCAAAATAAGTACTTACTGTTTACACCAAAATTTGGAAGAAGAGTCGTAGGGACTCAAAAGCTCCCAAGATTATGTCATCAAGGAATCAATTGCATGTAGATCAGAACCAGCTGATTCGAATGCAACACTGGAATTGGCTTTCTTCAGGTAGCGCCAGCAGATAACGACAATGGCTACGATCGGCGCCAGGATAAAGCATGTTGGACTCTACAAAAAGGGAAAGATTAGAGTCCAAGTTATCTTAAATTAGGAATATTTTCTCTAAGGCCAAAGATTGTGATGAGTCATGCTTAGATAGGAGTCATGCGAAGATCCCGTGTATAAATATCAAACCCCGGCTATTGTAAAAAAACACACAATCAATCCAATACAAGTTATTTACTTTTTTCTGCTCTGGCCACCCCTTAGGAGTAGGAGTAGAGTAGATCTTAGCGAGTTCTTTAGCAAGTATGGCTGCATCGATCTAGTTGACCTCCACTACTTGTCTGTAAGTACCGTCATAGCTTATACCTTTGTTCGTACGACTGCATTAATCCGGTCGACCTCCACTACGACTCTGGTATAAGTTAGTTATCGATTCTTGTTTAGTTCAAGTAAGGCTGCATCGATCCGGTCGACCTCCACTGCTCGAACTAGATTAAGGTCAAGTTATTGGCTCTATCTAAGGGTGGCGTTCTTTCAGATAGATTCATTAAGTTACTGATATTGCTTATTGCTTCCATTATTTATTTAATTACAACAATATCACTTTGCCTGATTGAGATTGATCTAGATCGGCCTTATATCTTGTTTAACCCATCGTTTGTTAATCTAAACTGATCTAATCTGCACTTTAAACGACAAGTTATGTTTTATCGGCTGTTTTATATCAATCTTAATCGTGCATAGCGTGCGGTTAAAGCATGTCCGATCTTCAGTAGATCTATTGGCTAGCGAAAACCATTCCATGGCTTGTTATCAAGGCCTATGTGATTCTACCTCACACCCCACTATTAGCACCATGGAGTGGGGACCGTTATTTGATAGATCTATTCCTGAGAGGGCATGACCTTAACTGTGCGCTATGCCTGAATCGACTGTTTTAGCCGATATCGAGCGCTTTCACGAACAGTTCACGTCATGAGATCGTTGAAGTAGGGATAGGTTGAAAGATGTGTTAGCCCCATGATCTTATTATTGTATTATGGCCTACATGATTCTGCCTCATGCCCCACTGATTTTAGTGACAAGTTAGGGTCATCGAGTCTATTGTTGTTTCTATGGCCTGCATGATTCTACCTCATGCCCCACCGGTCATAGGGATAGATGAGATCAAATATGTTCATTAGATTTATCTTTATTAAATGGTTGAATGGTGATGAACTATTTATTTTATATAAAAGGGGTTCGGTTACTTGCAGTCATTGGCTTAGCATAAATTAATCATTGTTGACATCCTTTTGCCATTGACCAATATTTGTTTAAATAATGATATTCATCCTAAACGATAACCGATTCTTCTTATACAACCCCATGAGCTTTAACTGATTTATTCTTATGAATATGCTGGAATCGACTATTTAGTCGATCTCCTTTCATATCGGCTCTCAGTGCCGCACATTTGGGACTGTCTAGCAACACTAGCATGTTCCGCCCTAAACTACTGATAAACTTTCTCTCCTTATCAATTGTAGGGTCAAATTGACTAGCATGTCTTAAGAGGAGTGCGCAGGACTGACCATCCCTGCACTGAAGCTAGGCGGATCTCCAGCTCCATCGAGCGGACCCTTCCAGCTTGCTCATGTGCCCTCGGCATGGGGTGAAATTTTGTGCTGACACACATTTCTAGCACGCCTGGTGGGACCCCACAATTGTTATGGCAGCTCACAACAACAACGACACCCTTATGGTACATTATGAAGATCTACCCGATGGAGATAAAGGTGTCATCAGCAAAGCTATAGAAGAATTTCAGAACAAGTGTTTATTGTCCTACACCAAAACACGCGACAACACAATTGTTCAGAAATATCCACTACCAAGAGTTCTATTACACGGGCAGACAGATACAGTTGAAGCTAAAGACTAGCATTTCTTTGCGGAAGTTGTAGAAAAATCTATTCATGATGCCATATCAAGCCAGCAAAGGACCCAGCAGATAGAGATTCCACAAGGGTATCATTATGGTATAGATTATAACACCCTTCACACGATTCCGAATCTAGGGTATCAAGGCACATAGGATTTCAATCCACAGATGGGTCAGCAGGTGCAAGAAAATCAAAATTCACATGTTGACGAGTTATTGCTAAGGGTGACCGAGATGATGAAGAATCAATTCTGTCTGAAGCCAAAAGGGTTGACCTTTTCGTACAAACGCCCATATCCAAAATGGTATGATTTGGTCACTCTTCCTGTAAATTATAGGCTTCTAGAGTTTGCCAAGTTCACTGTCCAAGACAGTACAAGCACGATAGAACATGTCAGTCGGTATCTTACACAATTGGGTGAGGCATCAGTTGAGGTGGCCCATCAAGTTCATTTCTTCTCCTTGTCCCTGTTAGGGCCAGCCTTCACTTGGTTTTCATCACTACCAGTCAATTCCATCGCCAATTGGGCTAACCTAGAGAAGAAGTTTCGTACATATTTTTACACTGGGACTAGAGAAAAGAAGATAACCGATCTGACAACTATAAGGCAGAAGATTAATGAATCAGGCACTGAGTTTCTTTAGAGGTTCTGAGAGACTAGGAATTCATGCTTCTCATTAAACTTGGCTGATGATCAGCTAGCTGCTCTAGCCCTTCAAGGAATGCTGCCAATGTGGAAGGAAAAACTACTGGGATAAGAATTTGACAACTTGGGTCAATTGGCTCAATGAGTGGCAGCACTTAATAGCTAATTCCAAAGTATACGCAGAGACACTCGATTCTAGAAGAGTACCACAATGACCAAAGCTTATAATCCATACCTAGTCGATGATGGCTATGAAGATGAAGAAGAAGAGGTTGCTGTGGCTGAATGGAATTGGGGCAAAAAGACAGTAATGGTGCCAAATTCTTGGGGAAGAGGTGTCGAGGAGAGCTATGACTTTGATGCCACAAAATTAGACAAGCTCTTCGATTTCTTGCTTGAGAAGAGACAGATCAAGTTGCCCGATAACCATGTTATGTTGCCCCCTGATCAGTTGAAGAATAAGAAGTTCTGCAAGTTTCATAACGCTACTTCGCATTCCACTAATGAATGCAGAATTTTCCGGCAGCATGTACAGAGGGCTATCCAACAAGGAAGACTCAAGTTTGATACGCCTCAGAAAATGAAAGTTGATGATAATCCTTTCCCAGGAGATCAAAACATGGTTGATGCTAGGCTGATCAAAGGAAAGACTAAGGTCCTAACATCAACCAAATAAAAAGAAGCTAGAACAGTCGATTCCAAGATGCAAATATCGGTCGACGAATACAGGGAAATTAAGAGACGTCGCGATAAGCAAAAAAGCCGATATGAGCAGGGAGAAATGTCAAAAGATGGAGCGACAAAGCCGTGAGTTACATCTTGGATCCTGTTGAATAAGTGGCAGCGGCAGAAGGAAAAGGATTATTAGCGTTGGTTAAAGGATCAAGAATACCAGCATCAACTGGAAAGAGAGAGGTATGAAAGGAAACAAGCCGAATCACATTGAAATTGTCCTTTCTTCAGACATTGCTGGAATGAAGGTTTGAAGTTGCCTACCAGACATGACTATCCAGAATGCAGCAATCAATATTAGAAGTTTAGGTAATCTCAAACCAACCACCGGTCTATCCATGCTCAAGATGCATATCATCATAATAACATGGATTAGCGCTTAAAAAATGGAAGTGTTCATAATCGGCTAGGAAAAAGAATTGTTGATCAAGACTGGGCTGATTATAAAGAAGAAGGCAACAAGAGAAAATATGTTTAGCTGGAAGGCCAATAGTGTCCAAGAGGTTTGACAAGAAGCCAGAAGAGAGGGGTGCAACGCCTAAGGAATAAAGAGTTGGAACAGTCTCATGCATCTGACAAACCTCAAGTATGGCGTACTAAGCAAATAACCAATAGAAAGCAACCATCGGCTAATATTCAAATAGCTTTTCTATTGCCATTAGAATTCAGAGCTCCGGCAGATCAAAAAGTTTATTTAGATTTCAATGAATCAGAGTATGAGGAGATAGTCGCCAAGTTGACGGTTGTGCAACTAGCAATATTTGATAAACCAGTCAAGCATCAACACTTAAAGGCTTTATATATGAAATGTTTTATTGATGGGAAGCCGATGAACAAGATGTTAGTGGACGGAGGCGCTTCTGTCAATCTCATGCCTTACACCACTTTCTATAAACTTGGCAAGGAACCAGGATATCTAATGGAGACTGACATGATGCTTAAGGATTTGGAGGTAATGCATCTAAGACCCGGGGGGCAATAAACATCAAACTAACAATCGAGAGTAAGACTCTGCTCACCACATTCTTCGTCATCGATGGAAAAGGGTCGTACAATTTGCTCCTTGGTCGTGATTGGATTCATGTGAACTGTTGTGTACCATCGACCATGCATTAGTGTTTGATTCAATGGCATGGGGATGATGTTGAACTAGTTCGTGTTGATGAGTCTGTGAGCATCACAACAGCCGATCCAGTCTTCTGAGAACTAGAAGACTTCGAATGCTTTTCTGGCAAGTTATGGGAAGAAGGCTTTATTAGAATCAACAATGAAAGCCAATAGCTGATCCAAGCAGTCGGCTTTGAAAACTTGTCTTAATGGGGAATCCAATAGATGGTACAGATGGCAAACTAGGACATGGTTTCACGTCGGTCGATGAATTAGAAGAAGTAGATATTGGTTCTAGAGATAGACCTAGGCCAACGTATGTTAGTGCCAAGTTGGACCCTGAGTATAAATGAGAGTTAGTTAATTTGTTAAAGGAATTTAAGGACTATTTTGCTTGGGAGTACTATGAGATACCTAGTCTAGACCGGTCAATTGTCGAACATCGGTTGCCAATCAAACCTAGGTATCGGCCATTTAAATAAGCTCCAAGGAGATTCAACCCGAACGTGCTTGATGATATGAAAAGGAGACTGAAAGGTTACTAGAGGCAAAGTTTATCCAACCATGCCGATATGCAGAGTGGATATCGAATGTTGTCCCTGTATATAAGAAGAATGGAAAATTATGAGTTTGCATCGATTTTAGGGATCTAAACAAAGCCACACCCATGGATGGTTATCTGATGCCGATAGCTGATATGTTAGTAGATGCAGCAGCTGGGCACAAGGTTATTAGCTTCATGGACGGCAATGCAGGATACAACCAAATTTTCATGGCTGAGGAAGACATACCAAAGACCGCTTTTAGGTGCCCTAGTGTAATCGGTTTGTTTGAGTGGGTTGTGATGACCTTTGATCTGAAGAATGCCGGTGCAACTTATCAGACTGTGATGAATTATATTTTTCATAAGTTGATCAGCAAGATTGTTGAAATCTACATCGATGATGTAATGATAAAATCCAAAGGGTACAAAGAGCACCTAGTTGATTTATGAGACTCTGGAATGCACAAGAAAACATGGTCTAAAGATGAATCCTAATAAGTGTGCTTTTGGAGTGTCAGCTGGACAATTCTTAAGATTTATGGTCCCCGAGAGAGGAATCGAAATTGGTCAGAAAAGCGTAAAAGCAATTGATGAGGTAGTTCCCCCAACTACTAAGACGGAGTTGCAATCTCTGCTTGGTAAGATTAATTTCATTAGAAGATTCATTTCTAATTTGTCACAAAGGATCCTGCCATTTTCTCCTGTGTTGAAGTTGAAAAGTGATCAAGAATTCAAGTGGGGTGACATACAACAAAAGGCGTTTGAAGAGATAAAAGAATACATGAAGTGTCCACCTGTGTTGGTCCTTCCTTAGCAAGGTAAGCCTTTTAAGTTGTATATATCGGCTGATGATAAGACAATTGGATCAGCCTTGACACAAGAATTTGAAGGAAAAGAGAGAGTTGTTTTCTATCTGAGTAGAAGACTACTGGATCTAGAGACGAGATATTCTCCCACCAAAAAGTTATGCTTGTGCTTATATTTCTCTTGCACTAAGTTGCGACACTACTTATTATCGGCCGAGTGTACGGTTGTTTCCAGGGCTGATGTGATTAAGCACATGTTATCGATGCCAATACTGAATGGAAGAGTGGGAAAGTGGATTCTTGTGTTATCTAGAATTTGACTTGAAGTACGAATCGGCTAAAGCAGTCAAAGGACAAGTAATGGCTGATTTTGTCACCCAACATCATAAGCCAAGCATTGGTTATGTAGAGCCGATGCCTTGGACGTTATTCTTTGATGGATCATCATGCAAGCAAGGTGGTGGCATTGGTATTGTTATTATTTTGCCTATGGGGGCAAGTTTTGAGTTTGCTCTTCCAACTGAACCAATGATTACTAACAACCAAGCGGAGTATGAAGCTATTCTTAAGGGACTTCAACTTCTTCACAAAGTAAAGGCCAAAGCAATTGAAGTATTTGGAGATTCACATTTAATTATTAATCAGTTGATCAGCCTATATGAGTGCAAAGAAGAGACTTTGAAAGGATACTATGATGAGTGCCAAAAGTTACTCAAGGAGTTTCTTCATATCTCTTTCCAACATATTCCGAGAGCACAAAACCGTGAGGCTAATCGTCTAGCTCAAAGTGCATCAGGATATCGAGTGTTTCAAGAAGTCTTGAGTAGTGAAACCTCAAATGATGATTGGAGAGTCAAAATAGCCGATTACCTTAGAGATCTGTCTCAGAAAGTTAATAGAAAGCTAAGGTATAAATCAGCTAAGTATGTTTTGTTAGATGATCAGTTATATTATAAAACAGTCGATGGGGTGTTGCTCAAATGCTTAAATCAAGAAGAAGCTAATGTGTTGATGGGTGAGGTGCATGAAGGGATATGTCGAGCTCATCAATCGGCTTATAAGATGAAATGGATTATTCGTAGAACTGGATATTTCTGGCCAACGATATTGAAAGACTGTTTTGAATATTACAAGGGGTGCCAGAACTATCAACGTTTTGGTAATGTCTAGAAATTACCTGCGTCGGCCATGAATCCAATAATCAAGCCATTGTCGTTGTGAGGTTGGGGAATTGATTTAATTGGCCAGATTTTTCCGCCATCAAGCAAAGGACATAAGTTCATATTGGTAGCAATAGATTACTTCACTAAATGAGTTGAGGCAATTCCTTTGAAGATGGTAACCTCAAAGAACATGATTGATTTTGTCAGGGAACGCATTGTGTATCGTTTTGGGATTCCTCAAACTATAACTACCGATCAAGGGACAATGTTCACATCAGAAGAGTTTTGGGATTTTGCTGTCGGTATGGGAATCAAGCTACTGAATTCCTCTCCTTACTATGCTCAGGGTAATGGCTAGGCAGAGGCATCCAACTAGATTATGATTAAGCTGATCAAGAAAAAGATCGAGGAACAACCAAGGAAGTGGTATTCAATGCTTAATGAGGCACTGTGGGCATATAGAATGGTCTGTCATGGATCAATTAAAACATCACCTTACGAACTTGTGTATGGCCATAATACAGTTCTTCCTTGGGAAGTTTAGACTGGATTGAGGCATGTTACACTTTAGAATGATTTGTTACCGAAGTCTACAAGAATCTTATGATAGACAATTTAGAGGACTTGAGTTGCCTTCGGCTGCGTGCTCTTGAAAATATCAAAGCCAATAAACTGAGGGTTGCAAAATATTACAATAAAAAGGTCAAGATTAAACAATTCTCTGAAGGAGACTTTGTCTGGAAAGTGAAATTGCCTATTAGATCAAAGGACAGTAAATTCGGCAAATGGTCACCTAACTAGGAAGGACCTTATTGGATCAAACGTTGTGCACCTAGTAATGCTTATATTTTGGAAACACTAAGAGGAGAGGAAGAATTTAGCCAAGCAATCAATGGGAAATATCTGAAGAAATATTACCCTAGTATTTGGATTAATACTTAATAACCAATTTGTTCGATCGTCAGCTCTAATAGCCGATATCAGAAAGGTATGACCTCTAGTGCAAAAAGAAACCCAAAGGGGTAAAGCCGGTACGATGTGTATCGCCTATAGGAGCAAAGCAAACACAAACGAAGTGATGTGTATAATATGAAGTGCGAAGCGAAAGAAAATCACTCAAGACAAGGAAGTTGTTTGCTAAATATCACTTATTACAAGCTATGGGCTAGAAAACACTTTGCTTACTATATCATCGGCCAGGGTATTGAAGGCTACAGAGTTGGTGGCACTAGAGAAATCCTCAACCAAACGCTCATGCTCCCTAGGGTGCACCACGTCTAGAAAATCATGAGGAAGAAGACGAAGATTATGACTAGAATGGGCTTGTGCAGCAGCCAACACCATGGCAGCACCATGACGAACACCATGAAGAGCAAGCTCCCTAACACGGTTCAGGATGTCATGCAAGCGAACCACCAGAAGGGTGCCTCTAGCATTAACAAATCATGCCGCGTGATCCGTAGCTAATCGAAGGCTTTCCAACTGAGCAGTTAGATCTAAAAAGATTTAAGGAAAGAATGATAAAAAATCTTGAAGGCAAAATTAAGAAGAAGGCAGAAAAATTGTGGTAGATGTCTCACCCATGATTCAGGCTTCAGCTCTGGCCAACCTTTCCCCCACCGAGCTAGCCTCAGGGGATGATCGGCCATGAATCATGGCCAAAGCCGATTCTGCAAGGGAGAGGCAGCTGGCCAAATTCTGGTTAGTCCGATCGATGGAGGCCAGTAGATCATCATTGTTGATCTGCCTCCTCGGGTAGCGGGGGAGCTCATGGCGAATTAGTGCTGAAGGTGACCCCAAAGGCTGAGCAGAGTCAGCCCTCTGCTCTAGAATGATAGGAGCATCCCAAGTTGCACCCTCTTGGTGATGAACGCATTGGCGCGATGATGCAGATCCATTGAGGGCCTCCTCAGTAGACCTCTTACTGTTCTCCATGATCTCAAACCTATGGAAAAAATAGGAACTATACTAAGGATGCAGAAGGTTTGAGACAAAGTGGTTTGTTTTTCAATCCACAGCCGTGGCCCATATATATAGCCCGGGAAGGCGAGAAGATAGATTTCGCCGGGGGTGTGAAATTGAAATCAGAAACAGAAACGGATCGACACTCCAGAAATTCAGGGGACAGATAACGAAGAGATAACAGACTTGAACTTATTGCTTCCCCAAATTAAAAAATATCATGGGACAGATACGAAGAATTTAGATTGACCAGAGATCAACCTAGTAAGGCTTCTTTGGATTGAAGGGAGTCCGGGTCCCCACAAGGCCGAAGGTCATCGTGAACCGAATCACATTGGCCTGTTGATAAAATTGTGCTAGAGAAGGGTAGAGGCCGCCCGCCTAACAGATGCCCAGCCAATTTCTCGGTAAATTGAGAAACTGTGGGAAAGAAGCCTATGGCTTTCTAGGTGGGTGTTTGGAGGAACAAACAAGGGGAAGGTGTCCACACATTTTAGCCCTTGCAAACACTAGAACAACTCTGCAAGCATGGAGAGAAGACTTAGGTGATATTACAAGAATTCTTCTAACCACAATAGCTGGTCCTCTTGCTCGACAAGGCACTAGAATGAGCGACACAATCACCCTATGCACAAGAATTCTTCTAACCGCTCAAGATCTTCATAGCAAAAGGATAGACCATGGAGGGTCCGACGGAGTCGGAAGCACTCGAGGGGGCAGATAGAAGAGAAACATGGCTGAATTGTTGAGTTGCTCTCGCCAGGGTCGGATAGACATTTTGTAGCTGACCTGGAAAGATGAATCTAAGTGCCCATGAAGCAATGATGCTCTCGTAAAAGTTTTGAAGCATGGACTCATGAGCTGACATAGATGACAACAAATAGGGACCCTAGATCAAGACTCTCTACACGTGACTATGGACCTATCGAGGATATAGACGTGATAATTTTGGAATAAAATTAGTTTTATCCCAAAATTGGGGGCATATGTTTACACCAAAATTTGGAAGAAGAGTCACAGGGACTCGAAGCTCCCAAGATCATATCATCAAGGAATCAATTGTGTGTAGATCAGAACCAGCTAATTCGAATGCAATACTAGAATCGGCTTTCTTTAGGTAGCGCCAGCAGATAATGTCTCGAGAGGAGTGCGTAGGATCGACCACCCCTACACTGAAGCTAGGCGGATCTCCAGCTCCATCGAGCGGACCCTTCTGGCTTGCTCATGTGCCCTCAGCACGGGACGAAATTTTGTGCCGACACACGTTTCTAGCACGTCCGGTGGGACCCCACAATCATCATGGCAGTTCACAACAACAAAGACATCCTTATGGTACATTATGAAGATCTACCCGATGGAGATAAAGGTGTCATCAGGAAAGCTATAGAAGAATTTTAGAACAAGTGTTTGTTGTCCTACACCAAAACACACGACAACATAATTGTTCAGAAATATCCACTACCAAGAGTTCTTAAAAATTCTTTATTACATTACCAAATGTCAGAGTACGGAATAATAAACAACAAAATAAAGATAAACATTGAGAAAACAACTATCGATAGTATGCAAGGATTCCGTCTTTGCCTACCAGAAGAATCCTTCACACAATGGTACTCATGCATTACCTGCAATAGGGGTAAATAAACCCAGAGTACACAATATACTCGCAAGACTTATCTGACTAGTGGGGATAATTCCCCGACTCCAAGGGATATGAGAAGCTTTATGGTTTGCTGGTTTCCTTTTTGTAGAACGCAGTACTAATAGTGAGTCCTTATGTATGTTATTATTAATAGTCGTATTAATTTATTAGCTAGCTAGTCTATGTAAGCACCTGTTCTAGTTTCAAGAAAGAGTTGAGCAATCAGTTCCATTTCATCACCCTTCATCTTTCAGTTCTTACTACGATGATAAACCATAGACAAGCCATACTGGAACATGGGCGATTAGCGAATCAATGCACCTAGCTGGGTACCCCCAAAAACACACGCCCCGCTTGTACCCTAGGCACAAGCAGGACTAACCCATCACCCTCCTATCCTGGGTGTCTAGGTCCTCGTCCAAACTCGAACTCTAAGCCCCCACTCCTGAGTCCCGGACTCAGTGCGGTGCAAGGACCTCCATCATCCCCGCCACCAATCAGTCGGTTCAGAAAGAGCCGGATCCATGATAAGAGAGCAATGAGTCTTCCCTACGCCCATACCCAAGTATGTGCTTGGGATAATAAGTCTATGACTTCCCTAGAGCCTTATGCAATGACCGGTCCTTAATTGACACAGACAGGGAAAAAGTGTAACTAAGCTATGCCCTGTTGGCCATAGGACACAACCTCTTACACCCACCAGTACCCAAACCATATCCCTGCCCGATCATCACTTTTCTTTTCCACCATTTTATCATGAGTGATCATATTTATCACCTATTTGTGAGTAACGGCAGGTTACTCATGCTACCAATATCCTGAGCACAGCAGCTACTTGACCTATACTAGTAGGACTCATAGGTAGATATATTTATGCATGTAGTTTCCATAAAATGCCTGTAATGTAAATGCACATCATATATATATTCAGTGATCATAAAATATGGGTTTTGCACCAGGGCTTGCCTTGGGCAGGCGGTGGGTCAGGAAAGTTAGCACCAAAATGCTCCGGGGCTCCTTCCTGCACGAGGATCTCCTCCTCGTACTCCTTAATGACCTCTTCGTAATCAAGTTCATCCACGGGCACGAACTCTACCAACTCGTGATGTACATGCATGAAATGATGATGCAACACTTAGTAATATGGCAACAACAGCTCTTAAAATAAAAATACATCTATCAAGTTTTTTTACGAACCTAACAATTTTTGTTTCCCTATTTTTGGACATCTATAGAATTTACTATAATTTCTCAAGGTTCAGCTAAAAACTAAATTGAATAAACATTGATAATTCACTAGAAAATTGGAAAACCGATTTCCCCCACGTGGCCCGCTACACACGGCACCAGCGCGGCCCATGTGATGGCACGTGGATGTAGCCCACGCAATGTGGCCCATGGCTGAACCCGCGCGTGAGCTGACGCTTTTGCTAAAGAACCCCGTTTTCTTTTCTATTCACGAAGCTCACTCAAACACTATTTAGCTAGGTCACTGTCTTCGCATCTAGCACCCTTCCCTTAATCCAATTCATGTTTTACAAAGTCCCAGGCCAGAACTAAATAAGGCCGCGGCATCTCCGGCCAACGCCGACGAGCACGGACCTCCCCGGCACCAACCTGCACCCCCATAACATTCTACTTGCAAAGAGCAACTGATCGAAGTATCGGACGCTGCAACTGGTGCAGCATGACAATGTGGCCATGTGCTGCGGCGGGGTCTAGCCGTGGCAACACCGACGCCGGTGCATCTACCTAGCCCAGCGCCTCAACCACTACTCTTTAACCATCTATAGTCTACGAGCAACAATATAAATGTCCTATTTGAATCGCTACTACGCTCAAACACATCGGCCACGGTAATGACACCTACACCACATCCACCAAAGATGGCCACGTGCTCCGGCAAACCTCGGCCCTAATTGAGTCAACCAACTACCCTAGGAGCAGGAGGGCTCACCAGACACATGACGGATGGACTGGATGAAGGCGTGAGACTCGGCGAGATGGTTGGCCACGAGCGTAGGGAGACTCTGGTTCATGGCAAGCACGTCGATGGTGTTGCTGGTGACCTGCTGCTCCGTCGGCAAAACTATTACATGAGCAAGGCAACCAAGTCAACATGACTCAACGACACCACTCAATTGAAACAACAGAGGACCGAGTGACGCCCTGGCCGAGTACCCACCATGACGGCCATGGTGGACCACCACGGGGAAAATGCCCTGCATTACCTTATAGTAAGATGGAAACTCACTGGGACGAATCCAATCGCTGGATAACTACCAAGACTAGTTGTATGCACGGTTAATTGGAAGGAGGTGGACTATGCAAGGCCAATTGGTTGGGCGACTCAACTTGGTCTTATGGCGGCCAGTGAGGGGAAAACTCAAATTAGCGCCCCGACATCATACTACTGCAACAGTGGTGACCCTGGCACGAAGCTAGACTCCAATGCGACCTCCAAACATGCGCAATTACAGGGATGGGGCCTACTCTATGGTTAGGCCTTGGCGCGGCTCGGCCGGCATAATTCAAGGCGATGGGACGAGGCTTGGCGTGGCACATTCACTAATTGGGAGAGGAGGGCAGCACAATGGTGATGACTCCTCATGCACGCACGAGTCCGACACTCCGATGTGCGACCGCAGCTCCATGACACGCAAGGTGAGGGCGGCACGGCACTGTGCCGTAGAGGCTGGCATGCCCAGGAACACAGCGGTGTGGCATGGCACCGTGCGTAGACATGAAAGCGAAGGCAAGCGGTCGGCCCACGCGCATGCAGTCGCGAATGGTCAATAGGAACAGTGCTCGCGCGGAAGCGGCGGTCGGAGCACATCACAACCGTGGACGCAACGACGCGACGGCGATGGCAGGCAGAGCAGCCAGGCATGCTGGACCCCGGCATGCGCGTGCGATTTGCGTGCCAGAGCGTGGTAGTAGGAAGCCGTGGCTAGCAGCGTGCTTAGGCGCATCAAGCGGCCGACACGGCAACACCGAGAGCCGGGCAGGGTGACCACGCCCAAGCGCTAGCATCGTTCAAAACTGTGACTTGCACGCTTTTTAAAGCTACTGAAAATTTCAACCCTATGGCCCAGTAGCTAAACCAACTATTTTATGTTCGATATGGTGTATCAAGCTACTAAAACCAACCTTAAGACTATGCCACTGCTTAACCTAATTGTTCTACAAAAATTGCTGAACTTAGCTTCGTCAACGCGTTGTCCGACTTAGGAAATTTTGGCTAAGTCCGAAACGGTTTTGCGTCGAATGCGATTTCCAAGTTACTCGATACACTAGCTAGCAAATCCCATTCTCGACCATACGTATTTCACCATCACCTATGAAGTTCATGCGACAAACTTTACTAAAGCTTTGCATATGCGTTCTATAGCATTTTCATTCCATAAAAATTCATTTAGAACCCTAAGCGATATAGCACGACATGAAATGTAACATTTGTTTAGTGTTTCAAATGAACGTTTCAAGTCCGGTATATTGCTTTACACCTTATATTACACACAATTACACATAAGTATGATGCGCAAGTAGTGTTTTAGCAAAAAATGTACAGTGTAACACCGAGGGTGTTACAAATCTACCCCCCTAAAACAAAATCTCGACCCAAGATTTCTTGTGCCTAGTGTGAGAAGGAGATAGGAAATACATTTCAAAGACAACTAACTATCAGAACCAGAGATAAGGTGGGGGTAATGTTTCAATATGTAGCTCTCTTGTTCCCATGTGGCTTCATCCTCTAAAAGGTTTTGCCACTGCACCTTGTAGAACTTTACCACAATGTTTCTGGTCACTCTTTCTTTTTCATCTAGGATTTTGATAGGGTGCTCAACATAAGTCAAATTAGGCTAGAGGGGAAGCCCTTCAATTTCCACAGCTTCATCAAGAACCCATAAACATCTCTTCAATTGTGATACACGAAACACATCATGTACCGCAGATAAAATATCAGGAAGCTGGAGATGGTAAGCAACTGGACCACACTTCTCCAACACCTGATAAGGACCCACATATCGAGGGGCTAGCTTGCCATGGATACCAAACTGATGCACCCCTCTCATAGGAGACACCTTGAGATACACATAATCTACAGCTATAAACTCTAAGGGCCTTCTTCGCTTGTCTACATAAGCTTTCTGTCGGCTTTGAGCTACCTTCAAGTGACTCTGAATAATTCTTACTTCCTCTCGAGCCTCTTTCATGAACTTAGCCAAAGTACCCATGGTCTCCCACTTCAACCCAGTTGAGTGGTGTCCTACACTTTCTTCCATATAGAGCTTCAAATGGTGCCATGCGGATGCTTTCTTGGTAACTATTATTGTAAGAAAATTCAGCTAACTTTAGGCATTCATCCCACTTCTCAGGGAAAGAAATGGCACAAGCTCTTAACATGTCCTTGAGCACCTGGTTCACCCTTTCTGTTTGGCCATCAGTTTGTGGATGATATGCAGAGCTTCTAAGGAGATGAGTGCCAAGACATTGCTATAGCTAGTCCCAAAAATGAGAGACAAAGACTGACCCTCTATCAGAGATGATAGTAAGGGGAACCCCGTGCAAAGTCACAATTTGTTCAAAGTATATCTGAGCATACTTCCTGGCTACATATCTAGTGCCCACTAGGATAAAATGAGCAGACTTAGTTAGACGGTCCACAATGACCCAAATAGAATCATAGCCCTTGGATGTGCGGGGCAAACCCACCACAAAGTCCATGGAGATATCTTCCCATTTCCAAACAGGAATGGGCAAGGGCTATAAATATCCTGGGGTACGCATATGATCTACTTTAACTCTCCCACAAGTGTTGCACCCTATGACATACTGAGTGATGTCCTGCTTCATGTTGGACCACCAGTACAAGTGGTGCAGATCATGGTATATCTTGTTGCTGCCAGGATGAATAGATAGCTTTGAATGATGGGCTTCACTCAAAAACTTCCTTCTTAGCTCCTCATTGGTTGGAACCACCAGCCTATCCTTGTATCTCACTACTCCATGGTCATCAACACTAAAGTGAGGGCCACACCCTTCGGCAATGAATTTTCTGATGTGCAGAATTTCTTCAGGATCTAGCCTTTGCTCCAGAATAATCTGCTCTAGCAATTCTGAGGTCAATGCATGTGAACCAACACCTCTGCATGGTTGAGAGACAAAGGTGTTTCCTCAACCTGATGTGATTTTTGGCTCAAAGCATCAGCTACAACATTGGCCTTTCCTAGGTGATAATGGACTTCCAAGTTATAATCCTTTATCAATTCTAACCATCTCCTTTGCTTCATATTCAGCTCATACTGAGTAAAAATATACTTGAGGCTCTTATGATCGACAAAAATGTGTACTTTGTTGCCCAACAAGTAATGCCTTCAAATTTTTAGAGCATGGACCACATCAGCCAGCTCTAAATCATGAGTGGGGTAATTTACTTCGTGTTTTTTAGTTGGCACAAAGCATAAGCTATCACACGCCCATCCTGCATCAGCACACACCCCAACCTCATCTTTGAGGCATCACAGTATACATCAAAGGGCCTATCAATATCTGGTTGGGCCAACACAGGCGCAGTGGTCAGAAATATCTTCAAAGCTTGGAAGGCTTCTTCACAGGCTATGCTCCAATCAAACTTAGCCTCTTTTTGGAGCAGCTTGGTCATTGGCTGAGCTATCTTGGAGAAATTCGGGATGAAATGCTGATAGTACCTAGCTAGACCAAGGAACTGACGAATCTGGTGCACAGACTTGGGAGACTTCTGTCGATGTTTCACCACCGATAGCCTGCCTCGAGGGTACCCGGGGCAGTATGTTTGGGCTTCGGCGTGTGCTGAACTCGATGGTTAACGCAAGAGACAGTCGATTTATCCTGGTTCAGGCCCTCGATCGTAGATCGAGTAATAACCTTACGTCCAGTCGGCGTACGCCTTTGCGTTGGATTGATTATGAAGCGTTGTGTTGTACAATTGCTCTCTCTCCCTCTCAGGAGCCCTGCCCTCCTTTATATAGTCAGGAGGCCAGAGTCCTAGTCGGTTTACAATGAGATTTCCTAGTAGGATTACTTAATAGTTCTACTACTAAGATTACATGGGAAGAATCCTAGTTGGACTAGATCTTCTCTCTCCCTTGCGGGGTATCCTGTGGGTCCCGCATCGACAAGCCCCGAGCACTTCATGGTTGAGCTCTGAAAGTCTCGCTTTGCTCCTTCAAGTCTTGTTGAGTTGGAACAGAATGTCATCTGAGTGCTTTCTAGAGTGAAACCTTATAGCGCTTCTTGGGATCTTCGGGTGGTGAGTGCTTTTTGAAGAAAAAGTGCATCCATCTGGTTGTAGCCCCCGAGCCATAAGCTATTTGGAACAAGGAGCTGGAGGATCTTGTCTTGAAGTTGCTCTGATTGTTCGTTGAAGTTTTATCAAAAAGAACTCGAACATGGCTCGTTCCGGGTTCTTTTTGTCGTAATGTCTTGAAGTGGTTCACTGAGTGTAGCCCCCGAGCCTCTTGCTATTTGGAACAAAAAGTTGGGGGGTCTTGATCCTTTATGTTATTTGAAAATTTGTGTTCTGAAGTAGTCCCTGAGACTTGGATTATGTCATCATCCGAGTAGTTTTGCGGCATCTTTCCGAAGCGGTCATTTAGTCTTGGTTTAAACCATCATCCAAGTAGTTTCGCGGCATGCAGCCTCCGAGCTTATGTCCGGGTTCTTTTTGGGTGGGTGCAATTTTTCGTAAAAATTGCACTCACTGAGTGTAGCCCCCGAGCCTCTTGCTTTTGCTTGCAAAAGTTGGAGGGTCCAGATTCTTGTCTTCAAAAAATTCTGGGGCTATGTATCCCGCAGCCCCGTGCTTTCTCTGAGTTCTTCTCTTTAGAAAAGAAGTCAGATGAAGAGTCTTGATGTGTCGTCGTCGTTGTAGTCTTGAGTTTCTTGTATTCTTGGTCCTTTGTCTTTGGTTCCGAGCCTCCGAGAGTAGTTGAAAATGAAGGCCGAGCTCCCTAGCTTAGTGTTGATTAAGCTATGATGCTGGCCGAGCCCCCGAGCGTATATCCGTGTTGTTTTGTTCATGAAGAACTCGGATACGAGGTCTTGGCATATTCTTTGATAGTCTACTGTTGTCAGATGTAGTTGTATGGTGGTGGTTGAGTGTAAATGCCTTTTGTTCATGGGTTGTACTATGCTGGTATATTCTTCTGAATATACCCATCTTCGAGTACTGCTTCCTCTCACCTGAGTCATCCATTATTGAGTCCTGTCTTTTCACTGTGTCCTTTGTTAGGCTCATTTCGTTGGTACTCCTAGTCCATGTGCGCCGTTCCTTTGGTCTATAAATACTGTCCCGGAGTGCTTGTTTTCATCCATTGGACATTCTGTTGAAACCTTCGTGGTTATGAACATGATAGTTTGTGAAGTAGAGCAGCCCCCTAGCATATTTCATAGTTCCTATGTGTCTTGTCATAGCTAGAGGAAGTCTTGTGATAGGGATTAGAGGTAGGCTAATCCCACGATAGCATTGTGCTAGGATGTACGTGGTGGTAGTTGGAGGAAGTCTTGTGATGTGGGCTTCGTTCCTTCATCCGGCAGTTCTGGGTTGATCCTCGTCGCCTGTCTTGAGATTGTCCGGTGTAGATCAACACCATATCCAGCATCACATCGATCTTGGGTAGACAGATGCCCACCGGCCTTCTCTGCTCCATGTTGCCCTGCTGTGCTGCCGATTTTCGCCTTGGATGCACTACGTCCGTCCTTTGAAGAAAAACAGTGTAGCCGATGGTGGTTTGTCCTTCCGAGTAGCAATTTGGGACACATAGTCATTCCAGAGCCTAGCCGTGTCCGTGTTCCTCTTTGCTACTTCGCTTTTCGTGGCGCCGAGTTCGTTGGGTCTTGTAAGATTTATAATCTTTTATTTTTGACGTTGCTTGTAATGTAATGAATCTTGTCTTCTGAGTTGTCTTCTACATTTCTGCTGTGATCCCTGTCGTTCATGAGGTTACCGAGTTCTTTCTTAAATAACCGGGTTACTTTGTTCCTTGCAAGGTAGCCCTTTCTTTCTTCTTGGTTTGACGAGTTGTTCTTGTAGTCATCTGATAATCCTGCCGTGGTGCTGTGCGGATAAGTCTGAAATCTACCCGTTGGTTTGTACCGTTGTGTGGATTCGTGCCCTCCGTCATTTTAGCTACGTCGGTAAATGGACCGCTATGTTCTCACACTGTGTTTTAACGGGCCTTGTGGGCCATTTTTGTTACCGAAAAATCTATTTAAAGACCTTTTATCTTCCTTTCCCTTGCTGCCTAGCTCTTGCCTTTAAACCCTAGCTTTCAGAAATCTGTCGCTGTCTTCGTCGCTGTCACTCGATCACCTTCATCCTAGCTTCCTCTTCCCTAGTGCCTTCTTTGCTTCCGCCAGTTCATGGGAAAGAAGAAAACCGCAAGCAAGTCTCAGGCGACCTTCGTGGACGAGGAGTCGTCCCTTTCTTTGATCGAAAACCAGGAGTTTGTGGCCATGAGGGCTGCTCAGATGGTTTGGCCGGCTCCAACAACAAGCGAAGACCAGCTGCACGAGCTCGTTAGCGACGGCTTGATCCAAAGCAAAGTCATCACTGAATGGAGAGTTCCGGGCGAGCATCGGGTTCCGGCTCCGGGTCCTGGTGAGATTGTCCTCTTTGTTTCCTTTGTCCATGCTGGACTTTGTCTTCCTGCTTCCGCCTTCCTTCATCAGTTTCTTGGTTATTTTGTGGTTAGTCTGAACCATCTAACCCCCAATGTCATTCTCCATCTTTCTGTTTTTGTTCACCTTTGTGAAGCCTTCCTTGGGATCCCTCCTTCTCTATCTCTTTTTCACTTTTTCTTTCGTCTGAAACCTCAACCCCACCGTGAAGAAACTAGTGTTCTTGGCGGTTGCGGGATTCAGTTTCGCCAGGGTCTCAAGATTAAGTTTTTTGACTATGACCTGGTCGATTCCGTAAAAGATTGGCGTGCCGAGTGGTTTTACGCTGCCAATTTGATCCCTTCCCTCGTCGTCCACTCTAGATCTGGTCCTATGGTGAACGACCGATGGGACAAGAAGCTTGAGTCACCTGCTGAGATTCAAGTGATCTAGCCACTCCTTGATAGGATTAGCATGCTGAAACAGCAGGGTTTGACCGGCTTCGGTATCATTTCGAGCTTTCTTCGTCGCCGGGTCCAGCCTTTGAAGGAGCAGGAACATCTTGGCTTTGAGTATTCTGGGGCTGAGGATCCCTCACGCATGGTCCCAGCTCTTGAGCTGATCGGTGAGGAGGTACTTGAGCACCTCCAGAAGATGCTGAAGGGAGTGAGCGTCATTCCTCCTACTGTCTCCGAGTTCTCAGCCAACAACCCACCCCCAGCTGTGAGTTGTCTATCTTCTTGTTTGAGTACTTTATGTACCCTTGCTGCATCCGTTCTCGCTTAGCCTTTCTTTGTCTTGGTGTTTTATTCTTTTTCGCAGGAGCTTGGGCGGAACTTTGTCGATCCGATCCCCCTTGATGCTCTCCCTGCCGTGGCGGAGACTGGGGATCGTCTAGCTGGAACTTCTGCAATTAGTAAGTCCCAAACCTCTATAGCCCTTCCTGGGGTTTCTTCCGGATTTGTTGATGTATATGAAGAATATGTTCCTCGTCTAGTCCCTCGCGGTCCTCGCAGTGTCCTGAAGAGGGGGCGAACGGATGGGTCTTCATCTGGCCTGCCTGTCTCCAAGAAGCCTCGCAAACCAAGTACTCCCTCAGGTACTCCAGTCGTTGCTAGCATGCTCTTAGGTGAGCACATTTAATACTCTTTGTTCCTTTATTTTCCTGTTTCTCTCTTGAACCGAGTACTTTTTATCCTCTTTTCAGCAGGTGCTCTGGTTCCCTTGGCTGAGGAAGAAGAGGATGACGAAGTACCCCTCGTCATGCGGCGGTGAGTTATTTTTCACATTCCTGTTGCATTGAATTTCTCTTCTTTGTCTTGACTTTTATTCTTGAACTTTTTGAAGTAATCGAAGGTTGGGTGTGAGTTCTTCCGAGGCTCCCGCGCTGACTTCTTCTGAAGCTCCGATGTCGAGTTCTTTGGTTGCCTCTGTCCCGAGCTCTACCGATCCTCCAGTGCGGAGTTCTTTCATGGTTCTAGCCCCGGCTTCATCCGTGGCTCCATTGTCGGCTATCCCGCTCCCGTCACTGGGTGGTTGGAACGTTTTCGCCGTCGTGGTTCCCCCTGCGAGGCCTTCTTTTGGCTTCGCGAAGAAGAAAGCAGTCGGGTGAGTAAATTCTGGTTTTTATCTTTTTGGCTTCTTTCTTCCTTCTTCTGGTTCTTATCGGTGCTTCCTTTTGTCACTTTTCAGTGTTTTGTCTTCTCTCGTTTCTTCATCAACTTCTTCTCTGCCTCCCGCCATGCCAACGAGTTCCGAGCCTCAGGACTCACAACATTCTGTTGATGAAGTCACCGTAGGGGCTTTAGAGCTACCTGGCGAGGTTGCGGATTTGGCCACTCTGGAGGTGACTGTGGCCGTCGTGCTAGGTCCTTCTGAGGGTTTGGCTCCGGCTTCTCTAGAGGTTGCTTTGGTCGCTCCTTCTTTGCCCCAGCCGGCCTCTCCTTCCCCTTCTCTTGCTTCCGGCGGTCCCTCTTTTTCTGGTGGTGTGGTGCAACAGTTCGATGCCACTCATCGGTTATCAGAGCTGACCACAGCCTGGGGGAGCTTGTCGACCCTCGCGACTTCTTTTGGTGAAAAGCTCCAGGTAGGTTTTACTACCACTCTTTTTTGTGTGCTTCTTTTTCTTCTGTCCTCACGCCTTGTTTCTCTTTGCCTCTTTTCGCTCAGTCTTTCTCTCGTGATCATTCTGGCTTCTTTTTCTCATCTGAAAATGAGAGAACGTTATCTTCTGAGGTGGACGCTCTGAAAGCCGATCTTGACCTTCTCCGGGCTAAGTTGGAGACAGAGCGTCAAATGCATCGAAAGGAGGAGAAGACCCTTCGTGCCCGGGTAGTGGAGACGAAGAAGCAGAGAGATGCCATGGTGGAGTCTGCCAAGGATGAATGCAAAGGTGCCGTGGGTTCTGCCTGTTTCTTCTTGTATTTTGACTTCTTTTTCCACTGACTTGTTCTTGGGTGTCTTGTCTAGTTCTCCGAGTTGAGAAGCAGAAGCTCTTGGAGAGTATCGATGAAATGAAGGCTCTTGTCCGCTCCAGTCATAATAAAGCTAAGGAGGTAATTACTCATGCTGAGGAAGAACTCGCCCTTGCTAAGCTGATTAGGCATGGAGCTGACAGAGATCTTGTGCAGGCCCAAAAAACTATTGAAGGCTTGTCCGGGAAGCTGGCGACGGCTATTGAAAATTGGAACGTTTTGTGGAAAACTTTTCGCTCAGTAGCCAATGTTCTCCGGACTCCAGCGGATGATGGGCAATCTTGGGCACAGTTCATTCCCTGGATTTCGACTCGTTTCCAAGAGTTCACGAAGAAGTGTGCTCAAGTATGTACCAAGAATGTGCTGGCCCAGGTCCGGGTCCTTGCTCCAGAGGCGCCTCTGTCCAAGATATCAGAGGAAGCTAAAAGCCAAGAATACCTTGACGCCATTGAGAGGATGGAGCCTGAGGTCGAAGGTTTAGCCAGTAGGGTTGTAGACAGTCTAAATGTTGACATTTCCCTTTCTGATGACAATGCCTGATTCGACTGAGCATCTCCTTGTAATATTACACTCCTCTTTAAATGAAGATTCTTTATTTTTGTTGATGTATTATTTGCCTGGGCGCGGTCAAAGTTACTTGACTTACTGAGTACTTTGTCCTGTTTTCGTCTCTGCTCCGCAAAACAACTCTGTGCGTTATTCTGACGAGGCCCCTCGATTTGTCGAGTACTTTTCTTTTCTTCCCCTTTTGTGATCCATCAAGTGCTTTGTCCACGCTATGACTTGTTAGATGTAAATCTTTGTGTCGATAACCTTTCGTCCGTGCTATGTAAAAATGACTCGGCATAGAATGTTGACTTGATGAACTTGGCGCTTGTGCTTTTCTGAGGAAAAGGTATTCCTATCTAGATGTAGCCCCCGAGCCTCTTGCTTTTTGGAATGAAGAGTTGGAGGGTCTTTTGAAGTTCAATTTCGGTCGACTGGTTTTTGCTTTTAGCTACCCTCATCGGCGGGCTCAAGCGTCTTTTTAGTTATTTTGCTCTTTGTTTCGGGTGTTAGCTTTTAGCTACCCTCATCGGCGGGCTCAAGCGTGTTTTCAGCTATTTTGCTCTTGGCCGGGATGCTCAGGCATGTTTTCAGCCATTTTGCTTTTTGTTTCGGGTGTTAGCTTTTAGCTACCCTCATCGGTGGGCTCAAGCGTCTTTTCAGCTATTTTGCTCTCGGCCGGGATGCTCAGGCATATTTTCAGCCATTTTGCTTTTTGTTTCGGGTGTTAGCTTTTAGCTACCCTCATCGGCGAGCTCAAGCATCTTTTCAGCTATTTTGCTCTTGGTCGGGATGCTCAGGCATGTTTTCAGCCATTTTGCTTTTTGTTTTGGGTGTTAGCTTTTAGCTACCCTTATCGGCGGGCTCAGGCGTCTTTTCAGCTATTTTGCTCTCGGCCGGGATGCTCAGGCATGTTTTTAGCCATTTTGCTTTTTATTTCGGGTGTTAGCTTTTAGCTACCCTCATCGGTGGGCTCAAGCGTCTTTTCAGCTATTTTGCTCTCGGCCGGGATGCTCAGGCATGTTTTTAGCCATTTTGCTTTTTGTTTCAGGTGTTAGCTTTTAGCTACCCTCATCGGCGAGCTCAAGCGTCTTTTCAGCTATTTTGCTCTTGGCCGGGATGCTCAGGCATGTTTTCAGCCATTTTGCTTTTTGTTTTGGGTGTTAGCTTTTAGCTACCCTCATCGGCGGGCTCAAGCGTCTTTTCAGCTATTTTGCTCTCGGCTGGGATGCTCAGGCATGTTTTCAGCCATTTTGCTTTTTGTTTCGTGAAAACAACTCGTTGGAAGTCATGACAAGACGTGCTGTGGATGAATATCATCTTTATTGATCATGAATATAAACTAATACATATGTTGTTGAAGAGTATTGTCTTTCGTCGATTGTGAACGTTGGTCCCTTGTGGCTTGCATATCTATTTTTTCTTGAGTTGTTTTTACACGTAGAATCTTCTTAGCTGGCTGATGTGCCATGTATTGCTGACTTCTTTTCCATCTTCGGTTATTAACTTGTATGTGCCTGGTCCGGTGACTTTTGTGACAATGAACGGACCTTCCCATGGATTGAGTAGCTTATGTCGTCCGTCAGTCTTTTGTATCCTTCTTAGCACTAAGTCTCCGACTTGTAGCGATCGAGGTTGGGTACTCTTGTTGTAGTGCTGTCTTAAACCTTGTAGGTATCTGGCTGATTGGAGGGTAGCGTTTACTCTGATTTCTTCTGAGCTGTCGAGTTCTAATCTTCTTGTGTGTTCTGCTTCTCCTTCATTGTATTGTTCTATCTTTGGTGATGTCCAGATCAAGTCGGCGGGTAGTACGGCCTCTGACCCGTAAACTAGGAAAAAGGGTGAGTAGCTTGTTGCTCTGCTTATTTGAGTTCGTAGGCCCCATACTACTTTTGGTAATTCTTCAATCCATTTGGACCCATAGTCCACTAGTTCTTCGTATAACCTTGGTTTTAATCCAGCTAGTATGAGTCCATTAGCCCTTTCTACTTGTCCGTTGGCTTCTGGATGTGCAACAGACGCATAGTCTATACTGAAACCACAGTCTTGTGCCCAGCTCTTGAATTCTATAGCTGTGAAAGGGGAGCCTAGATCTGTGATGATTCGATTGGGCATGCCGAAGTGGTGCATAATGTCTTGGATGAACTCGACTGCTTTGGTTGCGCTGTATTTCGCAAGTGGTTTGTATTCAATCCACTTGGTGAACTTGTTGATTGCTACAAAGATGTACTCGAAACCGCCTTTTGCTTTTTTCAGGGGTCCTATTTGATCCAGTCCCCAGTAGGAAAAAGGCCAAGCGGGTGGGATGTAGATAAAATTGTGAGCTGGTACATGGGCTTGTCTTGTAAACATTTGGCAACCTTTGCATTTTCTAATAAGCTCTTCTATGTCTTTCAAAGCGGTTGACCAGTAGAATCCGGTGTGAAATGCTTTGCCAACCAGTGTCCTTGAGGTGGCATGATTTCCACAGCAGCCTGAGTATATTTCGTCTAGGATCTCTTTACCTTCTTCAGATGAGGCACATTTTAGGAGTACTCCTGATGATGCTGCTCTTTTGTAAAGTTTATCTCCTACTAGAACATAGTTTTTGCTTCTGCGAACAACTTGGGTGGCTTCTGCCTTATCTACTGGCAATTTGTTTTCTTTGATATAGTCAATGAAAACTTGGCTCCATGAAGTGTTGATTACCAAGATCTGAATGCTTTTAGCCTGAATTTCATGTGTTGTTTCATCGGGTTGTTTGATAGAGGGAACTGATAGCTCTTGTATGAATACACCGGGTGGAACCTTCGCTCTGTCTGATCCAAGCTTGGCAAGGATATCTGCTGCAATGTTGGAATTGCGTAGGACGTGTAAAATTTCTAATCCTTGGAAATATTTTTCAAGTTTCCGTATTTCAGTACAGTAAGCACCCATGTTTTCTTTGGTGCAATCCCAATCTTTGTTGACTTGGTTGATGACTACTGCTGAATCACCGTATACAAGTAATCTTTTTATTCCAAGGGTAATTGCCACTCGTAGCCTGTGGATGAGGGCTTCATATTCTGCTTCGTTGTTTGTAGCTTGCCATAATATCTAAAGGGCGTACTTGAGTTGTTTTCCTTCTGGAGAAATGAGGAGAACGCCTGCACCGGCCCCGCTTAGTTTGAGTGATCCGTCAAAGTATATCTTCCAGTGGTCAAGGATTGTATCTGATAAAGGCTGTTAAATCTCTGTCCACTCGGCCACAAAATTGGCGAGGGCTTGAGATTTGATTGCTTTCCATGGGGTGAAATCGATGTCAAGAGCTCCGATTTCGACTGCCCACTTGGATATGCGCCCCGTGGCATCTTTATTATGTAGGATGTCTCCAAGTGGAAAATCTGTCACCACGGTAATCTTGTGGCTTTTGAAATAGTGGCGAAGCTTGCGTGAGGTGATGAGTAGGGCGTAGAGTAGTTTTTATACATGCGGGTACCAGATTTTGGATTCTGACAGTACTTCGCTGATGTAGTATACGGGACGTTGTACTTTATACACGCGCCCTTGTTCTTCTCTTTCTATGACTATTGTCATGCTGATTACGGTAGGAGTCACCGCAATATATAGCATCATATCTTCATCTTTCTTTGGAGGTGTCAGGACAGGCGACGAGGTGAGGTATTCTTTAAGTTTTTTGAAAGCTTCGTCGGCCTCTATTGTCCACTCGAACTTGTCTGTCTTCTTTAGTAGTTTAAAGAAAGGTAACCCCTTTTCGCCGAGTCTTGATATGAAGCGGTTGAGGGCCGCCATGCATCCTGTTAGTTTCTGCACATCTTTGACACTTCTGGGTGGGCCCATTTCTATTATAGCTCGAATTTGCTTGGTGCTGGCTTCGATCCCGCGCTGACTGACCAAAAATCCGAGTAGTTGTCCTGAGGAGACTCCAAATACACATTTGTTTGGGTTCAATTTCCATCTCCATCTCTTTAAGTTTTCGAAGGTTTGCTTTAAATCTTCAATCAGGGTGTCTGGGTTCTTTGTTTTCACCAAGACCGATGTGATGTTGGATATGGTGTTGATCTGCACCGGACAGTCTCAAGACAGGCGACGAGGATCAACCTAGAACTGCCGGATGAAGGAACAAAGCCCACATCACAAGACTTCCTCCAACTACCACCACGTACATCCTGGCACAATGCTGTCGCGAGATTAGCCTACCTCTAATCCCTATCACAAGACTTCCTCCAGCTACGACAAGACACACAGGAACTACGGCAAGAGTACAACACAACGCTTCATAATCAATCCAACGCAAAGGCGTACGCCGACTGGACGTAAGGTTATTACTCAATCTACGATCGAGGGCCTGAACCAGGATAAATCGACTGTCTCTTGCGTTAACCATCGAGTTCAGCACACGCCGAAGGCTATCGGTGGTACCCGGGGCAGTATGTTCGGGCTTCGGTGTGTGCTGAACTCGATGGTTAACGCAAGAGACAGTCGATTTATCCTGGTTCAGGCCCTCGATCGTAGATCGAGTAATAACCTTACATCTAGTCGGTGTACGCCTTTGCGTTGGATTGATTATGAAGCGTTGTGTTGTACAATTGCTCTGCGGTCGATGTTTCACCACCGATAGCCTACCTCGGGGGTACCCGGGGCAGTATGTTCGGGCTTCGGCGTGTGCTGAACTCGATGGTTAACACAAGAAACAGTCGATTTATCCTGGTTCAGGCCCTCGATCGTAGATCGAGTAATAACCTTACGTCCAGTTGGCGTACGCCTTTGCGTTGGATTGATTATGAAGTGTTGTGTTGTACAATTGCTCTGTCTGATCCGAGCTTGGCAAGGATATCTGCTGCAATGTTGGAATCGCATAGGACGTGTAAAATTTCTAATCCTTGGAAATGTTTTTCAAGTTTCTGTATTTCAGCACAGTAAGCACCCATGTTTTCTTTGGTGCAATCCCAATCTTTGTTGACTTGGTTGATGACTACTGCTGAATCGCCGTATACGAGTAATCTTTTTATTTCGAGGGTAATTGCCACTCGTAGCCCGCGGATGAGGGCTTCATATTCTGCTTCGTTGTTTGTAGCTTGCCATAATATCTGAAGGACGTACTTGAGTTGTTTTCCTTCTGGAGAAATGAGGAGAACGCCTGCACCGGCCCCGCCTAGTTTGAGTGATCCGTCAAAGTACATCTTCCAGTGGTCAAGGATTATATCTGATAAAGGCTGTTGAATCTCTGTCCATTCGGCCACAAAATCGGCGAGGGCTTGAGATTAGATTGCTTTCCGTGGGGTGAAATCAATGTCAAGAGCTCCAATTTCAACTGCCCACTTGGATATGCGCCCCGTGGCATCTTTATTATGTAGGATGTCTCCGAGTGGAAAATCTATCACCACGGTAATCTTGTGGCTTTTGAAATAGTGGCGAAGCTTGCGTGAGGTGATGAGTAGGGCGTAGAGTAGTTTTTGTACATGCGGGTACTAGATTTTGGATTCTGACAGTACTTCGCTGATGTAGTATATGGGACGTTGTACTTTATACACGCGCCCTTGTTCTTCTCTTTCTATGACTATTGCCGTGCTGATTACGGTAGGAGTGACCACAATATATAGCATCATATCTTCATCTTTCTTTGGAGGTGTCAGGACAGGCGACGAGGTGAGGTATTCTTTAAGTTTTTTGAAAGCTTCATCGGCCTCTATTGTCCACTCGAACTTGTCTGTCTTCTTTAGTAGTTTAAAGAAAGGTAACCCCTTTTCGCCGAGTCTTGATATGAAGCGGTTGAGGGCTGCCATGCATCCTGTTAGTTTCTGCACATCTTTGACACTTCTGGGTGGGCCCATTTCTGTTATAGCTCGAATTTGCTTGGTGCTGGCTTCGATCCCGTGCTGACTGACCAAAAATCCAAGTAGTTGTCCTGAGGAAACTCCAAATACACATTTGTTTGGATTCAATTTCCATCTCCATCTCTTCAAGTTTTCGAAGGTTTGCTTTAAATCTTCAATCAGGGTGTCTGGGTTCTTTGTTTTCACCACTACATCGTCTACGTATGCCTCCACATTTTCACCGATTTGATTCCCAAGGCAAGTTTGGATAGCTCTTTGGTACGTGGCGCCAGCGTTCTTTAGTCCAAACGACATGGTCTTGTAGCAGTAGGCACCAAACGGGGTGATGAAAGATGTCTTGCTCTGGTCTTGTTCTTTTAGTGCAATCTGGTGATACCCTAAATAGCAATCGAGAAAAGATAATAGTGCAGATCCTACTGTTGAGTCAACTATCTGGTCAATGCGTGGTAGCCCGAATGGATCTTTTGGGCAATGTTTGTTGAGATCTGTGTAGTCGACGCACATGTGCCACTCGTTCATGTTTTTCTTCTGCACAAGGACCGGGTTTGCTAGCCAGTCTGGATGGAGGATTTCTCTGATGAATTCGGCTGCCATCAGTTTTATTATTTCCTTTTTAATTGCTGCCTTTTTGTTGGCTGAGAATCGTCGTAGCCGTTGCTTTACAGGCTTGGAGCTTTCATTAACATCAATTCTGTGCTCAGCCAACTCCCTTGGGACTCCTGGCATGTCGACCGGCTTCCAAGCGAAGATATCTTTGTTGTCCCTAAGAAAGTTGGTGAGCGCGAGTTCCTATTTTGCCAGGAGGTGAGCACTGATGGTTGCTGTCTTGGAGGCATCGCCTGTGCCTAAGTCGATTTGTTTGACGTCAGCTTCTTTTGGTGGTGCGATGATGCTGGGCTTTTTAGCCGGTATTTCTAATTCTTCTTGGTTTGTTTCTGCAGTGATTGCGGCTATTTCTTTTCTTCCATTGTCGGCTTGTGCCTTAGCTGCAATTTAGATCGCCTAAATGTCACAGTCAAAAGCACGCTTCAAATTGCTTCGAAGAGAAAGGATACCGTTGGGTCCTGGCATCTTAAGCAGTAAGTACGGATAATGTGGTATTGCCATGAATTTGGCCAGTGCTGGACGTCCAAGGATTGCATGATATGACGAATCAAAGTCAGCGACCTCAAATTTGATAAACTCTGTTCGGTAGTTTGAAGGAGTTCCAAAAGTAATAGGTAAAGTAATTTGTCCGAGTGGCATGGCTGCTTTGCCGGGTACTATTCCGTAAAAAAGTGTGCTTGTTGGCGTGATCATCCCGGCGAGTTGTAGTCCCATTTTCCTTAGAGTTTCTAAAAAGATGATGTTGAGTCTAGCTCCTCCATTGATTAGTACTTTGGTGACGGTCATACCAGCAATAGTTGGATCTAGAACCAGTGGATAATGGCTTGCGTTTCCCACGCTAGTCCATTGGTCTTCTCTGGTAAATTGGATAGGATACTGTGACCAATTGAGGTATCTTGGTGTAGCCGGTTCTGCTGTCATAATGGTCCGTAGTGCTAGTTTTTCTTGATGTTTGCTTCTGCAATCCGGAGCCCCTGAGAAGATCACTGCTACCGTTCCCCTAGGTTTTTGGAATCATTTGTCCTCATGGTTGTCTTCCTCTCTTTTCTGATTGTCCTCTTTGGTTTTTTCCTTACTATCTTTTCTTGTGTATCGGTCATTGAAAGTGTAGCAATTTCCGATGGTGTGCCTCCCACTAGGGTGCAATGGGCAACGTATGTTTTCAATGTCATCATATCTTCTGGGTTTGGAAAACTTCTTTGATTTATCGGCCATTGCCATAGTATTGTCTGGTCTACGTTTTCTTTCTTGATGTCTGCTATTTCGGTGATTTTGCTTGTCCGAGTTGTCCTGGTTGCTTCTGTCTGGGAACCTCTCTCGTGTTTTTTCTTCTGCAGTAATCATCTTTTCTACTGTTCGTCTGAATTCTTCATTGTTTCTTAGATTTTCTTTGTAGAAGTCTTGAAATTGCCACCTAGCCATGATTCCATGAGAGAAAGCTTCAATTACTTCTCGTTCGGTTATGTCATGCACTTGAGCTCGTTGTTCGCCGAATCGTCGATAGTAATTTCTGAGACTTTCACCTCCCTTTTGCTTGAGTTCTTTTAGTTCTGCGTGAGTGATTGGGTGTGTAATGATTCCTGCGAAATTCTCACAAAAAGCTCTTTGCAAATTCTCCCAATTTCTGATAGATCCTGGGTTCAGTTTGTCGAACCATTGGAGGGGCATGGCTTCCAGTGCCATGGGAAAGAATAGGGTTTTGATATCGTCGTCTCCTCTGGCTAGTTCAATTGATTGTGAATATATTCTAAGCCATTGCCTTGGTTCAGTTGTGCCATCATACTTGGAGTGGTTAGACGGTTTGAATTTGTGAGGTAATCGTACCAATGCAAGCCTATTCGCGAAATAGGGGAATCTGTCGTGTGTCTTCCTTCGACTTCTCGTTGCGATTTTCTTTTGTCGTACTCAGCCAATTCTGACTCATATCTGATCCAAGCTTCCCTGCGCTGCCTAGCACGGTGTTGGCGCCCTTGCTTCAACTTGTTTTTTTTCTTTCTCTAGCTTGTTTCTGACTTTCGGTTTCTCCATCGTAGCCCTAGGCAAAGGGTGATATGTTGGATTCTGATTCATCTGATGATCTGACATCGGGTGCTTCTGGGGGATTTAATGGTGACCGAGGACGTTGAACCATGAGCACTTTTCATGCATGAGTCGTTCTATTATTGGCGTTAGTTTTCATGCTGTCAGAGTCGCTGATAACTTTAGTAGATGCCTCGGTGTCGTAGATCGAGTCTCCTTCTTGGTAAGGTAGAATAGCTGTTGTTGTTGTGCCGACTAGTTGGGTTCCGCTATCTTCAGGAATGGAACCTGGCCAGTGGATGATACAGTCTTGCGATGTTATCGTTAGCACGAGACCTTCCTGAGCTCCTGTCAGTGGTATCCCGAATCTTGGATTGAAAGATCTTTCGAACTGTCCCTGATAGGATTTTGCCATGTTGTCGAGCCTAAATGGAAAAGAACTCGACTTCTTGAAAGAACTCTGAGGGTAATCCGAGTTGTTTTGGGTTGTGCTCTGGAATCTTGCCAAAAAAGAACTCGGTTTCTTGAAAGTACTCGAATAAAACTTCGCCTTGGAACTTGAATTCGAATCGGATATGAGTGACCGTGAAATCTGATTTGAATCAGATACTATGAGCTGCGCAAATCTTCTGGTGAGCTGATCCGTTGTAGTTGTTGAAATAGGAAATTCTTTATGATGATCTGGATCTTTGAGGAGATGGCCCTGAAGCTTGCCGTTGTTGTCTGCCTCGCAGATCCATGAGCCGAAGATGAAAGTTGATCCCGTCGGGAAGATTATGTTGTCGAGGTCCATCGAGCTCTCGGATGCAAAGTCGCTGAAATCCCCTACCTGGCGCGCCAGCTGTCAATGTTTCACCACCGATAGCCTGCCTCGAGGGTACCCAGGGTAGTATGTTCGGGCTTCGGCATGTGCTGAACTCGATGGTTAACGCAAGAGACAGTCGATTTATCCTGGTTCAGGCCCTCGATCGTAGATCGAGTAATAACCTTACGTCCAGTCGGCGTACGCCTTTGCATTGGATTGATTATGAAGCACCGATAGCCTGCCTTAGGGGTACCCGGGGCAGTATGTTCGGGCTTCGGCGTGTGCTGAACTCGATGGTTAACGCAAGAGACAGTCGATTTATCCTGGTTTAGGCCCTCGATCGTAGATCGAGTAATAACCTTACGTCCAGTCGACGTATGCCTTTGCGTTGGATTGATTATGAAGCGTTGTGTTGTACAATTGCTCTCTCTCCCTCTCAGGAGCCCTGCCCTCCTTTATATAGTCAGGAGGCCAGAGTCCTAGTTGGTTTACAATGAGATTTCCTAGTAGGATTACTTAATAGTTCTACTACTAAGATTACATGGGAAGAATCCTAGTTGGACTAGATCTTCTCTCTCCCTTGCGGGGTATCCTATGGGTCCCGCATCGACAAGCCCCCGAGCACTTCATGGTTGAGCTCTGAAAGTCTCGCTTTGCTCCTTCAAGTCTTGTTGGTGTCAAAGATGTGCAGAAACTAACAGGATGCATGGCGGCCCTCAACCGCTTCATATCAAGACTCAGCGAAAAGGGGTTACCTTTCTTTAAACTACTAAAGAAGACAGACAAGTTTGAGTGGACAATAGAGGCTGACGAAGCTTTCAAAAAACTTAAAGAATACCTCACCTCATCGCCTGTCCTGACACTTCCAAAGAAAGATGAAGATATGATGCTATATCTGTCGATGTTTCACCACCGATAGCCTGCCTCGGGGGTACCCAGGGCAGTATGTTCGGGCTTCGGCGTGGGCTGAACTCGATGGTTAACACAAGAGACAGTCGATTTATCCTGGTTCAGGCCCTCGATTGTAGATCGAGTAATAACCTTACGTCCAGTCGGCGTACGCCTTTGCATTGGATTGATTATGAAGCGTTGTGTTGTACAATTGCTCTCTCTCCCTCTCAGGAGCCCTGCCCTCCTTTATATAGTCAGGAGGCCAGAGTCCTAGTCGGTTTACAATGAGATTTCCTAGTAGGATTACTTAATAGTTCTACTACTAAGATTATATGGGAAGAATCCTAGTTGGACTAGATCTTCTCTCTCCCTTGCGGGGTATCCTGTGGGTCCTGCATCGACAACTTCCAATTCAACACATCTTGCACCTTACTAGGATCTATAGAAATGTCGTCAGGTGTCAACATATGCCCCAAGAACTACACTCGATCCAACCAGAACTCACACTTGCTGAATTTAGCATACAACTTGTGTTCCCTCAATCAAGCCAGTACTATCCGAAGGTGTTGGGTATGCTCTTCATCATTCTTGGAATATATCAGGATATAATCAATGAATACCACCATAAACTTGTCCAGCTCCAGCATAAATACTGAATTCATCACGTACATGAAGAAGGCAGGAGCGTTGGTGAGACCAAAAGACATCACTAGGTACTAATATAGCCCATACCTAGTGGAAAAAGCTGTCTTCAATATATCATGTGGTCTGATTTTGATATGATGATAGCCTAAACAGAGGTCAATCTTTGAGAACACCTTGGCACCAGCTAGCTGATCGAACAAAGTATCTATGCGGGGCAAAGGATACTTGTTCTTAATTATTACTGCATTAAGTGGGTGCTAGTCCACACACATCCGCAGAGTACCATCCTTCTTCTTCACAAAAATGGCTAGGCAACCCTATGGTGAAGAACTAGGATGGATGAAGCCCTTTTCCATCAACTCTTCCAACTGCTTCTTCATTTCGGCCAACTCCTTTGGAGCCATGCGGTACGGGCATCGGGAGATAGGAGCGGTGCTAGGTTCTAGTTCAATGGAGAACTCTACTTCTTTGTCTGGTGGCAACCCTGGTAGATCTTTAGGAAATACATCTAGGAACTCACATACCATGGGAATGGAGTAAGATCAGAAGAGGCTTCAGCATGGGCAGCAACAGGTAAGACTGGATCTGAGGGTACAAGAAGAGACATCCTATCCTCAGAAGAAGGAAGTCGTAACTCCACACTTCTTCGCTTCAAATCCAGGACTACCCCATATACACATAACTAGTTCATTCCTAGAAAAGCATCAATGCCTTGCCTAGGCAGTACCATGAACTAGAGACGGTAAGTATGTGTGGCTAATACTAAGTTTACTATGTTCGTCTAAGTATTGATGCACATCTATGCACCCGGAGTATGAATTCTATAGGCATACGGTATAGCCATAAGTGGTATATTATGCCGGTCTACAAATCCCATGCCCATGAATGAATATGATGCATCAGAATCAAACAACACATAAGTTGGATGGGAATCGATGGTAAACACACTAGCCATCATCGGTTCCTGCTGCAATATCTGCTCAGCATCTATGAAATTCACCTATCCAGATCGGCTGGCTGTTACTTTCCTTTTGATCACTATTTGCTTGACTAGCCTAGAGTTCGCCGATGGTTGAGTAGACTGAGCTGGCTAGTTCTGGGGACACTCTTGGGCATCATGGCCATCTTTGCCACATTTGAAGCAAGCGCCTGGCTTGTTCCCCAATCCTTCACGAGGTGGGACCTGCTGTCCCTGAGGCTGCTAGGGTTGCAACTATTGAGTGGGTGCATGGTACTATGTGGAAGAAGTCTGAGAAGTGTGCTAGGGCTACCGAAATGAATGCTCGCCTGATGATTGATAGGGCACCTGTCGAACAACCTGTACCTTCTGAGTATGAGGGTGGCTAGAAGACCCTGTGGCCACCCACTTTCTCTTCCACTCTGCTTGGGAATCCCGCTGCAAGCCCTCCATGGCGATGGCAGCATTCATCATTGTCCCGAAGGTCTGATAGTTCCTAGTATACAATTTCTCCTGAAGGATGTAAGAGAGGCCGCAATAGAAGCGGTCCTTCTTCTTCTCGTCAGTGTCCACATGAATGCTAGCATACTGGGACAAGTGATTGAACTTATTGACGTAGTCCATCACTGTCATACTCCCTTGTCATGGTTATAGGAACTCAGTCAGCTTCTGGTGGAGGACACCAGCAAGAATATAAAACTCCTAGAATGCTGCGGTGAACTCCTACCAGGTCACCTAATGATCTAGCTGCTGCATGGCATGGAAGGTATCCCACCATGCACTCGTGGACCCCAATAGCTGATGCGCTACAAAGTGCACTTTTTGCTCATCAGCCACGTTGAGCAACAGAAACTTCTGCTCTAGAATGCGAAGCTAGTGCTCCACATCTAGGGGCTCAACTATCCATGTGCAAGTGGGCGGGTGGGTCTTGAGGAAATCTTGGTAAGAGGAGGGTCCCTTAGGATGGTGGGCACCGCCCCCGTTCCCACCATCGCCTTTGTGGCCTCCATGGGCAAAGCCAGCGATAGCTAGTGCCATTAGCTCCATGGCACGGGTTGACTCACGGTGAGCGGCCATCAGTTCTACCATCATCTCCGTGTGAGTCATCGGAGGCAGTGGTGGTGGTGGAGGAGGAGCCAGAAGTGGAGCCTCATGGCTCCCCCCATTGTGCTCATTGGCCCAACCACTTTCCCCTTGGCCTTCGCCAAGACCGTGAGCCGCCCTAGCACTGGTGCTCCTGCGTCCCAACCTTAGATTCATCTGTAAGAGATAGGAACCATCCATTTAGAACAACCTTCCCGATCAGAAGCAAGGGATTAGAGAAATGACAGCACATTTATTAAAGTATTCTTTTAGTTAATCCAATCAATTTACTAATCCAGTTATATGTGTAGGGAGGATTTTAGTTTAAGCAAGATCCTATTATCATGATGCAAGCTTCGGCCTATACATTCACTCAAGCCAGAATATAGCAGCTTTCGTAAAAATTTCGGCACATCGCACACTCACTTTCCGTATGCTAAGCGATTTCTTACGCAACACAAGTCATTGTACCTATAGAAAACTGATTAGGTAAAACAGTGCCGCTATCCTAGATAGACCATATTGCTAGGGCTTATACTTATTTAGATAGTTTAATCGCATCCTACTTCTCACAAAACTTTTGTTGGTCAAAATTTTAAGTTTTTGGAAAAGAGTGATGAACTCGTAACCCATTATTGGCTCTAGTACCAACTGTGGCAGAACCGCCTGAAATAACGTACTTATGGAGGCGCTCATTTTCCACCAGACACTAAGCACCCCAAAAGAAAGCTACAGTGGGTGGTATTCGTTGGGCACACCCCAAGGGAGAGCCCAAAAGATCCACATTTCCCCCCAAGGATCCAATAATGAGAATGAGTTACAATACTTATCCATTTCATACATCCAAAGTTCTTAAAAATTCTTTATTACATTACCAAATGTCAGAGTGCTTAATAATAAATATCGGAATGAAGATAAACATCAAGAAAACAACTATCGATAGTACGCAAGGATTCCGTCTGTGCCCACCAGAAGAATCCTTCACACAATGGTACTCCTCATGCATTACCTGCAACAGGGGTAAATAAACCCTGAGTACACAATGTACTTGCAAGACTTATTCGACTAGTGGGGATAATTCCCCAACTCTAAGGGATATGAGAAGCTTTATGGTTTGCTGGTTTCCTTTTTGTAGAAAGCAATACTAATAGTGAGTCCTTATGTATGTTATTATTAATAGCCATATTAATTTATTAGCTAGCCAGTCTATGTAAGCACCTGTTCTACTTTCAAGAAAGAGTTGAGCAATCAGTTCCATTTCATCACCCTCCATCTTTTAGTTCTTACTATGATGCTACACCATAGACAAGCCGTACCGGAACATCGGCGATTCATGAATCAATGCCCCCAGCTGGGTACCCTAAAAACACACGCCCCGCTTATACTCTAGGCACAAGCAGGACTAACCCATCACCCTCCTATCCTAGGTGTCCAGGTCCCCGTCCAAACTTGGACTCCAAGCCCCCACTCCTAAGTCTCAGACTCAGTGCGGTGCAAGGACCTCCACCATCTCTGCCTCCAATCAGTCGATCCGGAAAGAGCTGGATCCACGACAAGAGAGCAATGAGTCTTCCTTGCACCCATACCCAAGTATATGCTCGGGATAATAAGTTTGTGACTTGCCTAGTGCCTTATGTAACGAAAGGTCCTTAATTGACACAGATAGGGAAAAAGTGTAACCAAGCTATGCCCTGTTGGCCATAGGACACAACCTCTTACACCCACCAGTACCGAAACCATATCCCTACCCAGTCACCACTTTTCCTTTCCACTATTTTATCATGAGTGATCATATTTATCACCTATTTATGAGTAACGGTAGGTTACTCACGCTACCGATTTCTTGAGCACAGTAGCTACTCGACCTATACTAGTAGAACTCATAGGTAGATATATTTATGCATGTAGTTTTTATAAAATTCCTATAACATAAATGCACATCATATATATATTCAGTGATCATAAAATATGGGTTATGCACCGGGGCTTGCCTTGGGCAGGCAGTGGGTCAGCAAAGTCAGCACCAAAAGGCTCTGGGGCTCCTTCCTGCATGAGGATCTCCTCCTTGTACTCTTCAATGACCTCTTCATAATCCAGTTCGTCCACGGGCACAAACTCTACCAACTCATGATCTACATGCATGAAATGATGATGCAACACTTAGTAATATGGCAACAACTCTTAAAATGAAAATACATCTATCAAGTTACTAAACTAGTCCTACCGACTAAGGTGCTAAGTTACCTACTGTTACCACTAACAAGTATGAAGCATGACATATGTTATCATAGCAACTAAGGGTATTCTTACTCTTAATACCGATTTACTCCTTATATAACAAAACAAGTAGTACTTAGCCTATTCTATTTATCAACCTACTCTAGGGTTACAAAAATTACAGTAAGCACATAAAGTCTCATGAGTCTACTATAAAAATTTCATGGCTAAAGCTATCACCGATTGGCCACAAAAATTCCTACAAATATTAAGCTAACTAATATTAAGCTTTCCAATTTGAATTTATGAACCTATCATTGTAACATCTAACTGTGAACCAACTATACCAACAAGAAGATAGCATTTTTGTGAACCTAACAATTTTTGTTTCCCTATTTTTGGACATCTACAGAATTTACTATAATTTCTCAAGGTTCAGCTAAAAATTAAATTGAATAAACATTGGTAATTCATTGGAAAATTGGAAAACCGATTTCCCCCGCGCGGCCCGCTACACGAGGCTCGGCCCACTCCCTCACGCGCGCACACACCAGCGCGGCCCATGCGACAGCGCGCGGACGCGGCCCACGGCTGAACCCACGCGTGAGCTGGCGCTTTTGCTAAAGAACCCCCGTTTTCTTTTCTATTCATGAAGCTCACTTGAACACTATTTAGCTAAGTCACTGTCTTCGCATCTAGCACCCTTCCCTTAATCCAATTCATGTTTTATGAAGTCCCTAGCAAGAACTAAATAAGGCCACGGCATCTCCGGCCAACACCGACAAGCACGAACCTCCCCGGCACCAACCAGCACCACCATAACACTCTACTTGCAAAGAGCAACTGATCGATGTATCGAACGCCGCAATTGGTGCAGCACGACAATGTGGCCATGCGCCGCGGCGAGGTCTGGCCATGGCAACACCAATGCCAGTGCATCTACCTAGCCCAGCGCCTCTACCACTACTCTTCAACCATCTATAGTCTGTGGGCAACAATATAAATGTCCTATTTGAATTGCTACTACGCTCAAACGCGTTGGCCATGGTAACGACACCTACACCACATCCGTCGGATATGGCCACACGCTCCAGCGAACCTTGGCCGTAATTGAGTCAACCAACTACCCTAGGAGCAGGAGGGCCTCACCAGACATGTGATGGACGGACTAGACGATGGTGCGAGAATTGGTGAGGTGGTTGGCCACGAGCGCAGGGAGACTCTAGTTCAAGGCAAGCGCGGCGATGGCGTCGCTGGTGACCAGCTGCTCTGCCAGCGAAACTGTTACACGAGCGAGGCAACCAAGTCAACACGACGCAACGACACCACTCAATTGAAACAACAAAGCACCGAGTGACGCCCTGGCCGAGAACCCACCATGACAGCCATGGCAGACCGCCGCGGGGAAAACGCCCAGCTTTACATCATGGTAAGATGAAAACTCGCCGGGATGACTCCAATCGCCGGATAACTACCAAGACTAGTTGTGCGCACGGTTAATTGGAAGGAGATGGACTACGCAAGGCCAATTGGTTGGGCGACTCAACTCGGTCTTATGGCGGCCGGCGAGGGGAAAACTCAAATTGGCGCCCTGACATCATACTACCGCAACAGTGGTGACCCTGGCATAAAGCTAGACTCCAATGTGACCTCCAAACATGCGCAATTACAGGGATGGGGCCTGCTCTACGGTTAGGCCTTGGCACGGCTCGGCCGGTGTGATTCAAGGTGACAGGACGGGGCTTGGCGTGGTGCATTCACTAATTGGGAGAGGACAGCAGCGCGACGGTGATGACTCCTCATGCGCGCACGAGTCTAGTACTCTGACGTGAGATCATAGCTCCATGACACGCAAGGTGAGGGTGGCATGGCACTATGCCACAGAGGTTGGCATGCCCAGGAATGCAGCGACATGGCATGGCACCGTGCGCAGATGTGAAAGCGAACGCAAGCGGTAGGCCCACGCACGTGCAGCCACGAAAGGTCAACGGGAGCAGTGGTCATGCGGCAGTGGTGGTCGAAGCATAATGCAATCATGGACGCAGCAACATGACGATGATGGCGGGCAGAGCAGCCAGGCATGGTGGACCCCGACGTGCGCATGCGATTGGCGTGCCAGAGCGTGGTAGCAGGAGGCCGTGGCCAGCAATGCGGGTGTGCGTGCGTAGGCGCATCGGGCAGCCAGCGCAACAATGCCAAGAGCCGGGTAGGGTGACCGCGCCCAGGCGTTGGCATCGTTCAAAACCGTGACTTGCACGCTTTTTATAGCTGCTTAAAATTTCAACCCAATGGCCCAGTAGCTAAACCAACTATTTTATGTTCGATATGGTGTATCAAGATACTAAAACCAACCTTAAGACTATGCCACTACTTAACCCGATCATTCTACAAAAAATGCCGAACTTAGCTTCGTCAATGCGTTGTCCGACTTAGCAAATTTTGGCTAAGTCCTAAACGGTTTCGCGTCGAATGCGATTTCCAAGTTACTCGATACACTAGCTAGCGAATCCTATTCTCGACCGTACATATTTCACCATCACCTACGAAGTTCATGCAACAAACTTTACTAAAGCTTTGCATATACGTTCTATAGCATTTTCGTTCCATAAAAATTCATTTAGAACCCTAAGCGATATAACGCGACATAAAATGTAATATTTGTTTCGTGTTTCAAATGAACATTTCAAATCCCGTATATTGCTTTACACCTTATATTACACACAATTACACATAAGTATGATGCTCATGCAGTGTTTTAGCAAAAACTGTACAGTGTAACACCGAGGGTGTTACATATTCCCACTAGTCGGATAAGTCTTGCGAATACATTGTGTACTCATAGTTTATTTACCCCTATTGCAGGTAACGCTTGAGGAGTATCGTTGTGTGAAGGGTTCTTCTAGTGGACACATATGTATCCTTCTTCATTATCGATAGATGTTTATTTTTAATTCCGCTGTTTAATATTCCGCACTCTGACTTTGAAAATGTAATAATGTAATTTTTAAGAACTCTGGATGTATGAAATGGATTAGGTATTGTAACTCATTCTCATTATTGGATCCTTGGGAAAAAATGTGGATCTTTTGGGCTCTCCCTTGGGGTGTGCCCGATGAAAACCGCCCGTTGTAGCTTACTTACGGGGTGCTTAGTGTCTGGTGGAAGACGAGCGCCTCCGTAAGTGCGTTATTTTAGGCGGTTCTACCACATGTTGCTAGACCAACAATGCAGGACACTGTAGAAATAGCACCTGTTGTTAGTTCTCCTGTGGCAACAATGAATGAACATGAGGAACATATCCTTTAGGATCCTATAGAACCCATTGTCACACATGAGGAAGAGCAACAACTACCTCATATAGAACAAGCGTCATCTAACGAGGCTCCTAGAAGGTCTCAAGGAGTCAGGAGATCAGCCATTCCTGATGATTATGAAGTTTATGAATGTGAGGAATTTCAAATAGAGGGTGATCCCACCTCATTTGAAGAAGCCATGAGAAGCGCTCACTCATCTAAGTGGCTTGAAGCCATGGAAGATGAAATGAAATCAATGAAAACCAATGGAGTTTGGAACTTAGAAACAATTCCTAAAGGAGCCAAGATAGTAGGTTGTAAATGGGTCTACAAAACTAAACATGACTCCAAAGGGAATATAGAAAGGTTTAAAGCGTGACTTGTGGCGAAAGGTTTCATGCAAAGAGAAGGCATAGATTACAATGAGACATTTTCTCCAGTCTCATGTAAGGATTCTTTTAGAATCATAATGGCGCTTGTAGCACATTACGACTTAGAATTACATCAGATGGATGTAAAGACGGTGTTCCTAAACAGGGATTTAGAGAAAAACGTTTACATGGCACAACCAAAAGGTTTTGTTGTGGAAGAAAAAGAACACATAGGATGTCGCTTGAAGAAATCCATTTATGGATTAAAGCAAGCTTCAAGACAGTGGTATTTAAAGTTTGATAGTACAATAAGAAAGTTTGGGTTCCAAGAAAATATAGAGGACAATTGTGTTTATGCAAAGTTCAAGAATGGGAAATACATTTTCCTAGTCTTGTATGTGGATGACATCTTGCTCGCTAGCAGTGATGTCAATCTACTACTAGAAACAAAGAAGTTCTTGTCCTCAAAGTTTGATATGAAGGATCTCGGTGAAGCTTCGTTTATCCTAGGAATAGAGATTCACCGAGATAGAGAAAAGGGGGTTTTAGGATTATCACAAAAGGCATACTTAGAAAAGTTCTAAAGAAATACAGTATGCAAAATTATAAGTCATCACCTGCTCCTATAGTCAAGGGCGATAGATATGGGAAATTTCAATGTCCCCGGAACTAATATGAGATCGATCAAATGAAAGCGGTTCCATATAGTTCAACTGTTGGAAGTTTGTAGTATGCTCAAGTGTGTACTCGCCCTGACTTAGCATTTGTTATCGGGTTGCTTGGCAGATATTAGAATAATCCAGGAATAGAACACTAAAAATTAGTAAAGAAAGTTTTGCGTTACCTGCAAGGTACGAAGGGTCTCATGCTAACGTACAGAAGATCTGATTTCCTACACATAGAGGGGTACACAGATTCTGATTATGTGGGAGATGAAAGAAAGTCCACGTCAGAATACATATTCACTCTCGTAGGAGGAGCTATATCATGGAAAAGCTCAAAAGAAACCGTCACTACATCATCCACAATGTATGCCGAGTTTGTAGCATGTTATGAGGCCACAGGACATGTGAATTAGCTAAAGAAATTCATGCCCATGTTGAAAGTGGTAGACGACATACATAAACCACTTAAGTTATACTGCGATAATAATCCAGCAGTATGTTATTCTCACAACAATAAATCAAGTGGTGCTGCCAAACACATTGACATAAAGTATTATGTTGTGAAAGATAAAGTCTAGGATCATATAATTAGTCTTGAGCATATACGAACAGAAAAGATTCTCACGGATCCGCTTACAAAAGGCTTACCACCCAGTGTGTTCAGAGAACATGTAGCTGGCATAGGTTTAAGGGAAAACCTATGATTCCAGGACAAGAAGGGCCTAGTTAAGAATATGTTTTAAAACAAAGAGATGCATTGTAGCTGTTTAATCTGATGGTAAGAGACCGTGACGATGAGGCACGCTCTATGCACTGATCTGTGATGGAATGGGAACAAGAGAAAGTAAGTAGTTTAAGTTATAAGTGAGATCAAGGGGGAGAATGTTAGTTGATCTCCACCAATTGGCCCAACGACTAATTGGGCCCTTGGATCCGCGCCCTGATCGGGGACGCCCAACCCTAATATGGTTGGTGGCCCCCCGTCGCACATCGCCATAAATAGGAGGTGGGGGCCGGAGCGCCAAGCACGAGGTTCGCCTAAGCCGCCTAGCACCCTACCTATAGTCCTAAACCCGAACCAATCACAGAGGGGGCGCTGCCAGCGACGGGAAGCACCGCCACCGGCCAATGCCGCCACTGCACCGCCGCCCTTCGACACAGCACTGCCACCGGGTCTTCACCAAGCACCGCGATGGCGAGCCCGTCTTCCTCCAAGACGGCCGATGGTTTGCACCCCCTTCACCCCTCTCTCTCTCACTCTATCTCTTATCCTTACTAGTAGATGTTCTAGGACTTATTGTTTATTCCAAAAGCAAGTAGACACGCTAGATCTATAGTTAGTGATCATGTTTTAGGTCTACCAGTGAGATGGAGTCATCCCTCCAAAAGGATATACATGTTAGATGTAGGGTGAACTCGTCCATAGGGGAAAACACGAACAAGCTCCACGAAGGAAGGACATAGACTCACGCGGTGCGCGCGACGCCATGTTGGTGTTCATAACAATGCCCCCACGTGGTTGGTCGGGGCCAGCAAGGGTGTTCGTAGGGGCTGGACCTAGAGGGGGCAAACAGGGCAATGCGGATGAGCGGGGCCGGACAAGGCACCACTGACTTGGTGGCGTGGCTGGGTGGGGGCTACGTAGAATGGCGTGGTCGAACGAGGTCTATATGAAGCGGCAGCGACCTTGGGTTTTAGTACATCTCTGTACTGCTCCATGCAGACCATGAAGAAGATAGGAAAAATGAGATTTATAGGTGGGGCATATACTAACAGTGGCTGACGGATAAAAATTATCATCCATCTTGTTCCTTCTTGTTCCTCCTACCAAAAGCAAAATAAGGACATGTCGGTCCCCTCAACTAACTAGAGATATATGTGGAATCATCCTATTTTAGGAAACTCGAAGAACTATGAAGAGAGGAAAATTTTCGTATGTCAGTTAAGACAAATCATATTCATTAGAGCCTCTTCAATGTAGGCTCCTTGGTTGGTACCGGGTTTTTATGGAGGCGAATTCATAAAGGTGTAGTTCCCATCCTTGGAGATTTCTTGGTTGGTACTAGGTTTTTGTGGGGGCGAATTCATAAAGTTGCAGCTCGCATCTATGGCGTCGGCTTCCATTCAATTGGAAACTACCAATGCATTATCTCACATACATGCAAACCTTTGTTTCCTATGTATGGATCCGCCTATGGATGCAGTCTCCCGTTATACGCATATAGGAGATACAACGTGTGACATCAAATTATTGTAGGTCCAATTTGAAAGGTTAGAGCTGCTCTTATACACTGAAAATGCCCTTACAACTACGATCGTACAAAGCATGTCTTTTGAAGTTCGTAGGCGTATTCCCTGGCATGGCATAGTACGTGCTCCATCCTACTGCAGCGGATGATGGCCGGCCGTGGCATGGCGAACAGTACACATGATGCATGTAGCGGTGACGCAAACGGGAGAAACATTAGTGAAAAAACAATTTTTCACTAGCGGTTCATAAAGAGCAGACACCAGTAGAAACAGAAGTGTGGGTCCATTGCTATGAATTGTCAGTGCAAATATATCTATACCAGCGGTTATCTTATGGCCAGCGCCATTATAAATTCTAGATTTACACTGGCGGTGCACTTAAGACAAATGCCAGCATAAATTGAAACTATATCAAAAAAGTTTCTGAAAGAAAAACTACCCAAACAAACTCGGGCAAAAAAAAAAGTTTCCCAAAATTCAACGTCGTCCACACAGCCGGAAAAAAATGCTTCCCAAAAAAAAGTTTCCAAATAAAACTATACGGCAAAAAAAAACCTTTTCTCAAACAAACTCTTCAACGGCAAAAAAAATGGCAAAAACCCCTTTCCCAAACAAACTCTTCCTCGGGCAAAAAAAAACATTTCCGAAACAAAATCTTCAACATCGTGCATAGCCAGAAAAAAACGTTACGTTTCCCAAAAAAACATTTCTAAAAATAAAATATACAACAAAAAAAACTTTTCCGAAACAAACTCTTCCATGGCAAAAAAAAAGTTTCCAAAACAAACTCTTCCACGTCGAAAATCATATAAAGGACTGATTACAGGTCGATGAAATAGATCTGACACATATTCAAATGGAGGAATTCGGTAAGGGCTCTGCTGATGAAAACAAAACATATCACACACATATTCATACACAGGAAATCTTTGCTGATACCGACGAAACATATCACGCACGTATTGAAAAAAGAATAATTTGGACACCAGACCCTTCCGCCACGGACGGCTCAAAGCCAGCTACAATCAAGTTCACTGTCCTCAGCAATTCTGTAGTTCAACCGTGCTCGTCGTTCAATAAAGGTACCTTCCGCTGCGCTCCACCAGGCTAGCAGTGCAAAAAGAATACTGCACAAATAACCATTCCATTACGAAGACCAAATCTACGTGTCTGCATCCAATACAAAATTCTCATAGCTCACACGTTCATGTCCAATTACTAAGGTTGAACAAAAAAAAATTAGCCCCCCGTTGCAACGCACGGGCATTTATCTAGTAGAAACGAAAGTGTGGGTCCATTGCTATGAATCGACAGTGCAAATATATCGATGGTGCACTCAAGATAAATTCTAGATTTACACTGGCGGTGCACTCAAGACAAATGCCAACATAAATTGAAACTATATCGATGGTTGGCTTAAGGTCTGCCAGTGTAAATTTTAGATTTATATAGGCAGTGGCCTTAAGAAAACCACTTGTCAATGTATTTATATTGGCGGTTTTCTTAACCCGATGCCAATGCAAATAATTCATGAAATTAATTTCTTTTAATTTTCAAATGACATGGAGAAAAAATATAAACCGAAGTTGTAGTACTCAAAAAGATCTGCAGCTTTGTAGTTGGTTATGTTTTCATTTGAATTCGTTTAGGGTCTCAAATATTTATTATAATATTCACTGAAGTGAAATGCAAAAGGCTGTATCAGTTACTTGGTCACAAATCTCCACTATAATTGAAAACTTGTCTCTATCAAAATCAAATGGTTCATAATAGATCTACGTCAAATCCAAAGGCCCAGAAACGATGTTTGATGGAGGCTTCTCACACCCCCTCACCTCCATGTTTCAGAAAAAAACAGGCCCATGTTCGAACGCATGCATTGAATGCAAATCAGTCATCTTGACGTGATGCTTGATTTGCGCCAAAAATTGCATGCAAGATATATCTATCAATTCCTTTTCTTATTCTTTCTTTCTATAAATATCTATTTCTTGCCATTTCTTTTTTGCTTTCTTGTTTTGAACACCGTTAGCGCGCCCAAATCACGTCCTCGCCCGCCTGTGATAAAAGGAGTTCGTCGAAGACGGCCACCGGGAAGAGACACATCGACGCCTACGGAGGTCATCTGCATCAACGTGACAAACACGCGCCGCAGCAGCCCTACTCCCAGCGGACGAGGTCTTGCCTGGTATGCTCGCTCTTGCCTTGCCTCCATGCTCTGCAAAACGGAGATCCGGAACCCTGATTTAAGCTATTTTGGCATTATAGAAAAGGGTACCTTACACCAATGGCGAGTGGCGACCAGCCGCCAACAACGTCAATGGAGCCGGAGCGATGTGAACTGGATCCCAATGACGGTTCGTACTTGTACTCTGGTTGCTCCCTATCAATCTTTAGTTGAATGAAGTGTCAACAACGTGCAACTCGCCACAATTGGGCAGTGGGAATAGAGACCTCGACATCTCTTACTCTATTGTTGGCAATGATGCTGTAACATTTTTTTTATTATTGGTTGTTACTTTTATCAATCAATTATAAGACACGTTTGATTATTCATAAAAATTTGATCTCCAATATTATTCTGTTATTTATGCTTTGCTCTCATGTGAATGCAGAAGAAATGAAAAAGGATGTAGAGAGTGAGGCATCAATGGAACCTATTGGGAATTCTCAGATAGATGCCTAGGACGGAGACAAAGAAAACGTCAGTGTATGTATATATCTATATGGGTCAGTACATACGTAGGTACTAATATTAAAAACAGCATTTAGCATTTATTATAATATCCCATAGCAGATTAATACAGATATAAAAAAATTGCCGATCAAAGACGATGGCGAAATAATACTAAATCTAGAGCCACACGATGACAGGAAGCGGAAGCGTGCTGACAAGGATGAGGTACGCAAGGAACTCTCAAGCTACTCACATATCCTCACTCATGTTTATCTATATGGGTTGCATCACCCACTAATAATATAATATTACATATGCAGATAAGTAATAGGGATGTAGAAGAAGTGCGGATCAAAGAAGAAGAGCAAATCAAAGACGATGTCCTAGAAATAGTTAATATAAAAAGACGAAGCCAGAAAGCATGCTGACGAGGATGTGATTGCGATTCCTCAATATAATAAACCTAAGAAGGCGAATAATGCAAAGGTCCTGTCTCAAGGTGAGTCATTTTCTTCAATAGTATCTTATTTTTTATATTTTTTTGAAATTAATTAATTAATAAAATTATTTTCAACGTAGACTATGAGTGTACAGAAGAAGATGTCAAGGTAATTCACTACATGAAAGGAAAAAAGGAAAAAAGTTTACTTGTCCGAATTGACGATGCTTGGGCAATTAGAGATGACATGAATTGCCTATTAAATGGTGATGTGCAAGTGAATGGCGCTGTAAGCATTTTAACACTGCTTTTGCATTAGCTGATGTCCATGCAAAATATATGCCAATTTTTAATTGACAAATTACAAACCTGCAGGTCATAAGTGCGTACATCCAATTGATGCGGCATGAAGAACACCTGCTCCATAGAGAAGGTGGAGATGTTTACTTAGAAAATACCTTTATTACTCAATTGCTACATCGTGATGGAGAGGCCCCTGCAACGACATAGAACTATAGCAGAAATGACGTGGTTGAAACATGGGTCCAAAATTATTTGAAGGCTGATATGGTACGCTTGACCACAAACTCTAATAGATGCTACTTTTTGTTGATTAAAAGAAATATAAATAAATTAGATAAAACTCCATTATTGCAGGTGTTCCTTCCTATAAACATTGTGAAGTTTCACTGGTATGTAGCGATTGTTAATGCTTCAATAGGCGAGATACATGTTTTGGACTCTTTCGGAGACCAAATGTCAAACTTTCAAGATCTCGAATATACGGTGTGGCTTATGATTGATATACATACATACATATTGTTTTTTAATTTTTTAATATTCCCTTTCTAAAACTTGGTGTTTCGGTCATAAAGTTAATAGGAATGGAAAGAATGATAAAGCATGTAGCAGAGCATATCCAACTGGACCGACAAAAATGGAAACACGGTATCGAAGTGTCATCTTGGCCAACTAAACATATGATCACTAAAAGAGCGCAAACAGATGGGTAAAAGATCAACTATACCTTTTGTGTACATGGCATTGTCACACCAGCAACAGTACCTGTATCACTCATATTTTACTTGTAATATTTGCACAGTGTAAGTTGCGGTTTATGGATGCTTAATTATATGGAGTACTGGACTGGAGCAACTTTATCTGACGCTGTGACCCAGGTAATTTCATAAGAATATTTCTAAATATTTTTTATTTTGATTTGGTTAATAATCACGACTTGCTCATATTTTTAGGACGATATAAGTAACTTTAGGTTCAAGCTACCTGCGAACTTGTATAACTCCACGCTAAACACAGCGAGAGGGTTACAGGATGATGAGCAAGATATGGAAGACAACAATAATCTTGATTTTGATGTTGTAATGCTCGATAATCCATATGAAATAGGTATGATACTGTCGGGTACAACAACATGGACAAACAAATAAGACCTATTGTCTGCATTTCGTGCATGCATCCTGTTGAATAATGACCCTGAATCTTTAGAGTAAGTCATTCTAAAGTAAATTATTTTGTTCTAATCTAAAGATTTTTCATCACCCCTGCTACAATTGCTACAACTGCTACTATATTTTATTCATATTTGACATGGGTAACAAAATTGTGCACATTCTAGATCCGCATTCTCCAAAACTATGGTACTCGGGTCTAGATCCAATCATGCCATATAATGGTATATTAGAGATAGTTTTGAATTATTTCAGTTTCTCCATGACATTGGTCAATCCTGCATGGAAAGAGAATGTTTACCTCTGGCGTCGTCAATTAAAACTATATCTTCCAAAAGCTATGGACTGGTAACAACTTATATTGTGTTTATCTTTTCTTACCATCAAATAAATAGTGATTTGATTTAACTACAACAAATAAACACTTGGGCTCTTCTTCTCCAGGAAATTGGCAGGCTTCCTTGTCTACAACTACCTAAAGTTGTGGAATGGTGAAAGGTTATCGTCGTTTGTCAACATAGTAAGCGTAAAATATTTCTATGTATATTTTATATGTTATCTACCAAATCAGTAAGTTAACTTATTATATATTATCTATATCATTCGCAGAGGTCAGATTCACTGAGGACGGAATTTTTAGTTGACATTTTGAAGAGCAGCGCAAATGAATGTACATATGACATCCCTGGGGAACTGCAAGATCTACTTAAACTCATAAATTAGTAGGATAGATATGTCAGACATGACTTTATTATGCCTTGTTATGCATGCGTGTTTTCCAGATAAATACATCGTTATGTACCATTGCGTGTGACTTAAACTATCAAAAAATTTTCTTGTTTGGTTATTTTTATGTGATTCCCAGAATAAAGCCGTAGCGTTAGCACGGGCACTATACTAGTGGCTCTAAGGCAAGTTCGATCCCCCTTGTCCGCACATACATGTATTTTGCGCAAAAACTCATAAAGGGTAAGGTTGCCCAGTGCATTGTATCGTGTTATTGTTTCTAACGTTATCATAATAATCAAGTCACTCAATGTATAGTGTCATGGTGTTCTTAATTTCATCTATATGATTAACTATTCCCTCAGTCCTTGAATAAATTAATTTTTAGAATTATCTTAAGTTAAACTTTATATATATATTTGACATAATTTATAGAAAAGAGTACAAATATTTATAACACTAAATGAACATATTGTAAAATATATTTTATGGTGCATATGATGATACCAATTTGATTTCATAAATCTTGATACTTTTTTTTATAAAATTCGATCATACTTAAAAAAATTCAATTTAAAACAACTCTATGAATTGATTTATTTAGAGATGAAGAGAATACTGTATATATGTTTTATCTATGACAATGGGCGTAAGGATTGTGCACACTTTTCTAATCTTGGATATTGTGCCTAAGTTGTATCTATAGATGATATTATCTATCTTTTCGCTAATTCTCTGCCACGCCAGTTAAAAGTTACAATAAGTTGCTATTCTCCGCCAGGGGTCTTTTTCTTTGCCCCGGGTATATGCTTTATTGCTGATGATGGCTAGGCATTATTATATTCTCTATGGTCTACGCACTCAACATACTAAGGCCCTGTTTGGCATAGCTCCAATTCTGGGTGGAGCTGCTCCACTCCAGAACTCCAGGTGGAGCCAGCTCTAGGTGGAGTTAGAGCTGTCTGATTGAGGTGTTTGGCTGAGAGGGTGTCCCCAGCTCCATAAAAGAGGAGTTTGAAGGTGAATTGTCATTCTTGCCCCCAACTCATGGTCCCACCTGTCATCCTCTTATTCTCCTCTGTTCTTCCTCAGGGACAGCAAAGTAGCAGGATGGGGTGGTGGTGGTTGTTTCTTAGGGAATGGGCGAGCGGGGAGGTAATGGCCAAGTCCAGTGACAACTGCGGAGGCACCAAGGGCAGCGAGGGAGGGCCGGCTGGTGGGCTCGGTTGCCGAGGACGCGTTGACACGAGCGCGTAGTCGGTAGGAGAGGTCGATGGCGTTGCGGTGGTCAGGGTCGAGCGCGAGGAGCGCCAGCGCGTCGGCGAGGGCGAGCTCATGGCGGCCGAGCGCCTCGAGCGCGCGGGCGCGGCGGAGGAGAGCGCGCGGGAAGCGTGGCTCGGCCTGGAGCGTGAGGGAGCACTCCTAGGCGACGGCTTCGTGGTCCACGGGGCGGAGCTAGAGGAGGTATGCCGCGCGGTTGCTGTGGAAGACGGCGCAGTCGTGGTGGCCGCGCGGGGCGAGGCGGAGCGCCAGCTCGTACTGGCGTAGCGCCCCGGCGTAGTCGCGCGACTGGAACAGGCGGTTGCCCTCCTCCTTGAGCTCGTGCGCGCACGGCGGGCACGGCGACCGGATCTGGGCGGGCAGTCGGACGGGGAGGGAGTCACGGCGCGGGGGCTTGGAAAAATAGAATCGAACCGTTTTTTCTGTAATCAGTGGCATTGGTGGGTAATTACCCATCAACTCCACGAGGAGGTTCAAAAGAGAGGGTTCTGGAGCAGCAAATGAGGTGCTCCAAAACTCCACCCCCATTTGCACTATAGCTCCATGGAGTTGGCAGCTCTATGGAGTTTTGGAGCTGGGGTGTTTGGCTAAATTTTTTGCTGGAGCTGCTGGAGTTCTGGAGTGGAGCCATGCCAAACAGGCCATAAGATTGACAACAGGATTTCGAATCTAGAAGTCTAGGAGCGTGGAATCGTGCAACTTAACTCCATCGAGATATCATGACATACCTGCTTGTAATCTTTCTATACAAGTTAAACTGAGGATCACGTATTACTCCATCTATCCCAAATTATAAGTTACTCCCTCTGTCCTATAATGCAGTGTATTCTAGGAATTTTAAGATAAATTAAGAGAGAACATAAAAGATGCATGCACCCTCATTTTATTTCCTAACCAGACGCTATCATTAACGTGATTAATGGTGATTGGTTGATAAATAAAAAGTATTTAATGTAAAATTATTTTTTATCCCCTAGAATGCATTATATTTGAAGACAAATTTTGAATGCTAGAATACACTCTATTACAGCCATCGGAAAAGTATTAGTGTATTCTTTTTTTTTTTTTGGAAAGAACATGTCGAAAACCACTAAAGCCGTCGGAAATGAGCCCACCGTACTTCCGTAGGTAATGAAGGCATGATAACATGGGTGTAGAGCTGTACGGGTGGTGTGGACACACCGGGATAAATCCAGATTTCAAAAGTAATGGGCTATTTTGAGCATTTATTTTCCCTGTAGACAAAAGCTATTTGCCAGTAGTTGTGCACCATTAGATCTTGTTTGAATGTTGTCGAATTAACTCCACTCCATTTCAACACATGCGAATTCGACTACATCCGAACAATGCCTTATTGTTTTTTCGCTAGCTTAGCATGAATAATTCAATCATTTTAGTGCTAGTGTATATAAAACAATAAGTTAGAATAAACCCATGCATATACCATGAGTTCTCCTTCAATTTCACGAGAAGCTCATTGAGCAAACGTTATGAAGCAATGCTTGGGACTTGGGATACGAGGAAATTCACTTGTAACCGGCGAAAAGGACAAGATTGCCTCCAGGACTCCTGCTACCCTCCTACTTCAAGGATTGATCAAGGGCAATTGGGCACACCGCACACTTGTGGTTTTCCCTATTTTTACAAAATTTGATTAACCAAAATAGAAGGGAGTTTTCTACAAAACTGTCTTCAACATGTCTGCCGCTGCCGCATCCATATATACACACACGCCGCTCGGAATCGGGAGCTCGCATCCGACCGCGAGCAAGCGGACCAAATCCTCCTTATTCTATCGCGCGCGCGCATCTGGCCGCCTCCACCCTCGGCGGCGGCGGCGATGGGGCTGGAGATGGAGGCGATGGCGGCGTCGATCGGCGTGTCGGTGCCCGTGCTCCGGTTCCTGCTCTGCTTCGCGGCCACCATCCCGACGGGCCTCCTGTGGCGCGCGGTGCCCGGCGCCACGGGGCGCCACCTCTACGCGGGGCTCACGGGCGCCACGCTCTCCTACCTCTCCTTCGGGGCAACGTCCAACCTCCTCTTCGTCGTGCCCATGACGCTCGGTTACCTTGCCATGCTCCTGTTCCGCCGCCACGCCGGGCTCATCACCTTCCTTGGCGCCTTCGGCTTCCTCATCGCATGGTGAAACTCTCCCTTCCATCCTATCTGTCTACAATCTCTAGCGGGTTAATACCAGGGCCTAGTTTCTGGCGATTAAGAACAGTGGACCCATACTTGTCTGTTGAAATCTGAGTAGAACCGAACACGAAAATTACACTACTGCATTTTATTCGGATGAGAGCATAGTAATTGTGGACGAAGCACGGGGGCGTGGTGGCGCCAGCAGTGGTGCTTGAGTTGATTGAGTGTTTTGGACCTTTGTTCTGGGGTCTTGTGGTCCTGCTCGAAGTAAGATTTTGAAGGGGGCAAACTGTGGCCTTGCATTAACTCCACACCAATTTGCCCCTATGCCTGCAAATTTTTCCATAGGGGAACTCTTATTGTTCGCAGTGAATAGGTTCAAATGTTTAGTCATTTTCCATTGTGGTGTAGTTAACCACAAAATGTGGCAGTGACCTCATAGACCCTGAATAGAAGTTCATACTGTATGGAAGTTCATACTGTATGGATTGCATGTTCCAATTCAATCGTATCCTCATAGACCCTGAATTAAGATTTTGGCAGTGGCCTACACTTGGGAGTTCATAACTTCTGCATGGATTGCATCTTCCGTTCGAAATTCGATTGCTTATTCGTAGCATCCAAACCTGTTAAGATTTGACCTGTAACCCGTCATCTGTTGTTTTGTTTTATACACAGCCAAATATTAGAATTCTAGGTCCTCTACTGTGGAGTGTAGAGCCCTATGTATCGCTGGTGGTACTGTATTGATTTTAACATTAAGGTGACTGTTTTGAGACTTTGAGTTGTAGTGTCCTACTCCTACCAGAAAATTGTGGAGCTCCTTTATTAATATCTTCTCTCTTTTTCTTTTACAGTTGTGTGTGATTTACGCTGTATATGACCGCTGGCAGTTCTTGAGCTATCCAACCAAACAATTGTCTTTTCATGTCTCACTTGTATGGTTTCCTTTGTGCAAGTCTTGGTTAGTTGTCATTTGGGTCTGCGTCTCTCTAATCTATCAGTTGTTGTGAGTTATGCCCTGGGCATTAGGTCATGTATATGCCTCTGTATCCTTCGGTTTACTCAATGGAACGTGTGCGTGGATGACTGGAAGTAAAGTGGGACCTTATCAGCTACACTTTTTTTTTAACTATTTGTTCAAACCTTAAGTCACCAGGTCCAGTGTTTTGTTCTGTGTGTGAGGTTGATTTTGGTTTGTATGGTAAGTAAATAGTAATACCGAAATTGTATTTATGATTCATTGCAATGAGTAGTTGAGTTTCTACGAACTTTGTTTGTCTAACCATGGGAAATAGACTAAAGAGTAAAGCTCTCATCAAATCGTAAAGCTACATCTTCTGAGGGTTTCCTTTATTCTCAAATACACCCCACTCCAATGAATAAGCAAGCACACTGTGTATTTGAATGGTTCAATGCTGTAGTGCCTATTTGGGTGTAATAGCTAGAAGTATTGTGAACACGCAAGCAACCTTGATAGGCACTGAGGTGATATTACTTTAACTTATTGTGTGTGTGTGTGTGTGTGTGTGTGTGTGTAAGATGAGATTGTGCATGGTAGCTGCAAGAAAATGCAACATTGCAAAAAGGTGAAGGTGCCATGAAAAATGAAGGAGCATGATGCATCAGCGTGAGAGAACCGCTACCCTACGCTAGCCATATTTCAGTTTGAAGTAATTCAAAATTTTTAGATTATCATCCAAATATCCAGAAAAAAGAGTGGTCTTTTTTTTGGTCTGCTTTAATGAGATTTTCATTTTTTTTATCTGCGTATAATCCAAAGACGCTGCCAAATTATTCTGTTCCCATGTTATGTTTATTAGGATTGGACACATTAATTAAACACAAACTTTTTCATAACTAAAAACAATCTTAGAATTATACTGTTGCTGTTTTATACATTGAATGAATTACTTTTTGTAACCTGACTAATCCAAACCCACCTGTAGTATACTGTAGGGTCTTCACTGTTGTATACCACCCACATCCAATGAAGCCTGAGTATGTGACCACAGGTGAATCCTAGTTTCATTCTCATCAATTGGCACTCCCTTGTCCTCTAATGTAACCTCTTGTGAAAATTGCTGTACACCAACATATTAGATTAACTTGGATCATCAATTTGATATTTAGGCTGATATCTTGTTAGAAATGTAAACTAGGAGAGGGTATAAAATCAGATCAAAACTGCTGACAGACCATTCTGAGAAATCAGGCATTTTTAGTTCCTTTTTACGGTAATATTGAAGGTTTCAACAAATGTAATAATAGGTTGCATCTAATACAGACTTCTTTTTCTTTGGGTGATGTTATACTGGTTCAATTATTTTTCCACATGGTGTTGAATACTATGGTAGCCTATTAGTGGGCCAACTTTTGCAATAAGTTTCGTATTATCCTAGTACGCTCCAAAACAATGGCAAGACAATTTGGCAGGTCCGCATACCTCATGCATTCTAGCCACATTAACCTTTACGTAAATAAGACACAATTCCTGTTTATATGGCAACAACAGCTCTAATGGCTTAACTTGTGTCAAACTGGGACCATATAGTGATTATCTGTAACTAAAATTGGGACCTTTCATATGCCAATTGAACACTTTTATGCTTTCCCTGAAATGAATAGCTGTCCTCTTTTTGATCTCTGTATAGGGATTAGGTCAACCCATCCGAGTATGTCTCTAGAATTGAGAGCATGAGTATGAATATATTCCTTTTGTTGTCCAACCTTTGCATTGACATGTTTTACTTGCATGGGTGTAGTACATAGTAATATTGTATAATATTGATTAGTCTAAGCTTTTTCCCATATTGTGTTTGCTACTGTGCCTTAAATTCCATGTGTCATGCGAAGTTTTGAAAAGCGAAGCAAATCATTCAGCTGTTGTTGGAGATATAAGAAAGTGTGACCTTGAGTTCAAAAGGGCTTCTTGTTTGGGCACATTTGGTTTAAAGCTTAGATCTTACTAAGTAATCTTGACCATGATATAGAATGTTGGGACTCTATTCTAATATAGATAGTGTTTGAAACAAAAGTGTTGACCATACTTTTTTTTCGATGGTCAGTATTGACCATATTGCATAATAATAATTAACTTATTTAAAATATTCTAAGGCCTTACATCTTTTGCTCTTATTACTAGTCATGTGTACTACATGAGCGGGGATGCATGGAAGGAGGGAGGCATTGATGCAACTGGTATGTCTATTGTTGCTTTGTACATCAAATAGTTAAGTTAGCGTTTGCTGTGCAGTTTTCTGAAGCATTGCTGATACACATATGAAATAATGCATAAAAAAAGTTTTCATGGTTTTCAAACCCCCATAGTTATATGAGAAAATTCCTTATTTAACGCTGAAAGATGACTTGGTTCCTTATTTGACACTGAAAGAAAAATATTTCCTAAATGACACTGAGTTTATTTTGGTGCCCAATTTGACACTCTGTTCACTTCTGTAGTGCCTGCTGTTAGATTAATCACAGAAGGACGAAAATGCCCTTGCCCAAAAACATGGATGGAACATATCCCAGTTCGGTTTCCTGAGGAAACACTCATTTGACTTCTCCCTCGTTCTCTATCTCATCCCCTTCCATGTCTCTCAAGCTCCCCAAACCCTAGACCGGATCTAGTGCTTGAAGGCAGTTGGCGGGACAATCGGAGGGGCTTAGGGGCTTCGGCGGTGGCAGCCCTTGTGGCATGGCCGGCCAGGGCAGGGGGAGCCCATGGCTGGCTGTGCCCATGCGAGCTGCGCCCCATGGCCGGCGGCGAGTAGAGCGGCTCGGACAGGATTTCTTGGCCAAACTGATAATCAGGAAGGAAGCGTTCTGCGAAGCAATTATGCGAGTACTCTGGGAAATAAATTAAAGCCTGTACATGCTGGTATATGTGTGTTGTTTAATTGTCCAACACATTTTGCTAATAAAGCACACACAAATGCAAGGATGTGAGAGTTAATTGATATATGGTGTGGCGTGGCGTGCCATTGAACAGTCCGTTCCATGGTCAATTATGCAGGCAGCAGATGAGAAAATCGTTTCCTAGACTACAGGTAACAAGGATGAAAATTAGTGGGTAGTATCGTGTACTTTGGAACCACTTTATTCGAAGACATCACAAAATTTATTGATTACAAAAACGATGCTGCCCCAAAAAATCATCATAAAAAATATAGAACACAACAAATCTACCGTAACGTGCTGATGCGAAAGCTCATGATCTGCTGCTGTGAAATCTCAAGGTGCTGCACAACCACATCAAGGGCAAAAATTTCCGCTGGCTGTTAACAGTGTTAGAAGCCAAAACTAGTGGCAGGGTCGAATTGGGCACCAAAAATAAAGTTAGTGTCATATAAGGGTGTAGAGAATTAGGAAACACCTGACACCCCCTTTTTTTTGGGGGGGGGGGGGTGGCTTTCATATATATAGTCAAGTACAACTTGGAATACAAATAACATGATATACATGTGTTAGACTATACATATCTCTAATACCTGTCCGCAGTCATAGTGGGAGGAAACTGGACGCAGAGACTAGACCTTAGTCATAATGTCCGCGAACAGATGAGCTGAGGGAACATGGAGTACTATGAACTCCCCCAAAGCCACCTTCTCACGAACAAAGTGAATGTCAATCTCAGTATGCTTCGTGTGACGATGATGAATCGGATTGGCAGTCATATAGACTGCACTGACATTGTCGCAATAGACAATGGTCACCGAAGGGATTGAGATATGAAGCTCCTCAAGCAACTGGCGCAGCCAGCAACACTCAGCAACTGTGTGGGCAACAGCTCGGTACTCTGCCTCCGCACGACCGAGACATCGTGGTCTGCCATTTTGAAGACCAGGAAACCAGGTTGTCCTCGAGTATGAAGCAGTAGCCTGATGTAGAGCGCCGAGAGTCTGGACATCCAGCCCAATCGGCGTCGGAGTATGCCGTGATGGATGAGACACTGCCAATGCCGAGGTGCAGACTGGCGTCGAGGGCAGTGGCGGAGCCTCATAGAGGCGATACTGGGCTGCTGCCTCCCCTCAATTTTTGAACACCATGTTTACCAGCTGCTAATTTGTTTCAGTTACTGACTTACAGCGTTAAAAGAGACTTGCTTGCAGCGTTCGCAGAGAAGTACTAATCACCCAATTCAAACGAAACAAGCTTCTTAGAGCAACTCCAAGAGAGTTGCTATTCCTAATATGGAGTTCGGTTTAGCCTATTTGCAACATAAAATGGCCTCCAACAGATATTCTATTCGAGATTGTAAAATACCCAGTCATGTATCCCGGCTTTCTCGGTGGGTAAATAAAGCTAGTTGGCGCCGCTTGCCGTCACGCTCGCTAGCGCCGATTCCCGTGCGCTGATTGGCCAGGAGCCCATGATGAGCCTAGGTGCCGTGCATGGCCAGATGGGCCTCGGTACCATGCAAGAGATCAACCTGATATTGTGATGACGTGGCGATTACAAATATAGAGAAAGGCAAATTTTAGATAGGCTGTTGTAGTACTCTATTGTTTTGGCGAGTTTTCTATTTTAGATATTGGCTAAATCATAGAATTTGACATCTATTTTTACATCGACTCTTGGAGTTGCTCTTATATAACTGTAGCTTGCTAGTCATTATTCGGAAGGGCGGGCCTGGTGCAAGTGTTAGAGTCTTACCGCCTGTGACCGGAAGGTCCCGGGTTCGAGTCGCGGTCTCCTCGCATTGCACAGGCGAGGGTAAGGCTTGCCACTGACACCCTTCCCCAGACCCCACACAGAGCGGGAGCTCTCTGCACTGGGTACGCCCTTTTTCTTTAGCTAGTGATTATTCGCCCCTCCTTTATTTTACTTCACGCTCCGCCGCTGGTCGAGGGTGCCCTTCACATAGCGCAGAATGCGCTTGATCAGAGCAAGATGTGGTTCCCGCGGGTCGTGCATGAAGAGGCATACTTAGAGAATTATTAGGAAACACCACACAACTTTTTTTTGGGGGGGGTGGGGGTGGGGGTGGGTGGCTTTCATATATATATATAGTCAAGTACAACTTGGAATACAAGTAACATGATATACATGTGTTAAACTCTACATATCTCTAATATAGGGGAAGATTTATATTTTGAGAGAATTCCTTATTTGACACTGGGAAAATGAGTAGTTCCTTTCTTGGCTCTCAAATTTTCTTCGTTCCCTATTTGGCACTCACTTCAACTTTCATCCCTAATTTGACACTACCGTCAAATCCGTTAGCTAACGGTGTTAACTGACTGTTAAAAAGACGTTTTTGCCCCTAGAAAAAAAAAACGGCGAAGCAAATTTGAGAGGAAAAAAAAACCTACGCCTTTTTTTTGCAGTTGGGCGCATGCATCAGAGGCGGGCGTAGGTTTTTTTTTCCTCTCAAATTTGCTTCGCCGTTTTTTTTTCTAGGGGCAAAAACGTCTTTTTAACAGCCAGTTAACACCGTTAGCTAACGGATTTGACCGTAGTGTCAAATTAGGGATGAAAGTTGAAGTGAGTGTCAAATAGGGAACGAAGAAAATTTCAGGGCCAAGAAAGGGACGACTCATTTTGCCAGTGTCAAATAAGGAATTCTCTCTTATATTTTAGGGTCAAATAAGGAACCAAGTCATCTTTCAGTGTCAAATAAGGAACCAGGTTAATCATGGATGGATTTCAATTCATTTCCTTGTATTATCCTGCTGATAGTTAACAATGTTGCGTGAGGATTTTTGTTATCACCAGATGGTTGAGAGCAGTGCTCATTTTTGTAAGAGCCAAAGGCAAGGAATATTTCATACTGCTCATTTTCTAGAAGCGTAGGCATAGTGCTAAAATGATGGCTATATAGAGGCAAAGGCAAGGATAGTTGTAACAACATAACTGAATGGAAGCAAGCACATGTTCCTTCATTTTGGCTTTAGTCAACTTGTTCTTTATGTTTGTATCTACAAAGTTTTCTTTGTTCCAAGGAAAAATAGCATACCCTGTTACATTATAGTGACCTTCCAGAATTTAATTTGTTTGTGCAATGCAGGCGCTTTAATGGTTTTAACACTGAAAGTCATTTCGTGCGCAATAAACTACAGTGATGGTATCTTGAAGGAAGAGGGTTTACGCGATGCTCAGAAAAAATACCGACTGACTAAGCTTCCTTCTCTAATTGAATATTTTGGGTATTGTCTTTGTTGTGGGAGCCACTTTGCTGGACCGGTATATGAGATGAAAGATTATCTTGAATGGACTGAAAGGAAAGGAGTAAGTGTCCTTCAACTACTATGTGTGGGTTATGGTATCCTTTTCCTCTTTCTGATATCCGTTCATCTTTTGCAGATATGGGCTAGCCCAACTCCTTCGCCATTGTTACCTACTTTGCGTGCTCTAGTTCAGGCTGGTATATGCATGGGGTTATATTTATACCTGTCACCTAAATTTCCACTCTCACGGTTTAGTGAGCCCCTATATTATGAATGGGGTTTCTGGCACCGACTCTTCTATCAGTACATGTCAGGCTTTACTGCTCGTTGGAAATATTACTTTATATGGTCAATTTCTGAAGCCTCAATTATCATATCTGGTCTGGGCTTTACTGGTTGGTCGGAATCTTCTCCTCCAAAAGCCAAATGGGATCGTGCAAAAAATGTTGATGTATTAGGTGTTGAATTAGCTGGAAGTGCAGTTCAATTGCCCCTTCTGTGGAATATTCAAGTGAGCACATGGCTACGATACTGTAAGTTCTGTCTCTTGATAAAGACATTACATCACCGCTTTGTTGAATGATAGAATGATCTTTTTAAACTGAATTAAATCTGTCTGCGTGGAAGTGCTTTAATCCCTATCCCCCACCTAAGATTAAAAAGCATAATCTCAAAGGAATTGAGAGTTTGATTTGCATCAAACTGGTATACATGATTGCCTCTATCTATGAACAATGATTTGTGCAGCTTTGTTTGGGAGATAATATAAAAACTACTTGTTTATTGATAACTGTAACTAAGTTCTGTACACCTGGAAGAATTATGCTACACGAGAGCCACTACTGAAACAGTGGATTTTCCTTAAATTTATTCAGACTGCAGTTTATTATTCATTACATAAGACTGACTACTTCTATGGTTCCACAACTGTTTCAGATGTCTATGAGAGGCTAATTCAGAAAGGAAAGAAACCAGGTTTCCTTCAGTTGTTGGGTACACAGACAGTCAGTGCCATCTGGCATGTGAGTTATATAAAATATATTTCTGACTTCTGATTTATTTATTTTTGGTGATTGTAGCTTGTACTTTTTGTCATGTTGTAGAGCAACCTGATGTTAGTTGGACCAGTAGTTCCTAGTTAAGCTAGAAGATTGCTCTAGGAAATTAGTACTGCTATTGTTCTGGTGCCTTAAGCAAGGTTATCAAGTCGTCTGACTAATTGCGATTAGTCACTATTAGTCTGGCTTATCGGTGCCATGGCAATCAATTATGCACTATGATTAGTCCCAATTAGTTGCAATTAGTCAGGCTAATCGGTGCCATGACGTGTAGGGCAGATTAGACTATTTGAAAACATGGGCCTTAAGTGCCTTAGTATCCACCTTCCCAAGTAGAGTTCACATGTGAAAATTGTAAATTGCTCGTTACTCATTGGTCATGAACTTGTTTGACTCCTAGGGGTGTGTTTGGTCTGAGGAACTACCCCCATTCCTGATGAGGTGGTCCATCATGAGTTCATCCCATGAATTTTGGTGGAATGACTATGACTCATGCTTAACTCCCTCTATGCTAGTTCATTTACTTTGTCCTAATAATGTCAACTATTGTTGACTGGAGGGAGTACTAATTATATCGAGGGAGTACTAATTGTATCGTGTGAGGGATGAGGTAGTGCCGTGGTGGTGGATGTGGACCAACCCATTCCATTTCACAAACCAAACAGAAAAAATAAGGAGTGAGAAGATGATGGACCTCCCCATTCCTTTTACTAGACACCCCTTAAGTGTATTTAACATCCTCTCTTAATGGCATTCTTATTCCATCAGCTTGTCTTGTGATTGACACTTTGCATAAATTTACCCACACTGATTTGTCCTTTCATCTGATCTTTTCATTCTGCAGGGACTGTATCCTGGATATATCTTTTTCTTTGTTCAGTCAGCACTGATGATAAATGGTTCACGAGGTACCTCTATCGATCATGGTTTTCTTTTAATGAACTGCTACCCGCTTACTGTTAGGTTTGCTGCGTCCAGTGGCGGAGTGCGTTAAAGTGTGTGTGTGGTGGGGGGTGTGGTGGGGGTGCATTTCATGCTAATTAACAGCTATAAGTCTAGAGTGCTGCATTATCTAAGGCTAAATCTAACTGTATTGAACAAACAATCAGCGTGAGAAGCAGACTACCTTGCATACATACTAGCAGTCCACCCAGCAACCATGGACTGGTGAAGTGATGAGCTACCGTGCTGTGACGGTGAACAATTGAGATGGTGGACGTTCATGTCTGCTAGCCCTTGTAGCCATGCAAACTTCAGCAGCTTTTGGGTAGGCATGCAGTAGCAAGTGCCATGAGCTCTTACCTTTCTCACGATCAGGGGGGAGGGGCAGGTTGGCCTTAAGGCAGCTCTGCCAGTGGCTGCGGCTAAGCTATTTTTTCTGAGCTTGTTTGGATAAAATGGCTTTTTAACTTGTAATTTGTTTTTTTTTTCCTTTTCTTCCAATACAGTTATATACAGATGGCAGCAAGCAGTGAGCAGTTCATTCCTCCGTGGTATCCTGGCTTTTCTAAATTTTGCTTATACATTGCTGGTGCTTAACTACTCCTGCATCGGGTTCCAGGTCAGTGTCAAGCCTGTGTCAGGCTCTTCTTTATTTTGTATCATGTTGGGAGTCACGGAACACGATGGTGCTTCTCTATATGAATTTTCAGCAAAAGGTTCTTGCATAAATTTTGACCTGATGTCCTCAAGGTCCTTTTCTCTGAAACAATGAAGTTCCCAGAGCATCTATAGTTCCATGTATACTTTGCCTTTATAGATGATGGGATGGTCGTTACCACAGGGAGGGGGGACATGTTAAGAAATATGGATACCACTGTTAAATAATGCTGTGTTTAATGTAGTTTTAGTTTCACGTGTCTTAATGAAAAAACTTGGTACCTACTGCCTCCACTAGAATGAGGAATACATGTCTCAATTCCTTTCCGGTAACACTGTGATACTTAATATGAACTCATTTTTGTTCTCTGAAGGTACTGAGCTTCAAAGAAACCCTGGCATCCTACCAGAGCGTATATTATGTTGGCACAATTGTTCCCATTGTGTGTATCCTGCTGGGCAATGTTATCAAGCCAGCAAGGAAAGCAAAGGCTCGGAAGACCGAGTGAGGAAATATACACTCAAGTGACAATTACATAGAAGAAAGATGGAGAAGCTTCAACGAAGATAACGACATTCTAGTTTTCAGTTTATTTATCTGTCTTTTCGTACCGTATCAAAGTTAGCATAAGGATAATTACTGTGTTTTCCTACCACGGAACTCAGATTGCGATTGACCAATCATTAAAACGTGGCATAACTACTGGGTTTTCCTTCTACTTAATGACTACTCATACGTGTGTGCGAATGATTTTGTCCTAACGAGCCTTTTGCTATTGTGTTCCCATCTGCATATGCCTGGACGCCTTCCCACCTGGAGCTTTATTCTTTGGACTGGGAAGATCTGTTCACAGTAAGTGATATCCATGAACAAATGGATGCAGACAGGAGCGAGGATACAAAATCATCGAATTGCTCAGGCACATCGCACATGCTGTGTTTTTTTTTCCTCTCCAAATTGAGCATGCTGAAAGTTAAATTTTGCTGGGAATCTCAGTTTCCACTCCAGGATTCACTTCATCACGCCAGCTCTGTGTGTTTGATTCAGGGTCTAAAGTTTAAAAGATGTCATATCGTGTCACATGGGGTGTCACATCGAGTGTTCGGATAGTAATAATAAAATAAATTATAGAAGTCGTCAGTAATCCACGAGACGAATTTATTAAGCCTAATTAATCTGTTATTTAGCATATGTTACTGTAGCATCACATTATCAAATCGTAGACTAATTAGGCTTAATAGATTCGTCTCGTAAATTAGTCTCAATCTGTGCATTTAGTTTCGTAATTAGTCTATATTTAATACTCTAAATTAGTGTCTAAACATCCGATGTGATATGCACTAAAAATTAGAAAGGGAAACCATGGTTCCCCCTACTAAAATTTAGCCTCTGTCACATAAAATGTTTGGACACTAATTTAGAGTATTAAACGTAGACTAATTACAAAACTAATTACACAGATTGAGACTAATTTACGAGACGAATCTATTAAGCCTAATTAGACTCATGTTTAATCTTTCTAATTGGTATCTAAATACTCGATGTGACATCTACGATTCTTCTTATATATGCTCCTTTTGCGGCATGGTTTATGAGCATCAGAATTTGAACTCAGATTGCTGTTATGATCCACCAGGAACTTGACGGAGGTGTGAATGCCCATGATCCTCTACCACCTTCACTTTCCATCGTGGTAGTAGACTAGTAGTTTTTTCGCAAAAAAAAAGTAGACTAGTACAGTAGTTGTTAAACAGTTGAGCTCCCAGAACTGAGCATCCGTGTTCTGACTCCAACATCGCACCACAGCTCGCTTTGAATTTCAATGCAGTTTTGGGTGCGGTGGTGGCTGAAGTTTGAAGTCGTGGCATCGAGATGAAGATGATGCGCGCTTGGTCATAAGACTAGGAACCGACGAGCTCGACGTCCAGTGTTTATGGGTCGTATAAATGGTGCTTCTGCTGGACTGCTGCTGCAGCGGTATACGGCTGTGTGGCCCGGTCCAACCCAACGTGCGGCAGAGGCGGTGGCGTCGCTTCATTTGTTCTGGGCCATGGCCTGTTATGCCAATACGTGGACGCTGACTCGTCCGAGATGCTCCGTCGGTGCTCGGGCGCACCAGAACGACTTTGTAGAAGGGACGTGGCAATGGCATGGCCTACAGTGTGTTATGGGTAAAGGGTGAATGGCGACGCGACGCGACGCTGATGCGCCGGGTTGTGGGTTTGACCCGGTCAATACCGTGACAGGCTTCTCCACTGATGATGAATCACTGATCCATACATCATGCGCTATATATAGGTGCCACTCGGCGAGACGGCGACAAGGACGCCAAAGAAAGATCACCAAGAACGCTGAAGGTATACCAGCCGGTCAACCTTTTCTTTCCAGATAGAGAATGTGCGGGTCAAACAGCCCAGCCGACGACGCCAAAGGGCCCGTTTGGCAGGTATTAAAATCGGTTGAAGCTGTTTTATTGAAAGAGAAAAATACTTTAGATTCTCATTGATAAATCCACTGATAAATTCAAGCGAACTGGCCCGCACGGCCAGGTTGGACTTGGAATTGCCACTCCCAACTCCCAAGACAACTCAACTCACTCACTCAAGGCCTTTATTGGATGTATGCGTATTCACTTCAATCCACTCCAATACATATGGACTAAAATGAATACATGCGCGTAACACGGAGAACCTTAGTCCACCGCTGTCTTTTCACTGTTCCTGTCGGGCTGCACTGGCTCACGCCCGTGTGCTTGTCAAGTGTCAACGTTTGCACCCACAGCCACGGCCACGGCCACGGCCGGGCTCGGAAGAGAGGACCGTCCATACTGGTCGCTTTCGTTGGTCTCTGATTGCAACGCGGCTTGTTCGCACCATCGCCTCCCGCGCGCGGCCGTCCGTCTCGCGCTCCGTGCCGCGCACGCGCCTCCACCCCGGCGGCGGTCTTCCCACTCGGTGACCCGTCCAGGCCGCTGCACTGCACGGGGATGGACGTGCCAGCGAACAGAGCGCGGCAGCCACACCCACACCACACGAGAGGCGAGGCGGCCGAGTCCGCGCGCCCATGCCCTGGGCGCGACACTTGCAGCCTTGATCGCTGCGGGACTGGTGGCTCCGTTCGAAATCATACAGAATACCTCCGTATCTCACTATTGCTGGTCAGCGCAGAGAACAGTTTTATGGACGCACACCACCAGCGCGCAGTCCGCAGCTTTCCCAGGCTCATCAGGCGTCATAACTCATCTGCGCCTTGTTTAGATGCCATTCAAATTCTAAGTTTTTTCACTTTTTTTTCATCACATCAATTTTTAGCCGCTTACATGGAGTATTAAATATAGGTAAAAAAATAACTAATTACACAGTTTAGTTAGAAATCACGAGATGAATCTTTTGAGCCTAGTTGATCCACGATTGGACAATATTTATCAAATAAAACAAAAGTGATACTATTTATTGGTTTGAAATTTTTTCGTATTCTAAACGAGGCCATGGAGTAGTACTCATCAGCCAACTGCCCGCAGGCGGCCTCGTCTTCCCTTCTGACGCCACCGCATGCTCCCCACAGTCGCATCAACAGGCAACACGACTACAGGAGCGACGACTAGCGAGCGAGAGGCGCTGCCGAGTGCGGAGTGGCAGCAGGATGCTCCACTGTTCCACTCCCACGCCCACAGGAACACAGGTGGTCATCAGGTCAGGCAAACGCTGCATGCGAGCAACCGAGAGGCGCGGTGCGCGTCCGCGTGCGCTATTGTTAGGATACGAACTAGAGAGGGCCCTCAGCAGTAGAGAGGCCCCGCGAGCGTGGCGTAGCCCGGTAGCCGAACACGGTGCACGTTTGCAGCCTGCAGCAGGAGCAGGGGCGGCTTTCACGGGCGGGCTTTTGCCTTTTGCGCCGTGTGCAATGCACCGCGCGGCCGCGGCGCAAGCGTACGTCCCACTGGCAGCCAGCGCTGAATCGCTGATCGATCGAGAGCTGCTGGTCCTTTGCGTCTCTCTCAAGCCTGCCCCGCTTGGGTCTCTCTCAAGCCACAGGCTCCCGCCAGTGATCTGGTTTCTACTTTCTACAGCCCACCGATCGATCCGTGAATATATATACTAGGACTACTTCTAATTTATCCCCGTCAGCAATCACTGAAAATGTACGGCAGCCACAGGCTTGTGGCTTTGCCGATTTTAATTTTCCTATGGTATATGATGCTATCGTCGGCTCGTCTTGTTCGGTCCTCGTGTTTAGCGTGAAGTATACTGAAATGCATAGTGTCAGTTATAATTAAGTTAGGATCACAACGCAATTAATGGCAGCATCGTTTCACGATACAAATAGAGTTAAGAGTATGTAGCTCATATATATATATATATATATATATATATATATATATATATATATATATATATATATATATATATATGTGCTTCCAGTACCTCCATTTAATTTCACCAGTCCATCTCGCGCGCCTTTGCGCGCGTCGGTTATCCAACCAAAGATGCAGCACAGGATTGAACAATTATCTAATCTTTAGCAACTGACATGACAAATACTCAGGGTCGTAGCATGAGGATGGTATGATACATATATTTTACAGGCTAACAAGCTAACCCACGTAACAATGTAGTTATATATAGGCTCTGTTCGCTTCGCTGAAAAAACAAGCCGAAACACTGTTCTGGCTGATTTGTTGTGAGAGAAAAAATACTGTTCCGGCTAAAAAAAACAAGCCAAAAAAGACGGATTATAAGAGAAGCGAACAGAGCCATACAGGCGGTAAGATGCAGGCCTGAATTGATAAGGTGATCGCTTTGCTAAAAGGCACCTTAGGGAGTAAGACAGAAGGCTATATCGCTAAGCTGATCGCTTTTTAGAAGCTATTATTACACAGCAAAAGACACCATGAGGCACTGTACTGCTGCAACTTATATACAGGGAAACGACATAGCAACTAATATTAGCATAGCGGTACTTTAAAAAAATATAGAGATAATTTTTTATGCTGCTGGAATCTGGTGAGGTGATGTAGCACTTGTCTTTTCATAAATCACAATGAAAACTATCGATCATTAAAACAAACTATAAAGGAGGTAAGGGCTGAAGTAATAGCTATCAGTGAAAGCAAAATACATCGTTAAGCACTGCATAGCTGCTGCAACTTATATAGAAGCAAACGACATAGTAAGTATCGATAAGTGGTAATCCAAAATTTAGACCTACATCGATAAAAAACCTCGAAAATATTTATGTAATAGTTTTAGCGAGACTGTAAACCATCCAATACTGGCATCTTTGCCGAGAAGAGAACCAACAGGAAGGAAACATGGCAATATAGAGGACACCACACTGTAAACCATCCACTACTAACTTCATAAATCACAGTTATCTCTTGCAACAGTAACTGCAGAGGACACCACACTGTAAACCATCCAGTACTAACTTCTTTGCCAAGAAGAAAACCAACAGGAAGGAAACATCGCAATACAGTTTGAAAATTTAGCTGAACACTTCAAAGGCCCTGTTCGGCTTACCTCATATCCGACTTGTTCGGCTTCTTTTTTCAGCCGGAACAGTGTTTTTCTCTCATAATATTTCAGCAAGAACAGTGTTTTCAGCCAATTTCAGCCAAGATTCAGCAAGCCGAACAGGGCCGTCACACTCATAAATCACAGTTATCGCTTGCAATGAATGAAATTACAGTTATTGGAATTAAGAAGCAGAACAACACACCATAGTGCATAGATGTAGAATTGCACACCATTAAAGTTACCAAACTGACCTTTACGTGTGAATGTGGCCTAGATGCTAGGCTTTCTTTCATACTCTGCAACTGCAGATAAGTTCCTCCAATACTTTTTTTCCTGGTTCCCTTTTTTCTCACCTACCTGCAGAATATGTAAAGGTATCCATCACCTTTTTTTTTTACAGAAAGCAAAATCCTACAAATGAGGAAAAGGTAGGATACAGGGATGCAGAAATTAGAAGTATACCTAATATTTTTTGGCTAAATAAAGTCTACATCAGAATCTATGACTGAACTGAAGCAAATAAAATCCTTGATGAGGAAATAAGACAATTTAGTAGGCCACAAAACAGGTTTTTTTTTTGTGGGGGGGGGGGGGGGGGGGGGAAGTAGACCCGGTTAGGTTTTTTAAGTAACTGAATAAAAAAATCAGTTTAGATCATTCATAGATTCACGCAGACAGGCACTCAATTTGTTGGGAACATGCGTGTTTCGAATGGAACGATCCCGAGAATGACAACCGATAGGTCCACAACTGTAGTTTTCTGTTATCTGCAATCTTATGTTAGTAAACCTAAGGAACTAAGACATATTTGCCCAAGTCAAACTCCCAGAACCTTTTTTCCCAGTGCCAGCATAGAGGCATATTTGCACAACCAAGATATAACTACATTGTTACATGGGTTAGCTTGTTCTGCTCCACCATGTCCTCCATCATGTGGACTACATCGACCTGTATGGTTGTATATACCCAATGAAACAAGCAAACAAGCAAAGGATCAAAATCAGTTGGATGGCATGAGGGAAGAGACCAAAGTAGCTCAACTCTGTGGTGCAGTATCACAACATAAGCAGCAACCCACGGCCGGTGGCCACCGCGGCACCACGTGACCGGCACCCGCCGGGCGCCGGGATTGAGGAGGACAAGGACTGGAGGAGAGCTGCTGCCTGTGAATACGGTTTTTCTTCAGAACGCTAGTATGAAGTATAAATGGTTAGTGTAAGCAATTATAATTATATATAAATGAATACTTTAAGCAACTATAATGCTTTCAGCATTTACAGGTATGTATGCATTTTCTATCTACTATTATCATTTGCCGAGAACTCACGAACCATCGCTAGGCCTGAGACCGTAGTACTGAAATTAAGATGCTACAATGTTGCGGTACTTTTTTTTAGTAGAAACCGATTTAACAGGTGTTCCTATCTTCTATGGGGCTAACTCACATAGTCACATGTCGAAGCTTTTTAGAGAATGCAGTGACCGCCTTTTGAATACGTTGCAGATAACATAGTTTGTTCGCATCAATGTCCCAAAACCTGCAAACAATGTGCCTTCCATATTAACAATACATGCATAACTTATGAGGGGAGTTATTTTCATTTTTTTTTCCAGAACACAAATCGTATGTGTAAGCAAACTATATCCATACATATAGAAAACAAAATCAAGGGATCAGAGACATAAGGTGGCAAAGGAGATATATGGTTTTTTTAGGTTACCGTAGCAGGACCAAGCAAGGCCAGGGAGGACAAAATAGAGCAGAGGATGCAGCTGGACTGGCGTCGGTCGCGTCAACGGGGCCGGTCACGACGCAGGCGGGGTCGGGCTGCGCTGGGTGCGGCCGTGTCAGCGGAGGGCGCTCGCGCAGCCGATGCGGCCGGGGCGGGGCCGTCACGGCGGCCGACGGCTGCATTGACGACTCCCCGCGCTGGTGCGCCGCTCGATCCGGCCGCATCGAGCGCTTCCCGCACCGGTACGGCACCCGATCCGGAATGAGAAGGGAGAGGCAGCGACAGATCAGGAGACGGAGAGGCACCTAGGGTTTCCTGTTGCACAGGAGCAGGCACGCAACATCGGTAGGAGGGCGCCTGGGTGTGCTCGCGCCGGTGCGCCGCGCATGGGGGTGCCGTCTCCCCGCCACAGGAGGGGCGGAGCAGGTGCTGGAGAGGGCGCACCGCCGGTGTAGCCGATGGGGAGGGGCGGCGCTGTGAGAGGCGGAGGGGCGGCACAAAGGAAGGAAGACGGTAGAGCGATAGTGAGGAGGAGAGAGCGGAGGAGACGAGGCAATGCCGCGGACAGGAGCTGGAGCAATGGGAGGCGATGAGATATTTTTCGTGGACAACCATTTACTATGTGACGCGTGGTCCTTCACACTAAACTTCTGGTGGAGTAAAACTCAGCCATCAAAACAAGATCAAACGGCCTTTTTTTTTTTTTTTTTTTTTTTTTGCTACCATGGCCACGCTAGCTGGCCGGCAAAGCAAACTGCCTTGATATATTAGAATACATAGCAGCTCTTGATAAGTAAAACCAGGTGGAGTTGTACGCATGCATGTGAGACCAAGTGACTGACCGCGGCACTTGTTCCTAGTTTGTAGCCCTAGCTCACCGTACGTGCTTGCAAATCTGTTGAAGCTATCGATCGTTTCCCACTTTCCCTTCGTTCTACAAGTCATTTGCCGACATGTGCAATCGTCGTCTGTCTCTACATGCAAAGACTTCGTACCACGTGGAGGAAAAACATGCATTGAACGGTTTTTTTATTTGACCGGCCGTGAGCCATCAATAATTTCCAGGTGCAATCTGCAGCTCTGGGGCATCGCATTCGCATGCATGGTGGGACGTCAAAATTTTCTTGCATTGCGCGTGCATGCGTGCATAAGGCCCTATTTAGTTGCACCCTAAAATACCAAAAATTTCAAGATTTTCCGTCACATCGAATATTTGGACGCATGCATGAAGCATTAAATATAAATAAAAAATAAAACTAATTACACAGTTTAGACGAAATCCACGAGACGAATCTTTTAAGCCTAATTACATTATGATTGGACACTAATTGCCAAATAACAACAAAAACGCTACAGTAGCATTTTGCTAAAAATTTTGACATCCAAACTGGCCCTAAGCATAAGCGTACACATTCACACGTATGTGCCCACTCTCTCTCTCTCTCTCTCTCTCTCTCTCCTCTAATAATCTGTATCGACGACGGCACGTAAAACAAAATGTCACTATCACACGTGAATCATACTCGTTGTAGTAGTAGTTAAGGAGTTAGTAGAATCAATTTGATATAGCATATGCTCACATATATAACACACTAAAAGGGTTCCGATATTTCTTCGAGTGGACGTCCATCGACTCCCATGTTGCCACATGCATGTAATCTGGAAATTAAATGAGCAGGCCTGCAGCCGGCCGAAACGAACCTAGCTGCAAAATCTTACTTGGCCGGCCGCAAGCTCTGTCAAACTACTCCGTACTAGTGAATTAGTGATGCCGCCATGCCGGTTGCCGGCCCGGCCAGTTCAGATAACGAAAGCGACATGGATGCAGTGCATATAAAGTATATGTGTCAAAAAGGAAGCGAAAGAAACCCTAGCTAGCGCCCACACGATAAGCTCATGCGTGCTAATTTAGCAGCACCTGCGTCATGTATGATGCCTGAATCATTTATACGAGGTAGAAGAATCGAACTCACGTTTTCGGTCTGCCAAATGCAAGCTTTCCTGCCCGTTCGTATATCCAAACGGTCTCAGGGGAGGAATCAGATAAACTGGGATGAAGAGAAGTCAAAAGACACAAATATATAATTTCAAATGTAAACGGCCGGCAACGCCCCCATCTGACTTATTACAAATTAAAGACCCTAACGCTAATGGAGACTACATATTTAGTCTCACAAATTATATGGAGACTCCATATAATTCTAAAAAATCACATTTATATTTAGACTAATATGGACAACAAACTCCTCCAGATTGTAGTTCACGATTCGATTAGTTGAAGCATCGGCTAAGTCAGACTATAATTAGATAAGTTTTGTGTCTAATCAAAATTGCATCAATAACTTTAATTAGTGGTGTAAATCTCTATTTTTCAAGGAAGAGATGAACGGTTCAACTGCTCATAATATTATTATATCTATTGTTTGTTTTTAATATTATATGATAGAAAAGAAAAAAAGGAATGAAAAAAAAACAATAGGAAGTTAACGACAAATTGGATACAGTAAAGCGGACGAAGAAAAAAAATCAAATACAAAGAAACTTCTCTACGCTAATAAGAAAACAGGAGAACAAAATAAAAAGGACCAAAATCCAAAAACTCTTCATGTTTGATATTAGGGTAAGATTTGCCTGATTTTTATTTTTATCCTTTTCTATTTGAAATAGAATTCTTATTCTATCCTTTTCTATTTGAATTAGGATTTCTATTTAGGTTACTGAGAATCAAAGGGATCTATTTGATTAATATTCGTAGCTATCCATGTTACCTTAATAACCCGTGTTCAAGATGTGCATATATCATATAAAATGGGAGGGTTGTAGACATATGAATAGAGACATATAAAACAGGAGTATTGTATAGATAGATGAATAGAGACAATTTCAATATTCACGAAGTTAGTTAGAGAGGCCATACCCCAAAAAAATTAGAAGAATTTTTTGGCTCTTTAATATGAGGTATAGTATGTATAGATAGATTTTTATCTCTCCTGTTACAATGCACAGGTACAATTAGTCTTTTTATCTTTAGAAATTCTGAATATCCACCCTCTAAATTCTGAGCTTGCCCTTACCAAAAGGCAATTAATACAATCAACCACATGCACTAGGTATAAGAGGAACTTGCATCTTACGACCTCGCTGGAGCATACGCGACCAACGAATATCAGAGTTTTGCCCGCGGTAATGGTGACGGCAAACGCGCGCCATCAACAGCACAAGCATTCAAGCAGAGGCGGCGCTTTTGGTGCATGGCACAGCGCACACAGGAACGCCGCATGCAAGTCCGGCACTGTGCGTCAGTCGTCCGCATCGCAGCAGCTGAAACTAGCTTATCTATATTAAATTAAACGTCATTAGTCTGGCCGGGAATTCGATACCGACAAATGCATAGCCAAGAAACAACAAGAACTCCATTATACCCTTGTTGTCACGTACGAATTCGTCTTGTTTGAGCCAAAAATCCAACGCAGGTGCTCCAAGAAAGTCCACTCGTAGACTCCCCATGGGCGTTTGTAAGCTAGCATTGTGTTAGCTATTTTTATGCAAAGTGCGTAGATGCCGTGGTGATGCCCTACTATGTGGTGTTACTGTGCTAGTAGTATACTATGTAGAAGCATGGGCCATCTAGCTCGATCAACATGTGAAATTGTGATTAGATGAGTATATGTCTGTTAATTAACTCTACAAACGACACCTGCATGGATCGCGCAGAGAATCCGTTTCTGACAGAAGAGGACGAAACACTCTCCGCGTAGCCCAAAAAATTCTCGATTGATGCTCATCTATAATACGGCCACACCTGCTCCTCCAATGACCCATTACTCCATTAGCTAGATGCATGGCCGAGGCGTGCATATGCTCACGCATCTGGTAGACCGGGTGGAGACCAGTGCAGGGATTCTAATTTTCTCTTCTAATACTGTATCATTTTGCTTGTTTATCGATGCTATTCTGGAGAAATTCCTTTGCATATCCCTCACGCGTCTTCCTTTTTTCCCATCCCTATATATCCCGGGGTTACACAATTTCTATCGAGCCCAAATCAAAGGTTACCTTTTAGTTTTCTCTTGGTGAGCTCCATTGTTTGATAAAACCATTGTGCAAGTGTACCACAAATTGTTCATTTCCATGATCCACTTGTAACTTTAGTTATGGAGCATCTTGTAAATTCTCTTGTGGATTTGTAGTTAGTTCTTTTTGCTCTAAAACAAACCCGGATTTAACCCATGCATGCTAAAGCCATTGTTGCCTCAAGCAGTGTTGGTCGGTTTTGTCATCGTGGCAATATCCATAAGTGCTTCAAGCCTTCTCAAAAATACTATGAAACCATCCCTTACTGAGTTGCGCTAGTGACTTGTTGATCTCAAGTCTACTACCCATCCAATGCAACTCTACCACATTGTTGTAACCACATTTGTTTTCTCCTGTGACTTGCTTCTCATGAAGGAAAAGCTGAACAATATCCATTGCAATGCTTGGGAGCTTGTCATGCATGCAATCGGAGAATCGATGGACTAATTATTATATGCAAGGTATCAAAAGTTAATATATTTGTCATGAGTTCCTCATAATGTCGAACCTATTTCTTGTCCCCTATGTCATCATTATGAAGCCATTTGAAATTGACACATTGTGTTTGGTTTGTTTCTCTTGCAACCAGGTATATGTCGATGAAAAAACTTTCTAGCCAACAACATAGGAAAAGAGCTATTCGGCGAGTTTTGAGTTTTGGAGAGAGAGGATACGCTAAGATGGCAAGACATAGAGCACCAGGAGGAGAGGTATGAGGATTGTGAGTGCTTCGATAATTTTATATGGTGTCTAGTTTGTATATCGTCTCTTGTGCATGCAAGTGATCTCTATTCTTTGTCATTGGATTTTTTTTTTCTTTTTCTTAATTAATTTTTGTTACCATAGCAAACTATATTTGTAATATTGATCGAATTTTAACCAAAAAATAATAATTTCCATATTTATTCTATTATGTTGGGTTATTTTTTCCCTATATACCTTTGCTATAGGCTTATAGATCTGGACTATTACATTTTGGATCTATAAGATCACGGTGGTAGTTTTTAACCCTTATGAGGGTAATAAATTAATTTTTTAACTTTACTTATTGTATTATTACACTGACCTTTTATTATTTATTTTTAAAACATGTGGAAATTGAAACAATTTTTTTAATTTTAAATTTGAATTTAGCTATTTAGTAACAATAGTTCTGTAGATACTATTTATTTAGTTTTTTATTCTCAATTCACTTGGAGATCAACTATTTTTACATACTTTCACATTGACTCTTTATTTATACTTTTCTTCCGATCTCGTCATAAAATTCAACGTCGTAGTTTTTTTCATTATTTTTTCAATTATACGATAAATGTTGTAGCTCAATTTAACAATATTATATACTCCCATATTCTAAATTGTAAGAAGTTTTGACTTTTCTAAATACATAGACTTTGCTATGTATTTACACTATGTTTAGATATATAGTAAAAATAATATATCTGAAAAAGGAAAACGTTTTATATTTTGGAAACTGAGTGAGTAGCAAGATAATATATAAGATATCCCGGTGCTCGAACCTAGCCACCCACATCACATCTGACGGATCGACCAGGCGGGTCAAAAAAATTGCCACCCATGTGAACCAAGCACAAAGAGCATTCTTATTTATGCTATATGTCATATTGCCATTTGCATAATGTGCTTATAAAAGAGGATGAAAGGCTTAAATTTACTCCTTGCGCCGATATGTATATATTATTTATGATACACATGCCGTAATCAAATCTGCTCACCTCGGCACGCACCAGGCACCAACAGCTGCCAAGCGGGTAGTGAGTAACGACTAACGACTCCACACCCTCTACCCCGAGCCACAGGGAAGCTGACGAGCATGATTTGTGAGCAATATATAAACCCTCATGGAGGATTTTGCTTTTTTTTTTTTAAAAAAAATCATTCAATAGGTTGAGCAATTGCCTCGTGGGTGATTTTTTTTTAAAAAAAAAACTCATCGTGGGGGGTTGTTGGGAGTGAAAAGCAGTGGCCTGGTGAAAAGAAAGAGAAAGACGAGCCGAGCCTGCTGTTGTTGAACGCTGAACACGCCTGAACCTGAATTTTCGAGGTCGTCGCGTAGCAGCCAAAAAAGCCGGTGCGTGGGCACCCCGCCGGTGCCGGAGCCCAGCCTTCCTTCTCCTGCCTATATAAACCCTCGCTCACCTATCCCGCATGCAGCACCACGGCACTCCCTCTCGCCAACCACGCATAAATTATTCGCTTCTCTTTGTCACTACCGTCGCCTCCGCGCCGGAGACAGCGCGCTAGCCTGCACGTTTCGGGACTCGTGCAGCGGCAGTCCTCGGCTCCCGGGACGTCCAGTCCCTCTCTCCCTCCGAGACGCACGTAGAGCGGAGCGTTCCTCTGTTTTGGGCATGTCGTCTTGCGCCGGCGCCACGGTGGCGTTCCGGGATGCCGCCGGTGCCGGCGAGGAGGCCCTCACCGCCTCTCTGCTCTCCAAAGCCGAGGTCCGGCTACCGGTGGAGGACCAGCCGCCGGTGCTCACGAGCAAGCCGCCAGGCCGGTTCGCGAGGGCGGTGAAGGAAGCCTGGTCCGTCTCGCTGTCCGTCACATTCCCCATGATGCCGTCGATGTCAGCCGGCGCAGCGGGCGCGGAGGCGCGGTCCATCCTGGGCCTCGCGCTGCCGATGATCCTCACGGGCCTGCTCCTGTACCTCCGCTCCATGATCTCGATGCTCTTCCTCGGTCGCCTCGGCGGGCTGGCGCTCGCCGGCGGCTCCCTCGCCATCGGCTTCGCCAACATCACGGGATACTCCGTGCTGTCCGGGCTCGCCATGGGCATGGAGCCCATCTGCGGGCAGGCCTTCGGCGCGGGCCATTACGAACTCCTCGGCATCACCACGCAGCGCGCCGTGCTGATGCTGCTCGCGGCCGCCGTGCCCATCGGCGGTCTGTGGGTGCACATCCGGCCTCTGCTCCTGCTCTGCGGCCAGGACGCCGGCATCGCCGCGGTCGCCGAGACATACATCATTGCCTCCCTACCGGACCTACTCCTCCAGGCGTTCCTCCACCCCGTCCGCATCTACCTGCGGACGCAGTCCATCAACCTGCCGCTCACCCTGTGCGCCGCGCTCGCCATTGCGCTCCACCTCCCCATCAACTACGTGCTCGTCTCCGTCCTCGGCCTCGGCATCAGCGGGGTGGCATTGGCCTCCGTACTCGCCAACCTGAACCTCCTCCTCTTCCTCTTCGCTTACATCCTCTTCAAGGGCGTCCACGAGCGCACCGGCGGCTTCGCGCTCTCGGCCGAGAGCTTCCGTGGCTGGGGCGAGCTCGTCAGCCTCGCCCTACCGAGCTGCGTCAGCGTCTGCCTCGAGTGGTGGTGGTACGAGATCATGATCCTCCTGTGCGGCCTGCTCGCGAACCCGCAGACAACGGTGGCCAGCATGGGCATCCTCATCCAGACCACGTCACTCATCTACATCTTCCCGTCCTCGCTCGGCTTGGGCGTCTCGACGCGCGTCAGCAACGAGCTCGGCGCGAACCGGCCCGACCACGCGGGCCGCGCGGCCACGGTCGGCCTCATGCTCGGGTTCGCGTTCGGTGGCGTGGCGTCCGCGTTCGCGTACCTCGTGCGCGGTGCGTGGGCGACCATGTTCACGGCCGACCCGGCGATCGTCGCGCTCACCGCGTCCGTGCTGCCCATCCTGGGCGCTTGCGAGCTCGGTAACTGCCCGCAGACCACCGGCTGCGGCGTGCTGCGGGGCAGCGCGCGGCCCAAGGACGCCGCCAGCATCAACCTCCGGTCCTTCTACCTGGTGGGCACACCCGTGGCGCTTGTCCTCGCCTTCTGGTACCACTACGACTTCCAGGGCCTGTGGCTGGGCCTCCTCGCGGCGCAGGCGACCTGCGTGGTGCGCATGCTGCTGGTGATCGGGCGGACAGATTGGGCCGCCGAGGCCAAGCGCGCGCAGCAGCTCACCGGAGCAGGCACGGAAGGGGAGACCAAAGAGGGCAGCGGCAAGGGCAGTCGTGTCATTGAAGTCGCAGCAGCCGGCGAAGACGAGGAGCTGGGCTTGGCGATTGGCGTTGTGATCGAGAGGCCAAAGGATCAGCGCTAACATTCAACTGCGTGCCGTTCGACAATTCGAGCCATTTTTTGTCATATAATTTTTGGCGGGAGCGAGAGGAACCAGAGGCTGACAGAGTGACTATTTTATTTCGAATTGGTTATTTGTAAATGATTTCTTTCTGAATATTGACAAGAAATATGAGAAACCTATACTTCTTATTCACATATGGGCTCGTTCGGTTAGACTCGTTCCTAGTAGGGAATTATTCCTGGTAAGTATTTGCTATATAAATTACACAAAGTATTCCAGGTAGAAATGGTTCCAAGACATCATTCCCTGGGAACCGAACGATGGCTAAGGCTAGTTTGGAAACTCAAACCCCATTGGGATTTTAGACTTTTATAAGGGCAGCCAATTCGTAAAAATATCATTTTAATTAGCCACTTAGTTCTTCATAGGGGGGTTTCATCTTTGTGTTTGCCCCCTTAACTCCAAATCAAGCCTTATATTATATATCCAGAAAGCATGAGCCCCGCGAGCTGGTACGTGGTCTAGGATTTTGGTTCGAACCAAACATGTCACGACCTGCTTGTTCTCGTGTTGGTGCATGATGAGCCATGCCATGTGCCTTGCTTAGGTCCGTTGGGCGGCACGACCCGATCCGACTAAGTGGCAACCCGAGAGCAGTCCTTTAGCCTCGCCCCATAAATAACCTCTGGTCCCCATAAAATGAAGCCCAACTTATCCTTTTTCAACTACCGACCTCGCCTCCTCTTCATCTCAGCTCTATCTTCACCTTCTCCTCCTCCAACACCCACCACTCTAGGGGCTTCTCCTCCATCCTCTCCTACTTCATTGGCAGTTAGGCCCTAGCGAGCGCGTGGAGGCAGAGGCAACGTTGCTCCAGGATGTTAGCACTGCTGCTCGCCCGACAACAGCAACCGAAGACAAAGCTGGTGCATCTGACGGTGGCCCCAGGCGTGGAAGCAAAGCAAGGAAGCCGAACGCCCGTTTTGACTCCAGGGCCTGGGTGCGTGGTTGAGCGCATGTGCGCTAGCGAGGCAGAGCCTCTGTAACTACTTAAGGCAGAGTTGCGTGTGAGAGGGGTATCGATATTATAACAAACAAAATTCTGCTATCTACTAAGAACTCATCTGAACCCAATTCCCATGCTTCTCTTGCTTTCCTTTCCCTACTCCTTCCAATTTCCCTTCCCTAATTCTATCTAATCTGGTTCCGTTGTTAACTAGTGGAATTGGAGACACCGATCCTTGGAATCTCTGATCGACGGCGAGCGCCATCATCCCATCGGTCGATCCATCCAACTGATCCGGTTGGTCTAACCCTTCGCCTAGTCTGTGAGCTGCACCTAGCGTCGAGATTCCGTAATTCCCTTCTCGGATTGGATCGATTTATGGTGTGTGCTCCCTGATCTGGATTCCTACGAACTCGCTGATCACGAGCACTTCACCTGGCTTCAGCATCGACGAGGAGCCATGAATCCGGAGATGAAGCTATTGCTGGAGGAGATCGACAAGCGCTTCGTTGCCCAGGATCGCCGTTTCAACGACCTGAAGGGCTAGATCGCGGCGAACGCGGATGCGTCCGCCACCCGCCTTCTCGCGCTGGAGGACGCCATTCATGTGTTCGACAAATGGCAGCCCAGTGTTGATGGGGTCGTGGATGATTTGCGGTTGGAGGTCGGCAAGCTGACCAAGCGTAAGGAGGAAGTCGGTCGCCTCTCGAAGCGCTGGGATTGCGTCGTCGTGGACGCGTTCGTCTTGGGCCCCGGGCTATTCGCTCCTGCGCCGCCTTCCCCGAAGACGCTCAACCTTGGCCTCGGGGTGTTCGCCCCTGCATCGCCTTCCCCAAGGATGCACAACCTCGACGGCCACAACGGCTCTCCTATTGACAACAAGGCAGTCGTCCACACTCCGGTTGGGCAACCAATCGTTACACCCAATGGGCACCACGTCGAACAACGGACCCGAGCGACAAGGGTACGCTGCCTCACCACCCCTCTTCCTCTGTTCCTCCTATTTTTCATCAATTGTGTCCGCCACCTGCACCTAATCGTCAATGGGTGTTGGGTTCGCATGGTAGTAGTAGTGGGGGTCATATGGGCAAGCTTCTAAAACTGGATTTTCCTTCGTTTGATGGCGAGAACCCCAAATTGTGGCTCAAAAACTGTGAGGACTACTTTGATCTCTATTTTGTCGAGTCTCCAATATGGCTTAAGGTTGCCACTATGCACTTCCTTCCTTCATTGGATGCTGGCTGTTGGAAGCAGTCCGTCGAAGATGAACTCCCATCAATGACCTAGCCTTCCTTTCGTACCCTCTTGTTGGAGCATTTTAGGCATGATGAACATGATATCTTAGTTCATAAACTCTTTCAGATCAGGCAAACCAACACTGTTTCTGAGTACATCACCAAGTTCACTACTCTAATTGATCAGCTCAAAGCTTATGCTAAACATCCTAACCCGATCTATTATGTCCAGTGTTTCATAGAGGGTTTACGCAATGACATAAAAGCTGTTGTTCTGTTACACCGTCCTACTTCTTTGGATATTGCTTGTGTCCTTGCACATTTGTAGGAGGAGGTCACTGCCTCCCGGAGGCCATTTCACCATCTGGATGGACAACAACCGCTCAAGTTTCCACCGGCTAGGGCTCTTCCTCTACCGCCACCACCACTCAAGCCAGCTGTTGGTGTGGAGAACCATCCTATCGAGCCTCTAAAGATGACTACTGTAGAAGACAAGTATCAAGCTCTGTGTGAGAATCGTTGTGCTCAAGACTTATGTTTCAAGTGTGGTGCAAAGTGGTTCCGTGGCCACAAGTGTGCTCCTATGATTCATATTAATGTGGTGCAGGAGCTTTATGATTTGTTTCGGTCTTTCGATGACAATGCTGATGCTTAGTCTATCAAGTCAGCGCCTGAACATTAGTTGATGCTTCATTTGTCAACTGCAGCTGTAACTGGGGGTCCAAGCCCGAAGACTATGTGCTTGCTGGGGTCCCTACAGGGTCATCCTATATCTATATTGGTGGATAGTGGGAGTTCACACACTTTCCTCAGTGCCAGGCTCAGTTCCTTGCTTCAAGGAGTCACTCCTCTATTATCACCATTTGAGGTTCAGGTTGCAAATGGGGTAGTGCTTTCCTATTCTTCTTACATTCCTCAAGCTTAGTGGTTTGTGCAGGGGTGTACCTTTGTTACTGACCTCAAGATTCTTCCACTGCCTTCACATGATATGATACTGGGGCTTGATTGGCTACACTCCTTCAGTCCAATGCAAATCCATTAGCAGCAACATTGGTTATCCATTCCTTATGAAGGCCGGTCTATGATTCTCAGTGGTGTGGACGCTGATCTTCCTATGGGCACTATTCTACAGTTGTCTGAAGTCCAACCTAAGAATGATATTGAGGAATTGCCTGATCTGCTACCAGAGTTGGTTCAATTGCTCTAGGAATTCGATCACCTTTTCCAACCACCAACGGAGTTGCCTCCCTCATGTGCTTGTGATCACTCTATTCCTTTGATTGAAGGTGCTTCCCTAGTGTTGATCAGGCCTTATCGTTATGCTCCTATCCTAAAGAGTGAAATTGAGAAACAGGTTCAGGAAATGCTTCAGCAAGGTTTAATTCAAAAGTGTACTAGTCCATTCTCTTCGCCAATCATCTTGGTTAAGAAAAAGGATAACACATGGCGTTTCTGAGTCGATTATCATCACCTCAATGCTATAACAATCAAGGGCAAGTTTCCTATACCCATCATTGATGAATTGCTTGATGAATTAGCCGGGGCATCTTAGTTTACGAGCTTGAACCTGTGTGCTGGCTTTCATCAGATCTAGATGCAGTTAAGAGATGTCAACGAAATCTAGTCGACAATCTACCGAGTGGTATACCCATGGTAGTAGATGATCAGTGGAGGTGCGCGTAACAGGAATCAGATGGTGACACAAGGCGCAGAGACAACGGTTTAGACAGGTTCAGGCCATCTGATCGACGTAATACCCTATGTCATGTGTCTTTGGTTGATTGCATTGAATATGAGATGAATTCAAGGTGTGTCCCTACCCGCCTTATATAGTCTGGTGTAAGGTTACAAATCAGTTTAGGCCAAGATCTATTCGGTTATATAGTAAATATTTATAAGGAATACGATATCTATCATATCTGAAAAGATCTTCCTTTATCGCCAAGATGTCTTCTAATTGCCTTGCGGTGCACGCCGACTAGAACTAGGCATCATAGGCCTTGATCTTATGGGCTGGACCTCCCCTAGCGGTGTGGCCCATGTCCATTGCCGTGGGTACCTGGGATTATACCCCCCACAGCTAGTCCCCGAGCGCCTTGTATCCACTGAGCAACGCCGTCTTGAGCAAGTCTAAGCAGTTTAACTTAGAGTCAGCCAAAAATCTAGCAATCTAACCAGTTTATCTGGTAATCCAATTAGCAAAACAAAATGCCGATTAGTTTAACTGGTAATCCAACCGGTGGAAATTGAAGCCAACTAATTTATTAGGTGACCTGATCTCGGACTTTGCCAAGTAAGGCTTGTCAGAAGGATGTAAGGAGCTCAAGTTTAAAATTTTTAAAAAACTCCACCTTAGGCGAAGTGTACACACTTAGGCTTCATTGGCAAAGTCAGATGATCATCATCCATGACTTATGCAAAGAGGATATTAGTACTAATATATGCGCCGCAAGGTGCAATATATACATTGTAGTCCCCGAGCCTGATAGTAGGTGAAGAATGTCCCTGGTGTTAGGATCAAAGAATATCATCGACTAAAAAAGAAAAACGAGAACTTAGCCAACCATTAAATTTGATACAAGCACTGCTAGGTTCAATGTATACATTGTAGTCCCCGAGCCTGACAGTAAGTGAAGAATGTCCCTGGTGTCAGGATCAAAGAATATCAACAATCACTTAGTCAAAACAACTAATTCCTAGCTTAGCCGAGCACACAACTAGTCCCCAGCTTAGCTGAAAAACCAGTAAGAAGAAAAATAGTACATTCACCGTAAGGTGAAGTGTACACACTTAGTCCCCGAGCCTGCTGTAAGATGGAAAACATCTTGTAGCAGGATCAAAGAATTAAGTGTAAAGGATGAAGTCCCCGCACTCAGCACTAGACATCTGGAGTAAAACTTGATAATATCGAGCAGTAAAATATGGAGAAAACGGATAGTGCTTTGCACTGGATTGTTGTGATAGATATACTTATCAAAGCCCCTGATGTGCCACCCAAGATCAGCACCCTAATCTGGATAGCATGGAAAACCTTGATATCACACATAACATGCAACGTCGACAAAATGTAGTAAGCCAACAAGTGAATCGGCAGACATAGTCCCCAGCTTAGCTGGTGAGCCCCCAGCGTAACTGACGATGAAATGACAGACAATCCAACCAGTTGGTAGTTGGTTGGCGAAGAATCAAGTACCGAGCAGCCCAACCAACTGGTTGGCGATGAAGTGAGCATCGAGTAGAAGTAAATGTCAAACTGTCCGACCAATTGGTCGGCGATGAAATCATGAACCTAGTGGTCCGACCTATTGATCGATAGAGAAATCTGAAGGCTAGATGGCGCGACCACCCAGATGATGATCCTACAATATAAATATGTAGAACAGGTGGTACATGATTTAAAAATAAAATATGAGAACTCGGTGATGAAGAAAACAGAACGGAGTTTATCAGGAGTAATGCATCGATGAATTTTATATCCTATAGAGAAGTTTATGTTTATTAGGAGTTTATTCATAATTATATAAAGGACTAAATCTCCGTGCTTAGTACTGGACATAGGAGTAAAATTTGGAGAGTGCTGAGCACTTAAAAATGGAGAGAGTGCCTAGCAATTAACCATGGTGAATTTTAGAGAGTGCTTAGCACTATACCATGGCGAAATTGGAGAACATGGAGAGATTTGGAGAACATGGAGAAATTTGGAGAACATGGAGAGTGCTTAGCACTATACCGTGGCCAAATTGGAGTACCATGGCAAAAATTGGAGATCGTGGTGAAAATTGGAGACCCATGGCGAAAATTGGAGACCCGTGGCAAATGTTGGAGATCGTGGCGAAAATTGGAGATCGTAGCGAAAATTGGAGATCGCAGCGAAAATTGGAGACCCGTGGCAAAAATTGGAGACCCGTGGCGAATGTTGGAGATCAAGGCAAAAATTGGAGATCGTGGCGAAAATAGAGACCTATGGCGAATGTTGGAGATCGTGGTGAAAATTGGAGATCGTAGCGAAAATTGGAGATCGTGACGAAAATTAGAGACCCATGGCAAAAATTGGAGACCCATGTCGAATGTTGGAGATCGTGGTGAAAATTGGAGACCCATGGTGAATGTTGGAGATCATGGCAAAAATTGGAGATCGTAGCCAAAATTGGAGATCGTGGCGAAAATTGGAGATCGTGGCAAGAATTGAAGACCCGTGGCAAAAATTGAAGATCGTAGCGAAAATTGGAGATCGTGGCAAAAATTGGAGACCCGTGGCGAATGTTGGAGAACATGGAGAGATTTGGAGAAGTAAACCGACGAAGCGGGCTCAACCGTTTAGTATGCCCATAGACCCATTATACCGGCCCAATAACGATTGACGGAGAAGTTGGAGGGGTGCGAAGGAGGTGATGCAAATATTGCGGAGGGGGGCGAACAATGCGGCGGGGTTAGTGCGGTTTCCCAAAAACCCTGAAGATAAAGGGTCAGGGTCAAACTGTTTCAATTCGTCCACAGCGGCGCACTCTCCTCATTCCACATTAGCACACCTCCTTCCTCGCAACTGCAGAGTACTCGGTGCTTTGCCTTATCGCACACTGTTATAGCCGCAACCACAGCATCTCCGCAATCGAAATCACAGCCAAATCGAATAAAATCCAATCCATGGCGAAGGGCGGGAAGAAACGCAGCCACTTGAGCTCGAAGAAGCTAGGGAGGGAGGTGGCGGAGAGTACCAGTGAGGCCCACAGCGACTAGGAATGGGTTAGTTCTACGACCACCCAGAAGATCCTAGAAGGAACGGTGTTCAAAGGTGTCCTACACAATCAAGCAACCATCGGATGGTGCCCCGCTGTAGGTGAACCATTCCCGATCCCCGATACAAGCGAACTCATTGTATTCGTGGCTTATTTTGTTCATGTATTTGGGATTCATGCGCATCCTTTCCTGTGGAAACTTCTTGGTTACTATGGCATTAGCCTGTGCCATCTCCATCCCAACAGTATCCTTTATATCTCCCTCTTCATTAATCTGTGCGAAGCGTTCATCGGAATCGCTCTGCACTTCAATCTTTTTTGCTATTTGTTCCGCCTCAAACCCTTTTCTGGATCTAGGTCCCCCAAAGTGGTTGGTGGTGTTTATCTGTAGCTATCTACTGGCATAGACCACTTAGTAGTGCCAAGCGCAAACTAGTCGGCAAGACCAAACGGTGAGGAGATGACCTAGGTCGCTGAGCTTCTGTAGATTCTAGGTCGGATGCGAAACAATCTTAACGGAGTTGGTGTAGCCATAAACTTCATCTACCATTGGATTCAACCGACATGCCGGATGGCACCTGGCCTAAGGGAGTCGATGCCCATCCGACCCAAGCTCCTGGCATTCCACCATCGAAGAGTAGTTCGTCGTCCTCATCCGAGGACATGGTGGAGAAACCTCCTAGGCATTGGTAGCCACCACGTGGGAAAGAGCCAACCCTAGAAGAGTTGGCGAAGAAGAAGAAAATGAACAATCTGCCAACAACCAAGGGTGGAATCTCGATGAGAGAGCCTCTAGCCAGTCGACAAGTCATCACGGACTGGTCGGACGATGATGAAGACATAGACAAGATGTTGTAGTGGCAAGCTGCGCGGATGGCCGCTCCGGCACCGACTGCCAGAGCCTCCGACCGGCTAGCCCAAGGCACCCCCTTCTAGAGATCTGCTCGGGACAAAGTCCTCAAACCTAGACAAGAGGCTTTGGCCAAGAGGGCCACCGTGGCGAGGACAGAAGCACCAAAGGTGAACCGGTCGCCTCCGGTGTTCTCAAAATTTGTACAGGCAACTGGAGGGCAGGGGAGCTCCAAAAAGCCTTGGCCATTCAGATCTACACACAGGTGGTCCAATGAGTAAGTGTTTCTGCTCTAGACTTAGTCCAAGCAAAACCAATGTGGAAGTATCGATGATAAGACATCAGGTTGCAGGGAAACATCGACCGAGGAGCTTCACTCAGTCAACATCAATGCTGCTCGATGGCTGGCCAAGCCAAGTGCCTCGACAGCCACTGCTTAGGGTGTTGAGGTGAGATAGCCAGAAGAAACATGAGAGGCACCTATAGACCAGGCTGGTCCACAAGATGAAGTCCCTGAGCACCCGGAGCGAATGAATGAAGATATTGCTGTCGAGCCGAGCAGTCACCTAGAGCCAAGGGCCAGTCCCTAGGCTCAGATGCCAGGGATGGAACTTATCCCCTCCATCCGACCATGAGCTAGCCGAGCATTGAGGCATGCAAGGGAGTCCCCTGAGGTGATTGAAGAAATTGAGCGTGAAGCACCAAATACCCAGGATCCTCCTCCTCAGCTTTTGCGGACCTTCGTATGCCATGGAGATATGATGGAGGTGGTGGAGGACGAGGAGGTGAGCAAGCAGGTGAAGAAGCTCAGGGCTAGACTATCGTCGGTGTCTGGCCAAATTGAAGTAAGTCAGTCTATGCAACCAATTAAGATTACAAATTATGCCTGTTAACTGTTGGTCACCGTAGGAGGTAATAAAGATTTCTGAGAGCCACAGACGCTAGCTAGAACAGGCGGCTCCATCGGTTACCGAAAACCAGAGCTTACGTGAGTCTGTGAAGACTCTAGAGAAGATGTTGGCTAGAGCACACACCGACTAGGATAAGCTACGAGCAGAAAAGATGCAACTTGAAGCAGAGAATTGGGAGCTGAAGAATCAGCTAGGCGATGGCGTAAGTCGGGAAAAAAGTAAGGCCTTAGGCCCTTCGGTGTATTGCTTTCATATATTCAGTTTGCCCATTCTAACCAAAATCTTTTATTGGTGTAGAGCTAGTTAAAGCTCTGAGGCAGGCAGATGCCAAAGCGGGTTTGGCACGTGTTGCCAAGGGGGAGGCAGAAATTGAAACGCACTTAGCGCATGACGCCAAGGCAGAGGTAGAGATCGAAGCTCTGCTAGCACGGGAAGCCACAATGCTAGTGGAGAAACAAAGGGATGAAGCTCGGATGGCAGAAAAATGACTCGCCGATGAACTGCAATGTGAGTTATTCTTCATGTTAATACTCATCTTGCTATGAGAAGCTTTTTAAGATGATTACCCTCCTTGTCTGTAGTGATCCAAACCAATAGTCAGGCGTTGTTTCATGACTTCATGCTCCAGCTAGAGGCTAGTAAAGAGACAATGAAGGCCATGACCGACAGGATAGAGCCCGTGCTGGACCTCATCGACCCACAATTGTTGGAGCCCGACAGATGACCATAGTCAGATGTCACCATGGAGAGGTGTAGGTCAGCGTTGGAGAACTTCAAGCATTATGCTTGTGGCATCACTTGTTCTGCCATGGGCCATGCACTAGCGGTTGTTCGGTCATTCTACCCCTCGGTGAAGCTCGAACGAATCGATGGTGGCTTTGCCCAAAATCTAAGGGACGAGCAAATCACCATGCTGGAGGTGGTGTCTGATTCGGCAATCAAGCTGGTGGACGACTTGGATCTGTTCGGTGAAGCTGATCCTCAACCATGATGACATGTAACAAATTTATCTGCGTTATGCCGAATAGCTATGTATGAAACATTATGTTTAAGATATACGAAATGTTAATATTTAATATTAACAATACATTGTTAGTCCTTTATCTTGTTATCTGCCCTAGCTATTCCACACCCCATGGCATTAAGAGCTTAGCTCCTATGCACGCTTAGGAATATAGGTATCATCGAGGAGCCACTGCCGACTACACATGACGCAAAGCACTATTGCCCTTCCACGTTTAGGTGCTAGATCGAGAATAGGACTTCTTATGGATAACGTGAAGGAGAACATGGCTGGTCGGCGAATCGAAGGGTGATAGCATATGTCATCTTAAAGATGTTTAGTATAGAGAAATAAGTAACTTGAGAAAAAACATGGAAAACAAATGGATAAAACATCATAGATATAATTATTATTGAAATACATAAAAAGGTACATATCTTTAGTAGAACGTCTCAAGGATAGAAACGCCTAAGATGTTCAATGCGCCATGAATTAGGGGTGTCGATGCCGTCTTGATTGTAGAGCCTATATGACACTGGTCGAGTCATAGCTTTTATATGTATGGACCTTCTTAGAATTGGCGATGCATGCCTCCATTCTGGCCAAGAGGTCCATCGCTTCGGCAATGGTGAGTCCTTCTCTTTCGCATTCATAGGCGGTAGAGATGTTGGCGCGCAGGGTGAGGACTCCCTGCTCTGTTGGAATCTTCAACACTAGATAAACATAATGGGACACATCCATGAACTTGGTGAGAGCTAGTCGACCAAGGATGGTGTGGTAGGCAGTGTCGAAGTCTACCACAAAGAAATTCTTGTACTCAGTACGAAAGTGATCGATGCTGCCAAACTGGACTGGCAAGGTGATCTGCCCCAAAGGTTGGGACACTCTGCTAGGTACAATACCCCAAAATAGAGAATCAACATGGACGAGATCATCCTTTGTGAGGCCTAACTCAGTTAGGGCTCCAGCAAAGAGGATATTGAGGGCACTCCCACCATCGATAAGGACCTTCTTGAACCACACCTCACGAATGGTTGGATCCCTCACGAGTGGGAAACGCGTAGGGTATGGGATATTTGTCCACTGGCGGGCCCTACTGAATGTGATAGGATGCTCCGACCAGTCTAGATATTTGGGATCAGTGATCGTGTCATACTTGGTGATCGACATGACCTATCGAGCGGTGAGCTTCTACTGGTGTTTGCTCTTGGAAGCGGCGCATCCTCCAACGACTATCTTGTTGGCATCTTGGAAAGCAAGTCATGCATCCTTAGGACACTCCTCCTTGACATCATCAGACTCGTCGTCCTTACGCATCTATCGTTTCTGTTGTTCATCATGGAAAGCTTTAGCCATGCCATAGCATTGTCGCATGGTGTGCTTGCTATTCTTGTGAATTGGGCACGAACCATCAAGGAGCTTTTTGTAGGTAGCATTAAAATTTCTCTTAGTGCGTGGCTGCTCTATGTTGTTGATGAAGTTTTTTGGTCAGCGACGACATGGTTGTGCAGTCCTGGATCCCTCTAGCCGATCATTATGTTGGTGTTCGTGATCGTCGTAACGCCTATCGTGATCATCGTAATGCCTGTTGTGATCTTCATAACGTCATTCTTCACGGCGATCATCATCATGACATGGGTGGTGATGTAAGTGGGAAGCATGAGCAATATCATCCTTGAACTATCGATCAGCTTCTTCGGAATCTGTGTATGAGTTTGCAACCTTGAGGAGTTCATCGATGGTCTAGGGCCTCTTGTGGTAAAGTTTGGAATGCAGCTCCTGATGGTGATGGAGTCCTCTGGTGAAAGCGGAGATGGCCTCGCTATCTCCGATGTTGGGATGGTGTTCCTTGTTTTAGAGAAGTGCCTGATGTAGCTTCGCAGAGGATCCCCAGAGGACTAATGGAGTTTCTCCAGATCATATTTTGTGCCAGGCTGCTGGCACATTGCTATGTAATTTTTGACAAAGACTTTCTTGAGATCATCCCAAGATTCGATGGAATCCTCCCTTAGGTCCATAAGCCAATTGTTGGCCATCTGGGAGAGCATGATAGGTAAATAATTTGCCATTACGTAGCTGTTTCCCTGGCCGTACATATGACAATCTCATAGAGCTGCATCCACTGCTTGGGATTAGCCTTGCCATCGTAGGGATCGACCCTAAAGATCTTGAAGTCTGTGGGCCACTGTATAGCTCGCAGCCTTGCTATGAAGGGGTAGGGTCCCATCGGCTCGATAGCTGGGAGTGGTCGGAGGCCGACGGGGTCACTATGTGGGTCGCCGTACTCCTATCGGCATTGGATTTCTACCTGATGTCGCTAGGCTTGACTATTCTCGATGCGATTACGGACATCGAGATTGGCATTGAAGCGGTCATGGGCGTCACTATGCATGGGTTGATTAACCTCCTGGTTGGCGTTACGAGCTAGTCGGCCATGCTGATTTTGCAGTACTTGTGATCTAGGATTGATGACGACATTGCCCCTGGACCCTCCTTGGACGATCTGGCCGCTATGGTAATGACTCCCACCATCACAGTGAAAACTATGGGGGTTACGACTGCATGCAGTTGCTATCAAATAAGACGGAGCTAGGTTTCGGATGTCGATGACTTGGACCTGAGTTGCTTTAAGCAGTGCTTGAATCTTGAGTACCTCCGGTGTTGGTGGGAGTCTAGCCAACTCATGGGTAGCCATAGCCAGATTGGTGCTTGGCATCTTCTCTACTTGCTGGTTGTCCACCATGTAGAACTCTTGTTGAAGATTACGAGTGAGAGGCGATGGGACACCTCCAGCAGATTGGATGGCATTTTTTGCTTCTTCGTTGCGATGTCGCTGGCAATCAGCGTTCTTGGTTTCACGCTAACGGCGCTGGACATTGGTTTCTCCATTGATAGCGATGCTATCGTGGCTAACCATGAAGAGCTCTCTCCTAAAGCCTAGAGGGAAAGGTGGGCAGGTGCTGGTAGAGCCTTCGGAGTATGGCTCAGGGCTTTCCTCCAGGATTGTTTGGAGCGTGTCATCCGGAAGGTCAGTTTGGATTTGCACCATGTTTACCATTGGCGTAGGCTGGTGAAAGGTCCTAATGGCTAGAGGGGGTGAATAGCCTATTAAAAATTTTCTACAACAACACTTAACAAACCAGTTAGATAATTATGAGGCAAAGCGAGTGTTGCGCTAGCCTACTAAAAATGCAAGCCACCTACCACAATTCTAGTTTATGTAGTTTCTATCCATAGAATAACTATGTCACTACACTAAGTTAGTGTGTTCTCAAATGCTAACTAAAGAGCTACACTAACCAAACTAACAAGCTCTCACAACTAGCTACACTAAAGAGCTTGACAACAAGTTTACAGCAATGTAAAGAGAGTCAGCAAGAAGGTTATACCGCCATGTCGAGGAAGGAGCCAATCAATCACAAGAATAAATAACAATGAAAACCAATCACCTCGAAATCAAATGATGACACAATGATTTTTTACCGAGGTTCACTTGCTTGCCGGCAAGCTAGTCCTCATTGGGGCGATTCACTCACTTGGAGGTTCATGTGCTAATTGGCATCACATGTCAAACCCTCAATAGGGTGCCGTACAACCAACACAAGATGAAGATCACACAAGCCACGAGCAATCCACTAGAGTACCTTTTGGCTCTCCACCGAGGAAAGGTTAAGAACCCCTCACAATCACCACAATTGGAGCCGGAGACAATCACCACCCTCCGCTTGACAATCCTCGCTGCTCCATGTCGTCTAGGTGGCGGCAACCACCAAGAGTAACAAGCGAATCCCGCAGTGAAACACGAACACCAAATGCCTCTAGATGCAAACACTCAAGCAATGCACTTGGATTCTCTCCCAATCTCACAAAAATGTTGAATCTATGATGGAGATGAGTGGGAGGGCTTTGGCTAAGCTCACAAGGTTGCTATGTTAATGTAAATGGCCAAGAGAGTGAGCTTGAGCTGGCCATGGGGCTTAAATAGAAGCCCCCACGAAATAGAGCCATTATACCCCTTCACTGGGCACAACACGGGGTGACCAGATGCTCCGATCATATCGACCGGACACTAGACCTCAGCGTCTGGTCACACGATGCATGCCACATGTCCCCTCTCTTTAAATGTTGATCGCCCAATCTCAACAATCAAGTGATGACTAGACGTAGCAACTCAAAGTGATCGGACATTGAACCCCAGTGTCCGGTCATTTCCAGTAAGCATCCAAAGATGACTTTTCATGACCAGACATGTCTGGTCATGCTCGACCGGACACACCCAGCGTCCGGTCACTCGGTGACTCCTCTGTCCACTACCACATCAGCAGGACCAGATGCACCCTATTAGTGTCCAGTCACTGAGTGACCCAGCGTTCGATCAGAGACCAACGCTGATCTTTTCTGTCTAAGGTGCCGGTGGCACCGTCGGACTATCCGCACTCTATGGGCGGACACTCCACCGGTGAAGTTCCTAACCCTTGCTCAAATGTGCCAACCACCAAGTGTATCACCATGTGCACATGTGTTAGCATATTTTCACAAACATTTTTCAAGGGTGTTAGCACTCCACTAGATCCTAAATGCATATGCAATGAGTTAGAGCATCTAGTGGCACTTTGATAACCGCATTTTGATATGCGTTTCACCCCTCTTAATAGTATGGCTATCGAACCTAAATGTGATCACACTCACTAAGTGTCTCGATCACCAAAACAAAATGTCTCCTACCATTTATACCTTTGCCTTGAGCCTTTTGTTTTTCTCTTTCTTCTTTTCAAGTCCAAGCACTTGATCATCACCATGGCATCACCATCATCATGTCATGATCTTCATTTGCTTCACCACTTGGAATATGCTACCTATCTCATGATCACTTGATAAACTAGGTTAGCACTTAGGGTTTCATCAATTCACCAAAACCAAACTAGAGCTTTTAGCTGGTCAGCCTTAAGGAAGTCAATCTGATAGAGGTTGTCGACGCTGCTACGCTCGGTGTGGTCAATGAAAAGATGGTGCACGGTGTCCTGATAGATCAGGCCCACAGCCACCAGCCCAAAAGAATAGGGCTTTGACATGCTCTCCGTTGGGGCAGGGAGTGGTCAGAGTTGAATGGTACACCCTTCCGGAGTTACCATGATCACTAGATCAGAATCTGGCCGCCTTGAACGAAGTGGCTGAGCAGGTCGCTCGGTTGTAGCGGCTTGGTGATCTTGGATTATGAGAAATTCATCGCTCGCACTGGATTGATCTAAGACCGAACCCATGAGGAGCTGCCATTCTGCTAAGCGGTTTGTGACCCGGTTGATGTATGCGATCAGATCATCATTGCTGATGGATCTCCAAACCCAGTGGTAGGGCATCGGGATCAGAGATGTCATTGTAAGTGTTAGTGTGATTGGCATAGGGTGATCTTGCACTGCTTCCATGATCTCCCCGTTGCTACCAGGGCCAATGATCCAAGTCATGGATCCGACCGTGAAGATCTAGCCTAGCTCATGAAAGGCCATGGAGCTCCAGAAAGTGACCATCTGGTTGGCCATGGAATCAACACGCACACCCCCTACCTAGAGCGCCACTGTCGACAAAATCTAGTTGGTAGTCTACCAAGGGGTATTCCCACAATAGTAGATGATCGGTGGAGGTGTGCATAATAGGAACCGGATGGTGACACAAGGCATAGAGACAGCGGTTTAGATAGGTTCAGACCGTTTGATCGACATAATACCCTATGTCATGTGTCTTTGGTTGATTGCATTGAATATGAGATGAATTCAAGGGGGTCCCTACCTGCCTTATATAGTCTGGGGGTAGGGTTACATGTCGGTTTAGGCCTAGATCTATTCAATTATGTAGTAAGTATTTACAAGGAATACGATATCTATCATATCCAAAAAGATCTTCCATTATCGCCAAGATGTCTTCTGATTGCTTTATGGTGCACGCTAACTAGAACTGGGCACCGTAAGCATTGATCTTATGGGCTAGACCTTCCCTAGTGATGCAGCCCATGTCCATTGTCGTGGGTACCTGGGGTTATATCCCCCACAGGAGAGGAATTCAAGACTGCGTTCCAAACTCATTTTGGCACTTTGAGTTCTGTGTTATGTCATTTGGCCTCACCAGCGCTCTAGGTACATTCTAGGAAGCCATGAACTCAACTCTAGCTCCTTACCTCTGTCAGTTTGTGCTGGTATTTTTTGATGATATTTTGATATATCGCCCGACGTTTGAAGCTCACTTGCAACATATTCGGTTAGTGTTGGAATTGTTGGCTAAGGACCAATGGAAACTTAAACTGTCAAAATGCTCCTTTGCATAGGCAAATTTCCTATCTGGGCCATACTATCAGTGAAGCTAGCGTGGGTATAGATCCATCTAAGATTACTGCAATACAACAGTGACTAGTTCCTACTTCTACTAAAGAGCTTCATGGATTCCTAGGACTAGCAGGTTATTACCGCAAGTTTGTTAGGCATTTTGGTAGCATAGCTAAGCCTTTGATTGCTCTTCTCAAGAAGCACTCCATTTTCATTTGGACTCCAGAACATGAGGCTACTTTTCAAACACTGAAAAATTCGCTATGTCAGGCACCTGTCCTTGCTCTACCCAATTTTTAGAAACCCTTCTGCATAGAAATGGATGCATCGAACTTGGGCATTGATGCTGTCCCCATTGCTTATTTGAGCAAGGCTTTAGGTCCCAAGTCTCGTGGGCTCTTCACATATGAAAAGGAATATATGGCGATACTTGTGGCAGCCTAAGCTTGGCGTACTTATCTTCAGTTTTAGGAGTTTGTCATCCTAACTGATCAGTGTAGCTTAACTCAACTGTCTGAGCAATGACTACATACTCAGTGGCAGCATAAGGTGTTCATCAAGTTGCTGGGGCTCTAATACTGGATTGTTTACCGTAGAGGTGTTGATAACCGCACGGCAGATGCATTATCCTATTGCCCTCAGTCGTTTGACAGTTGTGCTGCTATCACCACTCTAATGTTGGGGTTTAGTCCCACATCATGTAGCGATGGTGGGGGAGCACAACATATAAGCGCGGGAGAACCCTCACCTATCAAGCTAGTCTTTTGGGTTGAGTAAGGCCCAAAAGCCTTATATGTTGTAGCTCCGGTGGACCTAGAACCTGTGGGAGCGTAGGCTCGTGGTAACGAGCCGAGCCAGCTGTAAGCCAGCTCCAAGATCATGAACTCGGTGGTCACCACCAGTTCCAACAATTGGTATCAGGGCCAGGCCGGCTGCAAGCCAGCTCCAAGATCGTGAACTCTGTGGTCACCACCGGTTCCAACAATTGGTATTAGAGCCCATGGTAAAAAAAAGCTAAACTCGATAAAAAATCTTGAGCGTCACATATGGTGGGGGCACCCTGATGTGTGACTAAGGGGGAGATTGTTGGGGTTTAGCCCCACATCATGTAGCGATGATGGGGGAGCACAACATATAAGGCAGGAGAACCCTCACCTATTAGGCTAGTCTTTTGGGTTGAGTAAGGCCCAAAGGCCTTATATGTTGTAGCTCCAGTGGACCTAGAACCTATGGGAGCGTAGGCTCATGGTAACGAGCCAGGCTGGCTGTAAGCCAGCTCCAAGATCATGAACTCGGTGGTCACCACCGGTTCCAACATCTAATTCCTTCTTGGCTTACTATGGTGACCACCAATTATGAGGGGATCCATTTGTTTAGGACTTAATAGCTAAGATATCCTTAGACCCGGTGGCTGTTCCCCACTATTCATTACATGTCGATGTCTTACGATACAAGAATCGGATCTAGATCGGCAACTCTCGAGATGTACAGACCAGACTGCTGTCAGTATTTCATGATAGTGCTTGGGGCGGCCATTCTGGGATTCCGGTCACGCACATGAGACTAAAACAATGCTTTGCCTAGAAAGGTATGAAATCCTTGGTACATGAGTTTGTCCATTCTTGTACTGTTTGTCAGCAGTCGAAGCCCGACCATTGAAAGCTCTAGTTTGGTTTTGGTGAATTGATGAAACCCTAAGTGCTAACCTAGTTTATCAAGTGATCATGATATAGGTAGCACACTCCAAGTGGTGAAGCAAATGAAGATCATAACATGATGATGGTGATGATCAAGTGCTCAGACTTGGAAAGAAGAAAGAGAAAAACAAAAGGCTCAAGGCAAAGGTATAAATTGTAGGAGCCATTTGTTTTAGTGATCAAGACACTTAGTGAGTGTGATCACATTTATGATCGATAGCCGTACTATTAAGAGGGGTGAAACTCGTATCGGAATGCGGTTATCACAGTGCCACTATATGCTCTAACTCATTGCATATGCATTTAGGATCTAGTGAAGTGCTAACACCCTTGAAAATATTTATGAAAATATGCTAACACATGTGCACAAGGCGATACACTTGGTGGTTGGCACATTTGATCAAGGGTGGTCAAGTTTAGGTGCAAGGGTAAGAAACTCCACCGACGGAGTGTCCCCCTGTAGAGTGCGGACAGTCCGATGGTGCCACCGGTGCCCTAGATAGAAAAGATAGAGGTCACTAGGAGTGACCGAACGCTGGTCACGGTTGGACCAGCGCATTCGGTCAGATGTATTAGTGAAGATGCTAGCAGCGGTCAAATAACTGAACGCTGGCAGGGTGCGTCTAGTTAGTACTGATATACACTAACATGAAGTGCACAGAGGAGACGTCGTCTGACTAGATGCTGGTAGGGTCCGGTCAAGCATGACCGGACGTGTCTGGTCGAAGAAAATTGTTTCTAGAACCTTACTAGAAACGACCGGACGCTAGAGGCTGAGCATCCGGTCAGTTTTTGTGCAGTGTCCAGTCAACTAATGACCGTTGAAATCTGATGAACAATATTTGAAGTGGGAGACATGTGGCATGAATCACATGACTGGACGCTGAAGGCCAGCATCCGGTCAATCGGACCGGAGCGTCCGGTCACCCCGCGTTCAGCCCAGTGAAGGGGTACAACGACTCTATTTCGTGGGGGCTTCTATTTAAGCCCCATGGCCAGTTCAAGATCACTCTCTTGGCCATTTGCATTGACATAGCAACCTTGTGAGCTTAGCCAAAGCCCTCCCACTCATCTCCATCATTGATTCATCATCATAGTGAGATTGGGAGTGAATCCAAGTGCATTGCTTGAGTGTTTGCATCTAGAGGCACTTGGTGTTCGTGTTTTGCTATGGATTTCACTTGTTACTCTTGGTGGTTGCCGCCACCTAGACAGCTTGGAGCAGCGAGGATCATCAAGCGGAGGGTGGTGATTGTCTCTGACTCCGATCGTGGTGATTGTGAGGGGTTCTTGACCTTTCCCCGATGGAGAGCCAAAAGGTACTCTAGTGGATTGCTCGTGGCTTATGTGATCCTTATTTTGTGTTGGTTATGCGGCACCCTATTGAGAGTTTGGTGTGTGAAGCCAATTAGCGCGTGAACCTCCAAGTGAGTGAATCGCCACAACGAGGACTAGATTGCCGGTAAGCAAGTGAAGCTCGGTAAAAAATCATTGTGTTCATCATTGATTCTGAGGTGATTGATATTCATTCTTGTGATTGATTGGTTCCTTCATCTACATGGCGGTATAACCTTCTTGATCACTCTCCTTACATTACCACAAACTAGTTGTCAAGCTCTTTAGTGTAACTAGTTGTGAGAGCTTGCTTGTTTGGATGTGTGGCTCTTTAGTTAGCCTTTGAGAGCACACTAACATAGGGTAGTGTCATAGCTATTATGTGAATAGATACTATCTAAACTAGAATTGTGGTAGGTGGCTTGTATTTTGAGTAGGCTAGCACAACACTTGCTTCACCTCATAATTGTCTAACCATTTTGATTAAGTGCTGTTGTAGAAATTTTTATTAGGCTATTCACCCCCCTCTAGCCATTAGGACCTTTCAAGTGGTATCAGAGCTGAGGTCACCGTGATTTGAGGCTTAACAACCTTCGGTGTAAAAATGGCTCAAATCAACAACACCAAGAAGCCACCCTAATTTGATGGTACAAATTATCCTTATTGGAAGTCAAAGATAACCACACACATCAAGTCAATCAATAGAAAGGTGTGAAAGGTGGTAGAAACCAAAATTGAGATTGGTGATCCAGAGAATCCCACCGTGGCCGAAGAAGTGCTTCTCCAAAATAATGACATTACTCTAAGTGCTATTCATGATGCAATTGATGAGAGAACATTTGAGCAAATCAAGAATATTGAGATGGCTCATGAGGCATGGAAGAAGTTGGAAGAATCATTTGAGGGCACTCAAGCCATGAAAGGTGCAAAGGCTTACATTCTCAAGGACAAGTTTGCAAGCTTCAAAATGAAGGAGGATGAGAGTGTGTCAGAGATGTTTCATAGGCTTCAAGTGCTTATCAATGATCTCAAAGCACTTGGAGAAGAGGTGAAGGACAAGGACTTCTCTCACAAGTTCTTGAGATGCTTACCTTCAAGATTTGGCACATTAGTCATTATTCTAGTAAGGAGTGGTTTGGACACCATAACACCAAACCAAGTATTGGGAGATATCATGACTGATGATACATATAGAGATGAAGACGAGAGGGAAAAAAGAAGGAGAAGAAAGATGAGAAGAAGAAGAGTGTGGCATTCAAGGCCACATCATCCAAGGGCAAAGCTAAGCAAGAAACATCAAGTGAAGAAGATGAATCATGGGATGATGATGATGATGATGAGAAGATGGCTCTATTTGTCAAGATATTTGACAAGTTCATGGTGAAGAAGGGCTACCGTGCTAGAAAAAAGAAGTCTTCATCCAAGAACAAAGAAGAGTCAAGAAGGTGCTTCAAGTGTGGAAGCAAAGATCATCTTGTTGCTCAATGCCCATACAATAGTGACAATAATGATGACAACAAGAAGAACAAGAAGAATGACAAGAAAGAGAAGGACAAGATGGCATCCAAGAAGAAGGGTGGTTCATATGTAGTCACTTAGGATAGTGATGCTTCCTCAAGTGATGATGATGATGATAGTGATGATAACAAGACCACCAAGAAGAAGGTTCTTGCAAGCATTGCTATCAATGAGAAGCCTTCTCTCTTCGAATCTTCATCGTGCTTCATGGCTAAGGCCGCTAAGGTACAATCTTGTGATGATGAAAGTGATGAAGAACATGATGATGAAAATGAACACAAAAATGAAAATGAAAATGATAGTGATAGTGATAATGATGAACCCACTAAAGATGAATTATTTGACATGCTAGAAGATGCTAGAGAACACTTTGACATCAAGAGAAAGGAATGCAAAAAGCTTGCGTAAGGAACTAAAAGACCTTAAGCAAGCCTTTGATGAGCTCAATGCATCTCATGAGAGGCTAGAGGAAGCCAATGAGAAGCTTGGCAAAGCTCACAAAAAGCTTGAAAAGGCTCATTCATCTTTGCTTGATGAGCAAAATGAAAAGAAACATGTTGAAACATGCAATGTAGGTTTAACTTGTGATATAATTGATGAATCACTATCCATACCTATCATTGTTGCTCCTACTAACCCTTCTTGTAGCACTTCCACTTCTACCTCATCTAGTAGTGATGGTTTCACTTGTGATGCCTCACTAATGGTTGAGAATGAGAATCTCAAGAAGGAGGTCAATAAGCTCACTCACACTTTAGCTAAAGCCTATGGTGGTGAGGACCGCTTGCTTATGTGCTTAGGTAGCCAAAGAGCTTCTCTCTACAAAGAGGGATTAGTCTATACCCCCAAGAAAGGCAAGGCGGCCTTTACTCCTCACAAGACTAGTTTTGTGAAGAACAATGATTGGTTTTACACTAGTTGCAAGCAAGTTGGTCATAAAGAGCAAGAGTGCAAAAACAAGAGCAAAATGCTAATGTATCCTCCCTTAAGCTTGATTCATGCTATATGCTTACTAAGGATACAAATGGTGTGAAGGCTAAGTTCATTGGTACACCAATTGTGGGCCCAAAGAAGAAGGCCATTTGGGTACCAAAGACCTTGGTAACTAACCTTCAAGGACCTAAGCAAGTTTGGGTACCTAAAAAGAATTGATCTTCTTTTGTAGGTCAATTACAAAGTCGAAGGAAGGCATTGGGTTCTTGATAGTGGGTGCACTCAACACATGACCAGTGATGCAAAAATATTCAACTCAATCAACACCAATGACAATGATGGTTATGATAGTATCACATTTGGTGACAATGGCAAAGGCAAAGTCAAAGGGCTTGGTAAGATTACAATATCCAATGACATGAGCATATCCAATGTGTTGCTAGTAGAGAGCTTGAACTCCAATTTGCTATCCGTGGCTCAATTGTGTGATCTTGGATTCAAATGCATATTTGGGGTAGATGATGTAGAGATCATAAGTGTAGATGGCTCTAACTTGATCTTCAAAGGCTTTAGATATGAGAATCTATACTTGGTTGATTTTAATGCTAGTGAAGCTAGATTATCTACATGCTTGTTCACTAAGTCTAGCATGGGTTGGTTATGGCATAGAAGACTTGGTCATGTTAGAATGAAATAATTGAATAGATTGGTTAAGCATGACTTAGTTAAAGGCTTGAAAGATGTTGTGTTTGAAAAGGATAAGCTTTGTAGCTCTTATCAAGCCGGTAAACAAGTTGGAAACACCCATCCTAAGAAAAGCATGATGAGCACTAGTAAAGCATTTGAGTTATTGCACATGGATTTATTTGGGCCAATACAATACACTAGTATCGGTGAAAATAAATATGGCTTTGTGATAGTGGATGATTACACTAGATACACATGGGTATTCTTTCTAGTGGACAAAAGTGATGTATTTGCAACATTCAAATCATTTGTCAAGGGCATTCACAATGAGTTTGAAACAACCATCAAGAGAGTTAGAAGTGACAATGGTAGTAAGTTCAAGAACACTAGAATTGATGAGTTATGTGATGAATTTGGAATTAGACATCAATTCTCGGCCAAGTACACACCTCAATCAAATGGCCTTGTTGAGAGAAAAAATAGAACACTCATTGATATGCCAAGGTCTATGCTTAGTGAGTACAATGTGAGTCAATCTTTTTGGGCCGAAGCTATCAACACGGCTTGCTATTGTAGCAACCACCTCTATTGTCACCCATTAAAAGAGAAGACACCATATGAACTCTTGAATGGTAGAAAGTCCAACATTGCATATTGTTGGGTCTTTGGTTGCAAATGCTATATCTTGAAGAAAGGCACTAGATTGGGCAAGTTTGACAAGAAATTTGATGAAGGATTTCTACTTGGTTACTCCACTACAAGCAAAGCATATAGAGTTTGGAATTTAGATAGTGGTACTCTTGAGGAAGTTTATGATGTTGAATTTGATGAAACCAAGGGTTCATAAGTAGAGAATGAGAACTTGGAAGATGTTAGAGGCATTCAACTTTCAAATGCCATGAAGAACATAGATATTGGTGAATTGAGGCCTAGGCAAGTGAATGATGATGAAAATGATCAAGTGCAAGTGCTCTCTAACTCCAATGTGCAAGATGATACAAATCAAGCTAGTGCTAGTGGATCTCATGATAATGAACAAGATCAAGTGGCTAGTACATCATCTCAACCCAATGTTCAAGTAAGTGCAAGCAATCAAGTTCCAATCCTCCAACCAACCAATATTGCAAGGGATCATCCATTGGACACTATCATTGGTGATATTTCAAGAGGTGTGCAAACTAGATCAAGATTGGCTTTATTTTGTGAGCATTTCTTATTTGTATCATCCATTGAACCAAAGAAGATAGATGAAGCTTTGAAGGATATTGATTGGGTGAATGCTATGCATGAAGAATTGAATAACTTCATAAGAAATCAAGTATGGGAATTAGTAGAGAGACCAAAGGGACACAATATGATTGGAACCAAATGGGTCTTTAGAAACAAGCAAGATCAAGATGGGATAGTAGTAAGGAACAAAGCAAGATTAGTAACACAAGGCTATACATAAGTTGAAGGTCTTGACTTTGGAGAAACATATGCCCCGGTTGCTAGATTGGAAGCAATAAGAATCTTGCTAGCCTATGCTTGTGCCCACAACATCAAGCTATATCAAATGGATGTTAAGAGTGCATTTCTCAATGGTTACATCAATGAAGAAGTATATGTTAAGCAACCTCCTGGTTTTGAAGATGACAAGAAGCCCAACCATGTGTACAAGTTGAAAAAGGCATTGTATGGCTTGAAGCAAGCACCTAGAGCATGGTATGAGAGATTGAGGGATTTCCTACTCTCTAAAGGGTTCTCAATGGACAAGGTTAACACCACTCTTTTCATCAAGAAGATTGGAAAAGATCTATTTGTTTTGTAAATCTATGTTGATGATATCATATTTGTATCAACCAATCAAGATTTTTGTGTTGAGTTTGGAAAGATGATGGCTAATAAGTTTGAGATGTCCATGATTGGAGAGTTGAGTTACTTTCTTGGTCTTCAAATCAAGCAATTGAAGAATGGTACATTTGTGAGTCAAGGCAAGTACATCAAGGACATGATCAAGAAGTTTGGCGTGAGTGATAGCAAAGTCATTAGCACACCAATGGGAACCAATGTCAACTTGGATAGTGATGCAAGTGGAAATATGGTGGATCAAAAGTTGTATCGGTCTATGATTGGAAGCCCACTCTATGTGACCGCATCAAGGCCGGATGTCATGTTTAGTGTATGCATGTGTGCAAAATTTTAAGCCTCACCAAAAGAAAGTCATTTGAATGCTAAAAAGAGAATATTGAGGTACTTGAAGCATACACAAAATATTGGTTTGTGGTATCCCAAAGGAGCAAAGTTTGAGCTAGTTGGTTACTCTGACTCAGACTATGCGGGATGCAAGGTTGAAAGGAAGAGCACCTCAGGCATATGTCAATTGTTGGGAAGATCACTTATTTCATGGTCATCAAAAATACAAAATAGTGTTGCATTATCAACCGCCGAAGCTGAATACATATCCGCCGATAGTTGTTGTGCACAAGTACTTTGGATGAAGGCCACTTTGAGTGACTTTGGAATCAAGTTCAAGAGAGTGCCATTGCTATGTGACAATGAGAGTGCAATCAAGTTGACAAATAATCCGGTTCAACATGCAAGAACAAAGCACATTGATGTCCGCCACCATTTTATAAGAGATCATCAACAAAAAGGGGACATTTGCATTGAGAATGTAGGCACCGAAGATCAACTTGCCGACATATTCACCAAGCCATTGGATGAGAAAAGGTTTTGCAAGCTAAGGAATGAGTTGAACATATTGGATTTCTCAAATATGTGTTGATACACTCCCCACTTATATGACATGCCTCTCCTTTGAGCAATCCAAGGTAATAGTTGATTGACATGGCATACATCCTTGCTAAGGACATGTTTAGTGCATCTAGTCATCTCTCCATTTTATTAGGCCCATTCATGAAAATCAAATGATTTTGATGACTATATGATATCACTATTGCTTCTATGCTTGACTTGATCTAGTGATAGCATATGACATGTTTATGAGCTTATAAACCTAGTGTTTGATCTAAAAAATGAGTTTTAAGTGTTTAACTCAACATGGTACAAGATAACCCTTATTTGGAGGTGTGAAGAAGCTTATCCTTGGATCAAACCGAGTTAAATATCTTTGGTAAATGATCTAGATTAGACCAATTTGAAAATTAAAATCATCCTTACCCCATTGATTGACATTGATAATCTCGACCCCACAAGTGGTACTATCTATATTTTAAACTCTTTGTGGTCATTGATGACAAAGGGGGAGAGAAACAAAGATATAAGTGAGACAAAGACATAAGTGAAAAAGGGGGAGAGATAGTGCACAAAAATAAGTGAAAAGACAACACAAAGGGGAAGAGAAATAAAGATACAAGCGATAGGGGGAGAACTTGACATAAGAGGAGAAATATGACAAAGGAAAGGAATCAAATAAAATTTTGAGCACACAAGTAGGGGGAGCAAGCTCATGAACTTGTATGGTGCATTTGAATGTGCATTTTATATGTTTGCTTGCATGGCACAAGTTTTAAATTTCGATATCCATGCTTGTGTGGTGTATGCTAGTTGTAGGTTTGAATAATGAAATGAAAAACTAGCATACATAGGTTATATAGTGATTTCATTTTCAAAGTGTTGTTTCCAAGTGGTATCAAGCTAACCATGATGCTAAGGATGGTATAATGGTGCACTCTGATTGGTATCATGCTTCAAAGGTCCATCTTTTATACCTTAGCATCATTTGGTAGACATTGACTCCTATATTTCCTATCCAAGCATATATGCAAGCTACAATCCAAACTCTTAGCACATATGTAGGGGGAGCAATTGCTACCATTTGGGGTTCATAAAACTTGTCCATATCCTTTTACACATGGTAAATATGCTTGGGCAAGCAACATGGATTCAATTGAATTTCAATTCATATCCTTGTATAAGGGTTGTCATCAATTACCAAAAAAGGGGAGATTGAAAGCTCTAGTTTGGTTTTGGTGAATTGATGAAACCCTAAGTGCTAACCTAGTTTATCAAGTGATCATGATATAGGAGCACACTCCAAGTGGTGAAGCAAATGAAGATCATAATATGATGATGGTGATGCCATGGTGATGATCAAGTGCTCGGACATGGAAAGAAGAAAGAGAAAAACAAAAGACTCAAGGCAAAGGTATAAATTGTAGGAGCCATTTTGTTTTGGTGATCAAGACACTTAGTGTGATCACATTTAGGATCGATAGCTGTACTATTAAGAGGGGTGAAACTCGTATCGGAATGCGGTTATCACAGTGCCACTAGATGCTCTAACTTATTGCATATGCATTTAGGATCTAGTGGAGTGCTAACACCCTTGAAAATGTTTGTGAAAATATGCTAACACATGTGCAGAAGGTGAGGGTGGTGAAGTTTAGGTGCAAGGGTAAGAAACTCCACCGACGGAGTGTCCGCCTATAGAGTGCGGACAGTCCGATGGTGCCACCGGTGCCCTAGATAGAAAAGACGGAGGTCACTGGGAGTGACTGGACGCTGGTCACGGTTGGACCGGCATGTCCGGTCAGATGTATCAATGAAGACGCTAGCGTCGGTCAAACGACCGAACGTTGGGTCGCTATACGACCGGACGCTGGCAGGGTGCGTCCAGTTAGTGCTGACGTACGCTGACGTGAGGCGCACAGAGGAGACGTCGTCTGACCGAACGCTGGCAGGATTCGGTCAAGCATGACCGGATGCGTCCGGTCGAAGAAAATCGTTTCTGGAACCTTACTAGAAACGACTGGACGCTGGAGGCTGAGCGTCCGATCAGTTTGTGTGCAGTGTCCAGTCAACTAATGACCGTTGAAATCTGATGAACAATATTTGAAGTGGGAGACATGTGGTGTGAATCACATGACTGGACGCTGAAGGCCAGCATCCGGTCAATCGGACCGGAGCATCCGGTCACCCCGCGTTCAGCCCAGTGAAGGGGTACAACGACTCTATTTCGTGGGGGCTTCTATTTAAGCCCCATAGCCGGTTCAAGATCACTCTCTTGGCCATTTGCATTGACATAGCAACCTTGTGAGCTTAGCCAAAGCCCTCCCACTCATCTCCATCATTGATTCATCATCATAGTGAGATTGGGAGTGAATCCAAGTGCATTGCTTGAGTGTTTGCATCTAGAAGCACTTGGTGTTCGTGTTTCGCTGCGGATTTTGCTTGTTACTCTTGGTGGTTGCCGCCACCTAGACGGCTTGGAGCAGCGAGGATCTTCGAGCGGAGGGTGGTGATTGTCTCTGACTCTGATCGTGGTGATTGTGAGGGGTTCTTGACCCTTCCCCGGTGGAGAGCCAAAAGGTACTCTAGTGGATTGCTCGTGGCTTATGTAATCCTCATTTTGTGTTAGTTGTGCGGCACCCTATTAAGGGTTTAGCGTGTGAAGCCAATTAGTGCGTGAACCTCTAAGTGAGTGAATCGCCACAATGAGGACTAGATTGCCAGCAAGCAAGTGAACCTCAGTAAAAAATCATTGTGTTCATCATTGATTCCAAGGTGATTGGTATTCATTCTTGTGATTGATTGGTTCCTTCATCTATACGGCGGTATAACCTTCTTGATCACTCTCCTTACATTACCGCAAACTAGTTGTGAGAGCTTGCTTGTTTGGATGTGTGGCTCTTTAGTTAGCCTTTGAGAGCACACTAACATAGGGTAGTGTCATAGCTATTATGTGAATAGATACTATCTAAACTAGAATTGTGGTAGGTGGCTTATATTTTGAGTAGGCTAGCGCAACACTTGCTTCGCCTCATAATTATTTAACCATTTTGATTAAGTGTTGTTGTAGAAATTTTTATTAGGCTATTTACCCCCCTCTAGCCATTAGGACCTTTCAACCGTGCCAAGTCTCCTGGCCTCCTTCAACTGCTCCCAGTGCCTGTCATAGCCTGGCAAGTGGTGTCTTTGGACTTCATCGAAGGGTTATACTTGTCTGCATCTTACAATTGCAAATTGGTGGTCGCGGATATGCTAATGAAATATGCCCATTTCATTCCTCTCCACCATCCATTCAATGACGTCACGGTAGCTCAGTCATTCCTTGATCAGGTGTATCGTCTTCATGGCCTTCCCACCTCTATAGTATCTGACCGAGATAGTATCTTTACAAGTAAGTTTTGGACTGAGCCCTTTTGCCTCGCTGATGTCAAGCTTGCTCGTAGCACCGCCTACCATCCTCAGTCTGATGGTCAGACAGAAAGGATGAACCAATGTTTGGAGGCTTACTTGCGTTGCTTTGTGCACGCGTGCCCGAACAAATGGAGCGATTGGCTTTCTAATGCTGAGTTTTGGTATAACTCGTCTCTCCAATCTGATACTGTTCGGACACCATTTGAGGCACTCTACGGCTATGCTCCATAGTTGCTGGTTGCGGAGGCACCAGCGGTGTAGAAATTCGATTCGATTTGATTTGTGTGCATGTGAACACTGAATATATGGATGGAGGATGTACTTGTAAGATACTAAGAATGAATTCCTGATCTATAGTTTGTTCTATAGTTTGTTCTTCTTGCTTTTGTTCTTTGTTGGGCAAGTTAGCGGCATGGCATGACTAACCCAGCCTATCATGCATGGGCCACTTGCCGAACCTATGGGCTGGCACAACACGATTAATAACTAGGCCACAACGACCCAATCTTAGGCGGGTTGTGCCTCATCAAGCCTGGACGTGCTAGGTCAGACAGATCGTTTGGCGATCTATACATCAAGCACCTAAAATGATGTGATAAAAAAGATATTAATGGTGAAAATTAGATTTTTTAATATTTAGGATAAACCTAGATGGATTTATATATGTGACTGTAGAAGGTATCGTACTACCATGGATGCGATATTATCATATTAGGACAACGCCATCATAGGACAACAAGGATGTTAGGCTCAAACAAATGTATCGGATCATGTTCATAGCACAGTGTGAGACCATAGAACAAGTCATAGCTCTCTTTCTCTCCCTCCCCCCCCTCCCAATTTGCCCTCTGCCCTAGTAGAAAAGTAACCTCAGTTTTTGATGCATATGTGAGGGTGTGGTTCTGAAAAAAAACATGACATAACTTCTCGCATTGCTCCAACACATGCCCTAGAGTTTTCTTCAACCAAATTCCACATGATTTCTGAATGATCCTTTGATCACCGGGAAGCCACCAATTGAACTACTCTAAATGTTAAGTGCATTGAGGCCACTAGTCATAGTGTCTTGTTGGAAGCACCCTTATGAATGATCTAGAAAGTACCTTTTCAATCACTAGATGTAGATGACATTCACATACACACATCCTCTCCAGCACATACCAAAATCAACTAGGCCACAACGGCCCAATCTTAGGCGGGTTGTGCCTCATCAAGCCTGGACGTGCCAGGTCAGACAAAACATTTGGTGATCTATACATCGCCTATACATCAAGCGCCTGAAATGATGTGATAAAAAAAGATATTAATGGTAAAAATTGGATTTTTTTAATATTTAGGATAAACATAGATGGATTTATATATGTGATTGTACAAGGTATCATACTACCATGGAAGAGATATTATCATATTAGGACAACGCCATCATAGGACAACAAGGGTGTTAGGCTCAGACAAATGTATTAGATCATGTCCATGGCACAGTGTGAGACCATAGAACAAGTCATAGCGCTCTCTCTCTCTCCTCTCCCTCTCCCTCTCCCGCTCTACCAATTTGCCCTCTACTCTAGTAGAAAAGTAACCAGAGTTTTTGTTGCGTATGCGAGGGTGTGGTTCTGAGAAAGACATGTCATAGCGTCTCGCATTGCTCCAACACATGCCCTAGCGTTTTCGTCAACCAAAGCCCACATGATTTCTGAATGATCCTTTGACCCCCCGAGAAGCCACCGATTGAACTACTCTGAATATTAAGTGCATTGAGGCCACTAGTCATAGTGTCCTATTGGGAGCACCCTTATGAATGATCTAAAAAGTACCTTTTCAATCACTAGATGTTGATGACATTCACATACACATCCTCTCCAGCACATACCAAAATCAACTAGCCAAAGTGTGTTAGGATAGCATGGCTAGCAGATAGCGACGTCATTCACTCACTTCTGACTTGGAGGTAAGAAGAGTCAAAAAGTAAAAACACTAGCGAGTATCTTATCGGTGGCCTCTCACATGAGGGAGAGTGCGAGCAGGCCCCACAGGGGAGGAGACAAAACATTAAACGAAGACAATTCTTACATGAGGAACCCGTGATATGATTTCGTACTCAATAGCAGTAATTGGTTTTATTGTTGAGGGTGCTTATATAAATAGCTCGCGAGAAACCAGAAACGGAAGATGGCAATTTTTAGAAATCTAATTGAAGAATCTGCTAGAGAATTTTTTTTCACTAAATTAAATCTCTATTTCTACAGTTACATAAGGATATAAGGCTCTTGCATTTTCTCCAAATCCAGTACTAATACATCGGCATCGAAAAACTATACGAATCCACTAATGGACCAATCACGACTTGCTTGATCGGTGATAGGCCAAGTTTGTGATCAATAGGAGCTCGATTACGACTGCAAGGTCCAAGGATTAACAAACGAAGATTCCGTCGCGTACCGAGGTAGGTACTCCTATACCTATACCTCTACCTCTACGAATCAACAATGACGGTCTGAGGCCAGCGCCCATGCATGCTATGATGCTAACAAATCTCCGGATGCACCCCGTTTGGATGGTAAGGTTCTGAAGAAATTCTGAAGGAATTTGTGAGAGAAAAACACTATTTAAGATAAAAAAAGAAACGAATCAAATCGGGTTTAAGGGCACGCGAACGGCAGGGGCGGATCCAGAATGGGGCTGCGCCCCGGACTAAGCTGCTGATTCACGTTCAAAACAGTCTGATCTTGCTTTCTAGGCCTCCTTTTGTCTAATTAAGATCATAATTTTTTAGGCTAAACACCACATATGTTACAAGGGCTACATGGACTCGCCTCGGACTACAGCCCGGGCAGCCCGGGCCCTGAATCCGCCCCTGGCGAACGGGGCGCAGACCCGTGCTAACAAACCTCCAGGTGTACAATTCTGAGTTGTAGTTTAGTTGAAGTTTTGAACTACGCTGACAGCTGGCATATTAAAAACACTAGTATTCTACAGTGTTGCCAGTCTTAAACAATAACCGCAGAACACAGGGGTACTTGTACAAGTAGCCTTTCATGTACTGTACAGTAGTGTACGCATCCGGCGAGCAGCCGGACAACTTGCACGGGTCCCAGTCCCAGTCTCCCGACGCGGCTCGCATCCCGGCGAAGGCGATGAGATTCCTCTGCTCCCGGTGTCCGGGCGCAGGGCGCAGGGCGCAGACCAACCGAGCCAGCCACGGCGCCCTGCGCCACGAGGTCGAGGTGGATCCGCCTGTGCCGCGGGCATAGTTAGGCCCTGTTCAGATCCGACCCAAAATCTAAAATTTTTCAAGATTTTTCATCACATCAAATCTTGTGGCACATACATAAAATATTAAATATAGGTAAAAAAATAACTAATTGCACAGTTTGCCCGTAATTGGCGAGACGAAACTTTTAAACCTAAATAGTCCATAATTAGACAATTTTTGCCAAATACAAACGAAAGTGCTACCGTAGCCCAAAGCCAAAAATTTTCGCATCTAAACAGGCCTTATACGCCGGTTCGTACGATGGCGGCAGTGGCTAACTGGCCGCCAGCTCGTGACGGCTACCGGCGGCACCGGCACGGCATGCCGATCAAGCGTGGCGAAGGTTTTTTCCTAAAAGAAAATCAGCCAGTGGCAGCGTGGCGCTCTCACTGTCACTGGCCTTCTTCGGACTCCAAGAAGATAACATTGTTTGGATGGCCCCAAGAGCCAGTGCAAGGCGTATTATACTCCTGATATGCATTAGTCAGTAAAAGTATGGTGCTCATCATCATGGGCTCCGTTGGCTTGAACTTATCAGCCGTACCGTTTCAGCTAAACAACAATATTTTTTTCTCACAATAAATTAGCATCAGCATTAGTATCAGCATTTTTTCTAGCCAGCCAAAAAGAGCCATGCTTGCCCTGGATCTGTGGATTCTGCGCAGTATTACTTGTCGTAGAAAAGATGCACTCGTAGTTATGTAAAAATGTACTAATAGGCTATGGGTGGTGTAGGTTAGCCGAAGCGGTAGAAGTAGATTTTGGGGTTGGTATACGTTGCGATTCGGCGTGGTAACATCTGGCACTTGCGTGGAAGCAATCGCCACTTGTTGCTTGAATCAACAGCCTAACGGCCTGTTTGGTTTCTACAGTACATCATAAAATTCATGTCACATCGAATATTTGGACACATGCATGAAGTATTAAATATAGACTAATTACGAAACTAATTGCATACCTTGCGACTAATTTGCGAGACGAATCTTTTAAGCCTAATTAGCCCATGATTTGACAATGTGGTGCTACAGTAAACATGTGCTAATAACGGATTAATTAGACTTAAAAAATTCGTCTCGCAAATTAGTCTCCATTTATGTAATTGGTTTTATAATTAATCTATATTTAATGCTCCTTATTAGTATCTAAACATTTGATGTGATATGAATTTTAGGAGCGACTAAAGAACCAAACACTCCCTAAACTCATCGCCGATGGGATAATGAGCAGTAATCATGGATGTCCGTGCATGAGTTGTGCACTCGAAGTCAATAGTCCTTAATTTCTCGATTTCATGATTGCAAACTAACGGATTGGAATTCAATTACGGCTATCTCATCTGAGAGGGCTCCACCGGATAATTGGTTGGAGGTGAACAAGCAACTAGCGCCTTTTGAATGAAAGCAACCGCGTTTTGCTTTTAGCCATCTGACTTAGAAGCAAAGCCAATTCATTACCGTGTATATAATATATTTCGTTCGCTCGCAACAAATCTTACTGAGAGTAGTTGTAGAAGTAGTGTGATTATATGCTTTATTTCCGTGAGAAGAAACATGTTTATTTGAGTATTTGCATTCTTTTTTTAAGAAAGAAAAAATAGGAAAAATGTCGGTTGCAACATCAAATCGACGTTATAAAGTGCCAATACTTATTACAAAGTTGATATTTTTATATGACGGCATGCAGGCAGTGAGTATTCTATCCATGGAATAGTTGTTTTGATCCTTTAAATATCATCTAAGGTTTAGTTTTATTCTTAAACTATTGGCATAGTCGTTTAAATCCTCAACTTTACCTATAGACTATTTCATCCCAGAACTATCAAAATAACTATTTTAGTTCTCAAACTTTACTTTTCGGTCTCAATTTCATTCATGAACTATCGAAGTGGTTGTTTGGGTCATCAAGCTTTTCATTTTGGTTTAACCTCATCATATCAAGATGGAAAATATAATATTCAGACAAAAGCATCTTTAGCGGGCAGTCTTAAAATACTTTAGCAGCCATTAACAACTCAAATGCATTATTGTTAATGTTATCTTGTAAAGATACCGTTTATATATCTTACTACATTGTTTTTGTGGACACAATTACAATGGCTATGAATACTATTTAGCATCTTAAGAAAATGTTGATGGATTAAAACAACATTGGATGAACATTTTTTCCTTAGCTACTTCTAACATTGTGCCTAAATAATAACCAACTGTGCCTAAATAATATGTTTATATCAACTACGGGAAAGTGTGCTATACAATTTGGGGTGAGATCACTGCTATGGTAAGTGACTGTGACGCCACCAAGCTTGATCTCAAAGAAGGTTGGATCGATTTTGCCTGTGCTCTCTCGTGCTATGTCATCCTCCCAACACTGTTACCTAACAGTGATTGTCCATATCCAATCTCGGGTGGTCACGTAGGATAAGTGATGAGGTTGAGCTCAAAAGATGGAGGGCTAAAACACCAACTTTAATAGTTCAATTATGCCCAAAAAATAAAGTTAAGAACTAAAAGTCCACTTTGATAGTTTTAGAATGAAATTGAGTCCAAAAGTAAATTTTAAGGATCAAAACAACCATCTTTAAAGTTTAAGGACAAAATAAAGCCTCGAACAATAACCAAGGGACCAAAATTAAGCCTGAAACGATAATTTAGGGCACAACTATCGCACTCTTACTCCAATCCTATCATAGCCCGGTAGTTGTGCCCTAAATATGACCTAGTGTGCCCGCAAATTATCTCATTCAAAACCGATTTTTTGCGTTGTCAAAGTCATATAATTCTATTATAAGGTAAATTGACCAACAAAAAGCTCTAGCGGTCTAGACCCAATCAGAATTTGTGTATTTGTAGGTTGTACTTCGAGACATCATTTTATATATGTGATGTGTACTTTGAGTTAAGTGGAATTTTTAGGCTCCTTTATTAATATTTTGTGAGGTATATTTAGATCGACCATCGCAATCACATAAAAATCATGATGGATAATCTCAATAATTGTAGCCTTTGTGTTGGATATTGTTTGTAGTACTTAGTACCAACCCTCATTATGACGCATGATTGGGCTATTCTTTCCACCCGTATGTCACATTCCACAAAGTCTATGCTTCATTTACTAACTTGTCACATTCCACAAAGTTTATGCGTCCTTTACTAACTTGTGTCACTTTTGACATAAGCTAGACTCAAAAAAAAAAAAACTCGACCTGCGGGGGGTTATGACAGCCCCCGGGTTTTTCCTTTAAGAAGAAGATCTTCTCACACAGATCGAGAAAACCCCCGAACCCCCGCCCCCATCCTGACGCAGGAGGTACCGTTACCCTGTGAGAACCGGGCCGAGGCCTTCCACTGCGCTTTGGCACATGGGGACGGGCGAGGGGATTTTTTTAACCTCAGCCTGAAATCCGCTCCCACGGGGAGTCGAACCCAGGACCTGAGGAGTGCCGCTGGGTCACCTAACCGTTTGAGCTAGGCGCCCTTTGGCGATATAAGCTAGACTCAATCCAACATTTTTTTGGAAATATCTACTACTAAAGTTGGACTAACTAAAATTAAATTGTTTTGGTTTCTCCTAAATTAATCTTCATCAACTATGACTAAGCTATTAAAAAACATAGCAATATCTACAACACCAAATTAGTTTCATTATATCAAATCTGTCATTCAATATATTTCTATAATAGTTTTATATTGAAAATAATTTGGTTAAAATTGAACCTCGTAGCTAAGTTTTGAAAACTTCCATGGTACCTCTCTCCACTAAACTCTTTAACTAGTCCCTTTGGACCAAATGAAGTTATTCCTCGATCAATTCTTTAATTTTTATGTAAAATTCTGATGACCCTTAATCAAAATTATGCTAGAGCTACTATATTTGTTTCTTTAAAGCAGTATTGTGTCATATTTTGAATGTTGTAGAAAGTAAAACTGGCAAATTATAAATGGAATAGGATACCGAGGCAAACAACTTTAGAAATATAATTATACAAAATATTGCTATTTTCACTGTTGTATATGCCCGATTGAAAGCTTATTTGTAACTTTGTTAAAGAACATGGAACCGTAATTCCTTCTCAGGTAACGGTCTCTTTTTTTATAACATTTTTTATAGAACCTTTGTCTATAACAAGGTAAATGTCTCTTGGAGAAGATATGAAAAATAAGACAGCAAGTTAAAAGACATTGACAATCATTATTGATCGGCCCTTGATTACCAAGGAAAGTGGTCGACGGAAGTTAGACTGGCCTCATAAACGTCTAGTAAAACCAAAGTGGTCCTTGGTGTAAGAGCATATGATGCTCTTATTGTGCCATTTCGTCCGAAATCCGGCATCAGCCAGTTGTAGTTGCATTTCTTTCTCAAACTCCCCTGTCATTCGGTCAGTAGACTGCCTCTAGAAAGTTGAAAGACGCCAACCTAAGCAGCTGGTCAGAGTGTCATGGTCACGACCTAGCTGATACCTCTACAATTTTACGAGTAACTCTGGCTTTGTATCAGACCCTCAGTTCAAAAGTTCATGATAGTATCTGCCACCACAGTCCAGGACAAAATAGTGTAGGCAGTGATCGGTTGGCTGGCTAATTACTAGACCGGTTGGGATTTAGTCAAGGCCTGAGTTGGACTGTTTCAGAGTGGCCTTTACGAAATTGTTTGGTTGCTCAGCTAAGTTTTGTCTGACCGCATTGGACTGTGTTTAGTTTCCATGGCCTGCTTACTGATTGCGCTGGTCGGATCCCAACATGTTTAGTTGCCCCAAGAGAGGTGTTTCTAGTCACCAAGTTGTCAGATTGGTGCCTTTACTGCTTCTGCTTCCATATAATCCCATACATTGACTCCCCCCACTCGTCCACCCCATTAGTTCACCCACTACCGTCTCTCTGACTTCGTCTCACTCGCTCCCTCTGTTGTTTCCTTCCCTTGCCTCCACCCTAATGCTTGCATGAATCGTCCCCCTCCCCCCCCCCCCCCCCCCCCCCCCCCCCCCCCTTTTTTTTTTTGCAATGTAGTCACATTTTCAAATATATATATATATATATATATATATATATATATATATATATATATATATATATATATATATATGGACCTCTGGGAGAAATAATTGTAAAAATGGACCACAGGGGTGGAAGCCATGACCTACGCGACCAGTCGCCACCACACGACCATGCTACAAATTACAAGATTGCGGCTAGGGAGCGGGATAGAGGGTGACGACTAGGATGGCGGCTGTTTCTTTGTTGTGCTCACCCTAGTCAACGTGGAACGCCAGCTCCCCATCATCGACGGCTATTGGAAGTAGTGGAATACATGGTGTTGAAAGATTTAGCTTCGGCAATACTTGTACAGGGAATCATATAGGTAACATGGATTATCACGTGGTGCCCTACGTCCAGTTTCGAGTAGCTCTCTCTATAGCGACTAGTTTTACAAGGTGTTTGGCGGAGCTCCTCGGAGAGGATTCTTCTTGAGAATCACTCCTTCTCAGCAAAACCACACACACATTTTGATGGAGAGCAAACAAGAATCACTTCTTCGTTTGTACTGAGACCTGGAAGCTAAAAATCATACAATCAACATCACAATCTCTCTGGAATCAATTCTCACCTAGCTACTCCCCACCCTGAGAATGAAGTAGAATTTCTCCACAGGAGAATCAAGGATCAGAGCTAGAGAATTTAGGAGTGGAGCTGTACCAAACAGGGCCTTACTTGCATTTCGTCCTCAAACTCCACTGCCTCGATCTTTTGGACTACCTCTAGAAATTAGAAAGATGCCAACTTAAGACACTTTCAAATGACCAGCTCTAAGCTAGTATTAGATGCCACGTAAAGGAGAGGGAGGCCAAAAACTTTGAGTTAAAGGGAAGACACTTCTTAATGTATATCAGATACATAACTTCTCTATCTCCCTTGTTAGGAGAAAAAATATATAGATAAAGAGCACCTTATACGTGGGGCATATATAATATAATGGCTTTTAAAAATTGATAGCTTACTTTTACTGTTGGACGTGTCCTAAATAGCTACAGTAGTTACTAGTCAGAGTGGTTTTGCGTGCACCTTTGGTTCCGCGTCAGACAAGTTCAGAAGTTCACTATAGTCAGTACGTCTGTACTCGGGACCAAACAGAGCGTAAAGTAGAGAGCATAGGAGTAGTATGTGGAGTGGAACGACAAACAGAGTGTAAAGAGCATGCGTGGAATGGAACAAGTGAAATTGTGCCATAGGCCCAAGTGCGTGGAACGAAACGATGCAAGTAGCCTGCAACTTTATGGCAGGCAATCCGTCGGCCTTCCTGTGACGTACCAATGGACAGTGGTTCCGGTGGGCGATCGACTGACGTGCCAAAGCCAACCAACCCCAAGACGGCCTACACGTCCTGCTTGCGCACACCAACTGTTCACCGAAAGCACGCTCGCCGATCGCCACGCCCGTACGTCCTGAATCCTAATTCTAGTGGTGGGGGACCTGCGCTGGTTGGCGCTGCGGTTGCGGGCCGGTGGAATGGAATGGATGCATGCATGAATGCGCGATGCGTCGCATCACGACGCACCGGCCGGCCGGCCGGCCGGCCGGCGCACGCGCGGACCCGGGCAACCAGACGTGCGCGGGACGTCTCGGATGAAAGAGGCACGCGCGCGCGCGCGGGGCGCCGGTTGGCTTGGCTGGCTAGTGTAGGGGCGGTGTCCAGTGGGCGGTGGCGGCGTCGGGCTGGCGGTCGTCGTGGGGGCGGCCAGCCGTGACGGCTCAGTGCGGCGTCATGGACCAGTTGCATTGGGAAGTCGTCGCAGCGATGCACCGATCCTGGATCAGTGCCGACATGGCTACCTGCTGGAGACGTGCCCACTAGATCAAATGCGCATTAGCAGATGTGCTTAGCTTGTACTCCTAAATAACAAATATTTTCGAAAGGGATAAGAATTAGAAATATTAAAGTGCATTCCAATGTGCAGTACACATGCCTCTATATATAAATATGAGCACGGTACAATAATGAAGCTCAAACAGTTCATAGCATGTTGACAGGGTGGACTCTAATGTCAGCGGAATTGTTTAAAAACAAAACTCTAATGTCAGCGGACAGCCAAAGCACTTAGCAATGCAGCTGACACATGACCTGCATTTTTCTATACAAGCTGACGTTCCGCATGTCAACTCGAAACGGCTATCTTACACTTAACAGTTCAGAGCATGTTGACAGGGTGGGCTCTATAGCATGTCAGCGGATAGCCAAAGGACCTCTAGCAATGCAGTTGACATACGACCTGCATTTTTCTGTTCAAGCTGACGTTCCGCATGTCGGCCCCGTTCGCGTGCCCCTAAACTCGATTTGATCCGCTTCTTTTTTCATCCGGAACAGTGTTTTCTTCTTACAAATTCCTCAAGATTCATTCAAATTCCTCCAAAATCAACTCCATACGGCCATTTTACTTAACAGTTAACACAAATAAAATTCATACACAAGTACCCGACTGAGACCTCATTTACTTCACGACGCATGCTTTGTTAGATCATGCCTGAGACACGGAGGGTTTTCTTCTTGTTTTTCATTTGATTTGATTCTCGTCTTTTCTTTCACGGTAATTAATGCTTCGATCTGAGGCCACTTCTCAAACGTAAGTATATACCGTGTGAGACTTTCAGTTGTTAACTCTGTTGGGTATAATATCGCAATCAATATCGTTGTAGATAACGACTGTACTAGATCGCTGAAGTATCGTTACCCAATGATTGCCCGATTGAGGTGACAGACTGTGTACCACTGTATGAATTAGTCTTAGCCAGTACGAACAGAAAAGGATCCGACTGTAAGATATCGTCTGCTCCTTTAAGTTGAATCAGACAGGCACTTTTATGTATTCTATGGCTACGTTCGGCTGCCATTATAAGTCAGCTTATCATTATGGTATAGTATTTTTCTCTCCCAACAAATCAGTCGTACAAATCAGTACAAGCGGCTTATAGACTAGCCGAGCAGAGCCTAGTGCAAATTTCCTTGAGAATTTATGTCTAGAGCCTGCGTTAACCAGATCTAGTAAAAGCAGAAAAGGATCAAAGTAGTACAGAGATAATACTACGGCCCCGTTCGGCTTACCTCATATTCGGCTTCTTTTTTCATTCGGAACAGTGTTTTTCTCTCACAACAATTCAGTCATAACAGTGTTTTTTTCAGCCAGTTTTAGCCAAAATTCTGCCAGCCGAACGGGCCGACTTAATAGTTTAATTAATGCATTTCCTCCAAATACTTGATGATGGATATAAAGGAGAAGTAGTTTCAGCACTTATGCAGCTACAAGAATGAGATGAAGCAGTTCGCAACAGACAACTTCAGTTCCTATAATTTAGGAAAGGAGAAGGAACTTCAGTTGCAACAGAATACTTTGGATGATAACGGCCTTATACCTGCTGAAACGAACCTCAATGATTTTTTGTCTGCACAATGAACTTCAAAGGCAAGGTACAGGGGTACAGCGATTATGCAATATAACAATCTGTTGACTTCATTTTTCTTGCATTCCACATAAGCTAGTAGTTTAAATAACACTTATAATAGATGGGTTAGAAAGTCAACCCAGAGAGTATAAATAGAAACACTGTAAAGTCAAATCATGACATAGCCAGTCACAGCATGCGATCTGCAACTCCAACAGCGGTTGACGACATATAAATTAGAACAAGGAAGTGCAAAAAAAGTCAAACTATCACTAGAAGGGATTGGAAGGCATTAAGTTGAGCTCTACTTGTTTAAGTTTATATCACGTTGACTACTCATGAGGAAGACAGCCCACTAGCTAATGTTATTCGGGTCTTAAAATTCAGTTTCTTAGTTTCTTAGCTGAGGTTCCTTGCTTTATTAAATCATCATAATATTGTTTCCAAAAAGATCCAAAATCAAAAGAAAAATAGACGTACCACTCCGCGCTGTTAAAACTAGCAAGATGGCCCATACAAATAGCGCGGAGAGCTAGCCTTTTCTCTTTATAATAATTATTTTTTTCTTACTTGAAAATATCTTTGATACATATTTTTTTTCTTTGATTGTATTGGTTCCCTCGTCAGCGAACTCCATATAGCTATTGTTGATGATTTTTTCGCTTAAAGTGCTCTTTCTCTCTCTCATCTTCTTTTATCCCACTATCACCCATTGCTATATAATTTCTACCGGTGCCAAATCAAGGTAGGTTTGAGTTTTAGCTCCATTCTTAATAAAACTATTGTCCAAATCTCTCAAAAATTATTTAATATCTTAGTCGTCTTCTGAATTTAATTTTTGAGTCATATTGTACCACGGGTACGTAATGTGCTGATTTTAGGTCTGCTAACCATGCCACTGTACTAAATTGTTCATCATCCATGGTATACCACATTTATTTCTGCTTGTGATAAGCTCCTTGAAAAGAAAAACCGAATAACGTTAGTCGTGTACTGTGAGCTTCTCATGCACGCGCATCAGATAACCGATGGAACAATTACACGAAGCTAGGTATCAAAGGATAATATGTTTTTCGTGACTTGGTCATAAACTCATAATATTGGTCACATGAATATGTTTCTCCTAGGTTGTCATGAAAGTCGTGAGATTTGAGCCACAATCGTTGAAATCAACACATTTTGTTTGGTCATTTCCCATTCATCTATGTCATACAAAACTAGGAAAAATGACTTGCCAAGATTAGACTCACGGGGAGAGGAGAGGACATATCAAAATGGCAAGGCACAGAGCATGGGGAAGGAGAAAGAAGTGGCGTTTGGATCCAAAGTGCTTTGATGAAAAGACATTTGGTCTAGCTTGAATGCTCAGACATTTGTGTCTAGGTTGGGTAGATGTTGTGGATGCTTGTAATCCCCTCCCAAAACGTTCTTGTGATTTCGTTGTTTTTATTACTATGTGGCAAAATCTAGTTGGTATGGTGATTGCATTCTACACTATCTCTCCCATATTTACTCTATTTGTATTGGAGTTTTTATTTACCTTTTTTAATATCTTTTGATAAATCTAGATCACTATAATATGAATTTATAAGATCAATATGGTAGTTTCACTTATTAATGCATTATTTTATTATTCAGGTACCTTTTTTGGTCTATCAAAATTATCACTATTTTTATATGAATTTTAGTTTTTCATTTAACTATTCACTAATTATAATTTATATGATTCAAAAGAAAAGTTATGCCTTCAGCAATTGTGTTTTACATGGAATCTATATTTAGATATATTTATTTTAACTTGTATGAAAACTAAATTGTTATTTTTCTTAATTCATTTAATATTTTTTAATTTTACTTTATATTAACTGTATTAGGCATGCACTTTTGTTTATCTAAGCCGTTCAATCGTCACAAAAATTAACATAGTAGGTTCTTTTCTTCTTTCCTGATTAATCTCATAATCTTATTGTGAATGTGTTTGATTTAATCTAAGACGTTAGATTGCCGTAAAATCCATTGGTGTTGTTTTTTTTTCTTTTATATTTTTCAATTGATCTTTGTAAAATCCAACAGTGTCGATTTGATAGAGCTCTATTCCTCAATTTTTAGCTTCAGCTTTCTGAATATCTGGTGAGTATTCACTAGGAAGTGTTAGATTGATCTCCTAACGGCTTATTGGGCCTTGGTCACGCGCCCTGATCGGGGGCGCCCAACCCTACATGGTTGGTGGGCCCCCTGTCGCACTGCGCTATATAAAGAGGTGGGGGCCGGCGGCTCAAAGCACGAGGTTCGCCGTGAGTCGAAAACCCCACCGACAAAACCCTAGACCGATCTAAGAGGGCGCGCAGCCAGCGACGGGAAGCTCCGCTGACCCTCGCCGTCATCACTGCTACGCCCCGTCTACACTGCATCGATGTCCGTGCAACCTCTACTCCACCCGTCGCTGCCCGTGTGCTGCCTCCATCACCGAACCAGCGATGGCCAGCACAACCGCGACTTCTTCTGAAGGCTCAGGTTCATCACCAGCCCCTCTCTACCCTATCTCCCTCTCGGTGTAGTGTTCTAGGTCTAAATGTGCATGTGCTTCACGGATCTAAGTGTTCATCCGTCTAGATCTACCCTAGTCAATCCACAGAATTTTAACAATGGTACCAGAGCTTTTTCTAGCGGTAGATCTGGATCGGGGAAAAGAAATTAAAAGTTACCCGAGAAGAAAGTTGATTAGATCCAGTGCGGATCTAAGCAGAAAAGGGCCGGTCGACGTTCGGTTGAACCCTAAACTCGATCCGTCGGATCTGAGAAAAGATATGGTTCGGATGAACCCTAACCCTAATGAGGTTAAAGAAGAACCCGAAGGCGATTTGGGGAAAAAGAAAAACAGTGCCGTCCCCAACCCTAACTCTAATCGGGAAATCGTGCAAAATCCGAATCAAAGAAACCGGAAAAGGATGAAGAGGATCCCGATCTCGGATCGGATCAGAAAGAACCCTAACCCTAGAAATGAAACCCTAACCCTAGATCGGGTTTTGGGGAAGGAAAAGGATGAAGAGGGGAACCTACCCGGTCCTCCCGACACCGCCGTCGCGCGGAAAGCTACCACCGTGCGGGCGGTGATCACCGCCGCCATGGTTGGCGCGCGGACAGAGGCCCGGCTCGACCGTGGCTCAGGGCAGCGGTCCAAAGCCGCTCGACGGCGGCGCGCTCTGCCATGGGCGAGCGCGCGCACCGGCGAGGGGCTTGGCACCGGTGTCGTCCTCCCTTCTTCTCCGGTGACGAGGTGGCCGCGCGCTCCCTTCGTCTTCGCTAGCGTCGCCGTGGAAGAGGAGAGGAGAAAGCAAGCAGAGAAATGGGCTAGGGTTCAGGGAGCGATGGCGTTTGCTGGTTTTGATCCAGCGACATTGAAGGCCAACCGTCCGATCGGCGTGAGTGGCTGAGATCAATTGGGCCAGCGCCGCAGCCCAGGCGGGAAAGGGCGCGAGGCCGAATTCCCGGCCCAGGCCCAGGTTGCGGCCTGGGCGCGGGGGAGCGCTGGAGCGCGCGGCTGGGCCGGGAGAGCTGGCGCGCGCGGCTGGGCCGCGGGTAGCTGGGCCGAGTTCGCTGGCACGCGCGCGTGAACAGGCCATGGGCTGTTTTCGCTGGGCCGCGCAAACTGATTGCTGGATCGGGCCGAAATGACCAAATAAATAGTAAAGTCACAGTTTTGATTTTTCTTATTTTCCAGAAAATAATTTGATCAATTTGAATTGAATTTTTTGTGATAATTTTCTATACAAAATTTATCCAACGATAATTTTGTTCAGTAAATAGTAAAGTTGCTTCTGGAAAATAGGAAAATGATTATTGAATGTTAAATTTTCCGCTGCGTATTTAAAGTAATTATGGACTTTTAATTAAATTCGAACCAACGGGACAATTTGATTTTAAGAGCCAAGAGATTAAAAATGAGTTGATTATGATATTATTATTTTCTGACCAACGTTGTTAATAGCAATATTATAATTTTAAATGATTATGCATTATTTCTATTTCTGCCCAACGGTGATGTAGATTTAATGTATAAAATAATTGTATGTTTTAATTTTGACCAACGTTAAACTAAGGCATGCAATTATTGTTGTTATTTCTGTTCTCACACTATTTGAATTGTGTTTTCAGGAGGATACAACTTAATGAGTTGTATCAAAGAGATCCCCACTCTAAAAGGTGATAACTATATTGAGTGGAAGAAAAAGATAGATCTGGCTTTTATCCTCGCTGAGGTGGACTGAGTTGTCACCACACCGTGTCCTAAAGAACCTGTGGCACCGGTGAGGGAGACAGATGAGACTGATGCTGCATGGCAGAACAGAGAGCGGGATTTTGCTCCCGTAAAGATGTCCTATGACCTTAAGCATAGAAAATGGGTCACTGCCAACAAGAAGTGTTTGGCAGTGATAAAGAACATCATTGAGCCTGCTATTGTGGGCTCAATTCCAGACTGTGACACGGTCACAGAGTACCTAGATAGAATAAAGAGTCAGTTCACTGGCTCTTCAAAGACATATGCAACCCAGCTGATCAAGCAGCTGGTTACAGAAAGGTACTCTGGTGGCGGCAGTGGCATTAGAGAGCACATACTGAGAATGAGCAATCTGGCATCTAAGTTTAAACCAATGGATTTGGCACTCAAGGATGAGTTTCTTATTCATTTGATTTTTGCTTCTTTGCCCAAAGAATTTGACACCTTTGTTGTTAATTACAACATACAGCCTAAAAATGGGATTTAGAAAAGCTCATAGCCATGTGTGTGCAAGAGGAGGAAAGAATAAAAGTTTCACAAGGTGGTTTTGTCAACTACCTAAAAGATAAGAAAAAGAACTATAATAACAGCTCTTCCTCCAAGTCATCTGGAAAAGGTCCCATGCAACAGTCTCAGAACCAGCAATTCCCAGTGGCTAAAGACCAGTGTCTCCACTGCAAGAAGACGGGACATTATAAAAAGAATTGTCCTGATTTCTTAAAGATGATTATGAAGAATAAAGGTGAGAACATTATTACGTTCGTAAATGAATCCTTGTATGTAAAGTTTTCAAAATCTACTTGGTGGATTGATTCAGGTGCAACTATTCATGTTGCTAATTCATTACAGGGATTCCGTTCGATGAGAACTTTGCAAAGAAGCGAAAGTTTCATTAAAGTCACAAATGGAGTACAAGCAGATGTTGAGGCCGTTGGAGATCTTCCTCTAGAGCTTCCAGATGGCTTCATACTTTTTCTTAGAGATGTTCTTTATGTACCTTCTTTGCAAAGAAACCTTATTAATGTATCAAAGTTGGACCATGATGGTTATGATTGCCATTTTAGAAATGACAAATGTCAGATATTATTTAATAATAAATGTGTTGGTCTTGCCTTCCGACAAGATGAGCTTTATTTGTTATCACTTCATGAAAATGTGAATTCCGTATGTGATGTGAATGAAAATGTATCCTCATCGAACAATGGAAACAGAAAACGAAAGAGAGCTCACGATGCGTTATCGAAATTATGGCACTGTCGTTTAGGCCATATTTCGAGGGGGAGAATAGAAAGACTAGTTAAGAATGATATTCTTCCTCCATTAGAGCTCTCAGAGTTAGAACAATGTATAGATTGCATAAAAGGAAAGTATGTAAAGAAAATTAAGAAAGATGCCAAACGAAGCGCAGGAATTCTATAGATTATTAACACAGACATATGTGGTCCTTTTTCTGTGAAAAGTATGGATGGTTATGATTCATTCATAACATTCACAGATGATTACTCTCGGTTTGGCTACATTTATCCAATTAAAGAAAGAACAGAAGCATTGGATAAATTCAAAATATTTAAAGTAGAAGTTGAAAATCAGCATGATTTAAAGATTAAGATAGTCAGGTCTGACCATGGAGGAGAGTACTACGGTCGACATACCCCATATGGACAAGTTTCTGGACCTTTTGCAAGGTTCTTACAGGAGAATGGTATAGTCGTCCAGTATTCAACACCGGGCGAACCTCAGCAGAATGGAGTAGCTGAAAGGCGTAACCATACCCTGATGGATATGGTGTGTAGTATGATAAGTTACTCCACTTTACCCACGAGTCTGTGGATGGAGGTATTAAAAAACGCCATTCATATTCTCAATAGAGTACCAAGTAAGTCGGTGCCCAAAACACCGTATGAGTTGTGGACAGGAAGAGTACCCTCACTTAACCACTTGCGTGTGTGGAGGAGCCCTGCTGAGGCTAAAGTTTTTAACCCAAACATTGGGAAGCTAGATCCCAAAACAGTGAGTTGCCATTTCATTAGTTACCTAGAAAAGTCAAAAGGTTTTCGTTTCTACTGTCCTAACAGACATACAAAGTTTGTGGAAATGAGACACGCTGTCTTCCTATAGGATGATATGATTAAGGGGAGCATGGTAGCTCGAGAAATTAACCTTGAAGAGAAGCGGGTGTATGCACCCACTCCGATCATTCATGAGCCATTTTTCTCACTACCTGCTGTTGCTGCACCAACAGTACAAGACACTGTGGTGCCAGCACCTATTGTTATCCCGCATGTGGCAACAATGAATGATGATGAGGAACCTGTGCCTCAGGATCCTATAGAACCTATTGCCACACATGAGGGGGAACAACAACAGCCTCAAACAGAAAATGTGCCAATTGAGGAGGCTCCTAGAAGGTCTCAAAGAGTTAGAAAATCAGCTATTCCTGCTGATTATGAAGTGTACAACACTGAAGAATTTCAAATGGAGGATGATCCCACCTTATTTGAAGAAGCCATGAAAAGTGATCATTCATCAAAGTGGCTTGAGGCCATGGAAGATGAGATGAGATCAATGAATGCAAATAAAGTTTGGGATTTGGAGATAATTTCTAAAGGAGCCAAAACAGTAGGCTGTAAATGGGTCTACAAAACAAAACTTAACTCTTAAGGGAATATAGAGAGATATAAAGCCCGACTTGTGGCAAAAGGCTTTACACAAAGAGAAGGGATTGATTACAATGAGACTTTTTCTCCAGTCTCATGTAAGGATTCCTTCAGAATCATAATGGCATTAGTGGCACATTACGATTTGGAATTACATCAGATGGATGTAAAGACGGCATTTCTCAACGGAGACTTAGAGGAAAATATTTACATGGCACAACCGAAAGGTTTTGTCATAGAAGGAAAAGAACGTTTGGGATGCCGCCTAAAGAAATCTATTTATGGATTAAAACAAGCTTCAAGATAGTGGTACTTAAAGTTTGATCAGACAATAAAGAATTTTGGGTTTAAAGATAATGTTGAGGACAATTATGTCTACGCAAAGTTTAAGAATGGGAAGTTTATCTTCCTTGTCCTGTATGTGGATGATATCTTACTTGCTAGTAGTGATGTTAGTCTACTACTGGAGACAAAGAAGTTTTTGTCCTCAAAATTTGATATGAAAGATCTTGGTGAAGCTTTGTTCGTTCTAGGGATCGAAATTCACCGAGATAGAAGTAAAGGGGTATTAGGACTGTCACAAAAGGCATACATAGAAAAAGTCTTAAAAAAATTCAGTATGCACAAATGTAGTCCCTCACCTGCTCCTATAGTCAAGGGCGACAGATATAGGGATTTTCAATACCCCAGGAACCAATATGAGATCGATCAAATGAAAGTGGTTCCATATGCTTTAGCTGTCGGAAGCTTGCAATATGCTCAAGTGTGTACGCGCCCTGACTTGGCATTTGTTACCGGGTTACTTGGTAGATTCCAGAGCAATCCTGGAATAGAACATTGGAAATTGGTAAAGAAAGTCTTGCGTTATTTGCAAGGAACGAAAGGCCTCATGATGACGTATAGAAGATCTGATTCACTCCATATAGTAGGATATTCAGATTCTGATTATGCGGGAGATAATAGAAAATCCACGTCTGGATATGTGTTTACTCTCGCAGGGGGAGCTATTTCATGGAAAAGCTCAAAGCAAACCGTCACTACATCATCCACAATGTATGCCAAGTTTGTAGCGTGTTATGAGGCAACGGGCCAGGTGAACTGGCTAAAGAAGTTCATACCCGGTTTGAAGGTGGTTGACGACATCAACAGACCACTGAAGTTATACTGCGATAATAATCCAGCAGTACAGTATGCTCACAATAATAGGTCAAGTGGTGCTGCCAAATACATTGACATAAAGTATTATGTTGTGAAGGATAAAATCCGGGATCAAATGATAAGTCTTGAGCATATAAGTACCGAAAAGATGCTCGCGGATCCGCTTATAAAAGGCTTACCACCCAACGTGTTCAGAGAACATGTAACCGGCATGGGTTTAAGGGAAAGCCTATGATTCCTGGACTATAAAGGACCCAAAAGTTAAAGTAACTATTTCAGATCAGAGATGTGCATTGTAGCTGTTAAATCTATCGGCGATTGACCGTGACGATGAGACATGCTCTATGCATCATCTGTGAAGAAATAAGTAAGGATAAAAGGATTGAAGTTTAAAGTTTAAAGATAAAAGTAATAGTGAGATCAAGGGGGAGAATGTTAGATTGATCTCCTAACCAATAAGTCCAACGGCTTATTGGGCCTTGGTCACGCGCTCTGATCGGGGGCGCCCAACCCTACATGGTTGGTGGGCCTCCGTCGCACTGCGCTATATAAAGAGGTGGGGGCCGGCGGCTCAAAGCACGAGGTTCGCCGTGAGCCGCAAACCCCACCGACAAAACCCTAGACCGATCTAAGAGGGCGCGCGCCAGTGACGGGAAGCTCCACTGACCCTCGCCGTCGTCACTGCTACGCCCCGTCTGCACTGCATCGACGTCCGTGCAACCTCTACTCCACCCGTCGCTGCCCGTGTGCTGCCTCCATCACCGAACCAGCGATGGCCAGCACAACCGCGACTTCTTCTGAAAGCTCAGGTTCATCACTAGCCCCTCTCTACCTTATCTCCCTCTCGGTGTAGTGTTCTAAGTCTAAATGTGCATGTGCTTCACGGATCTAAGTGTTCATCCGTCTAGATCTATCCTAGTCGATCCACAGAATTTTAACCGGAAGAAGTAAGAAGTTGGCTTTTTTAACTCATAGCTCTCAATGTAAATGGAGAAATAACTCTTGTCTGATGCTCATTATAATTTGTATGTTTTATTAATTATTTAATTGAAGAGAAGTGAGTCTTGAAAAAAAACTGCTTCAAAAACACTGTGCAAAGTCCAAAGAAGATAGCATCAGCGCTGCGTTGTTGAAGTAGAGGGCCGCCACGCGCCGAGCCTGCAGGGTTAGCTCTGATTTGTTAAGGGCAACTCTAGTGTTTATAAATGGTGACCCGAAGCATTCTGATCATAGACCCATGCTGATCGACACGGGACCGGAGGAGAGGAGTGTGGGAGGTGGTGGTGCTGGATTCCGGTTTGAAGCAGCCTGGGTTGAGGAGGAGGAATGCTGATCTGTAGTAAAGGATGCTTGGCAGCGGGCTGGCGCTGGTGGGCTGATGCCAGTCCACGATGTGTTGGGTGTCGTCGCTGTGGATTTGGCTGCTTGGGGCTCCAATGTGCTCGGTTCCCTAGAGGCAAGGGTCAAGGAGCTGCGAAAGGAGTTGGAGCAATGCCGTAGGGGGTGTTGAGTAGTGAGCAGGTGGCGAGGGAAGGAGTTCTGAGATATAGATTAGACAAAGCAGAGGAGCAAAAAGATTTATATTGGAAGCAACGTGCACATATTAAGTGGATGACTTATGGAGATAGAAACACAACATTTTTTCATGCATCTTGTACTGAAAGGCGAAGGAAGAATAGAATTGGTAGTCTCAAAACAGAGTCAGGGGGTTGGGTGGAGAACGAAGTAGAGAAGAGGAGTTTTATAACTAATCATTTTTCACAATTTTTCAGGTCCTCTGGTAACCAAAATACTCAAAGGTTGCTGGATTGTGTTGATAATAAAGTGACAAGTGAGATGAATTCAGGCCTGCTGCAAGATTTTTCAAGGGAAGAGGTGTATGCAGCCTTGAAGTCGATAGGAAATCTAAAGGCCCCAGGGCCGGATGGAATGCCAGCTATTTTTTACAAGGAATACTGGGACATTGTGGGCGATGATGTGGTCACTGAGGTGCCAAAAGTTCTTGGAGGTAGTAGTCCTATGCCGGCAAGGTGGAATGACACGGCGATCATTCTGATTCCTAAGGTGAAGAAGCCGGAGCATATCAAGGATCTGAGGCCGATTTCTTTATGTAATGTAATATACAAGTTGGTCTCCAAAGTACTGGCAAATCGATTGAAAAGAATTTTGTCAGAAGTGGTGTCACAGTGTCAGAGTGCTTTTGTTTCGGGCCGTCTAATAACAGATAATATCCTCATTGCCTATGAATCAACGCACTTCTTGAAGCAAAAGAAGAAAGGGAAGTTGGGATTTGAAGCGATAAAGTTATATATGAGCAAAGCTTATGACAGGGTTGAATGGCGTTTTCTACGGAAGATGATGTTGAGGTTGGGTTTTCATAGAAGATGGGTGGAGCTAGTGATGATGTGTGTTACTTCAGTCAAATACCGTATTAGAGTAAATGGGGAGCTCACTGAGGTGTTTGTGCCAAAGAGAGGTTTACGGCAAGGCGATCCACTCTCTCCGTACTTATTCCTTTTGTGCGCTGAAGGCTTCTCATCATTACTTGCAAAGGCCGAAGCTGAGGGGCGCATTTGTGGTGTGCGGGTCTGTAGGGGTGCACCACCAGTGTCCCATCTACTGTTTGCTGATGACTCCCTCATCCTGTGCCGTGCAACTGAAGAGGCGGCGGCCAACTTGAAAGATTTGTTGCGGGTGTATGAAGAGTGTTCCGGCCAAGTGATTAATGCAGACAAGTCTGCAGTTCTCTTTAGCCCAAACACTGGGGAATTTCAGAGGAGAAGGGTTCAGGAGATTCTAAACATTAGAGCTGAGACAAAAAAAAACGAAAAATATTTGGGCTTACCAGTTTCAGTGGGCAAATCGAAGACAAATGTATTTGCATATCTTAAAGAAAGAATTTGGCAACGCATTCAGGGTTGGAAGGAGAAGTTACTCTCAAAGGCCAGCAAAGAAATCATGATTAAGGCTGTAGTACAGGCAATTCCTGCGTTTGCTATGGGGTGTTTTGATATAACAAAGGAAATGTGTAACCCAATAAGTTCTCTGGTAGCGAAATATAGGTGGAACAACCGAGACAAAGAGAATAGTATGCATTGGGTGAGTTGGGAGAAATTGATGGCTTCAAAGGAAGATGGTGGGTTGGGGTTCAGGGACCTTCACTCTTTCAACATGGCTATATTAGCCAAACAGGGTTGGAGGTTGATCCAAGACCCGGAGTCGCTGTGTGCAAAGATCTTGAAAGCTAAGTATTTCCCGAATGCACATATCCTAGAAGCAGTGGCTAAGAATGGTTGTTCCTATACTTGGCGAAGTATAGTGCAGGGGATAGAGGTCTTGAAGGAGGGAGTGATCTGGAGAGTGGGAAATGGGCAAAATGTCGACATTTGGTCTGATCCCTGGTTGCCGAGGGGGTCACACGTCGGCCTATAACACCGCGCGCTGGTAGTCTCTTACAGAAAGTGGGAGAGCTCTTTGATCCGGTGACCGAACAGTGGGATTCGCTCCTTGCCGGTGCACACAGAGATGGATGATGTGGTGGGCTGGCATTTTGATCCAAAAGGTAAATTTTTAGTCCGTTCGGCTTACAAAGTGCACCGTGCTTCAGAAGCAAGAAAGTCACTGAGAGCGCGGCCGGGGGATACAGAAGGTAGCAATGGCAAGACGGATTTCTGGCAGAAACTTTGGAAGTTGGACTGCCCTCCGAAAATCAAACATTTCTTATGGCGCCTAAGTCACAATACTTTGGCGGTAAAGAACATACTGAAGAGGAGGGGGATGAAAATTGACACATGTTGCAGCCTGTGTCAGAGATTAGATGAAGATGGAGGTCATTTGTTTCTAAGATGCAAAGAGGTGAAAGGTGTGTGGAGGGAACTGAACTTGGAGGCTGTTCGATGCAGATTATCGGAAGCCAGCTCAGCTAGAGAAATGATGGAGATGATACTCAAGCTGGAAGCAAAAACGCAGCTGAGAAGAAGGGAGAAGAAGATCAGCTCTGGAGTTAGCGTATATAGCTGCTGCTATGGCAGACAAGTTCAAAGCAAGGGAGCAGTCTAGTCTGTTGTCGGATTCTCGACAGGTGCAGACCTGGAACAGGCCGCAGCAAGGTGAGCTCAAAATGAACTCGGATGGTGCCTTCGATCCTAACACTGGTATGGGTGGATGGGGATTCATTATCCATGATGATCAAGGCATGATGGTATTGGCTGGTGCAGGGAGTGCAAAATTCCTACTTGACGCTTTTCATGCAGAGTTGCTGGGTTGTCTGGCCGGAGCCAAAGCTGCTGCACAGTTAGGGACCAGTAAAATTGTGCTGGAAACTGATGCTTCCTTAGTCAAGTCTGCAGTAGAGAGTGGTGAGTATAGACGTTTGGCATTGGGCGGGGTTATTACTGAGCTTCGGCTACTGCTGATGTCGGAGTTTGTAGAGGCTAGAGTACAAGTGTGTCTTAGATTATGTAATAAAGTTGCGGATGCTTTAGCGGCATTTGGGTGTAAATGTCCCAGCGATGATCAAATCACTTGGGGGATGTACCTCGCTTTGTCGAGAATTTGGTGACCAGCGATTTAGCTGAGTCTAACGAGTAATGAATTCCCTGTTTCAAAAAAAAAACTCTAGTGTTTATTTTCTTAGCAATGTGCAAGATGTGACACATCACATAGTGCTCTACGAATAAATAAAAATTCCAATGTACAAATTTGTGTTCATGTATAAATTTGGTAACACATATAAAAGTGGGATCCACACATACTAAAAATATTCATCTTTCTAGCTTTCCCTAACCAGATGCTCGTATTTGTGTCCTTTAATTGTTTTTTATTCTTTGCACCTATACTCAAATGAGCAATACGCTCCAGCAATGCTAAGCTGCACCTCTACTCTATTGTTTTGTACCTCTCTTAGTTATTTCTCTCTTTGCACCTCCTTAAGTCGTTCTTAGTGGCAAGTTTCATTCCAAGATGTCTAAAACTGCCATATCACCTAAAGAGATTGTGAATTTCTCAAAAAAAAAACTGAAGAGATTGTGACTGTTGAGTGACATAGAGTCGTCTCTCGGTGCACAAATTTATTTAAAGGCATGGTCAGATGAAATGAAACACTGTAACCCCCAATACTAGTTTCAACATGTTATATAGACTCGAAAATAGTGTATGTCTAGTTTTATCCTGGTGAAAATTGAAAACCCATCTTTTTCCCTTTTTTTTATAAACTTCTTATTATTTTTGTCTATGTGGCGTCTCATGGGTTTGAAACTCAATAAGACCTCCACTAAAAATGGCCGTAGCGTAGACATTGGAGCTGCCTCAAGCGCGAGGTATATCTGGGCCGGAACATACCAATTCTAGGTCCAATAGTTGTCTTTATATTAGCCAGTCCGCTGAGCACCAAGTAGTCGCGGCCCACCAAACCCAACAGCCAATGCAAGGAGCAGCGGACCCAAACTTCCAGCTGTAGAGGCTCTCAACCCATAACGTGTTGGTTTGCTCTTCCGTTTTTCTTTTCATCTAATCACAATGATTCACATCGTGTAAGTTTATAATTTATTACACCTTCAAATTGTCAAAAGAAAACTTTAATATTTTTTTAAAATATAATTGAGTATTTGAATGTCTGAACTAGTTCATTCAAAATTGGAAGTTTGAATCTACTATGAGAATCTAGAAACTTCTTATATCAAAATTCGAATTCTTACTACTCCTTTCGTTCTAAATTATAAGTTGCTTTGACTTTTTTGGTACATCCATTTTGGTATGCATCTAGATAAATTATTGGGCCTGTTCGGCTGGTATTAAAGCTGGCTGATAAGCCGGCTGAAACTGTTTCATTGTGAGAGAAAAATACTGTAGATTTTAGCTGATAAGCCGGCTGATAAGTTCAAGCGAACAGGCCCAATATGTCTAGATACATAGCAAAATGTATGAACCAAAAAAAGTTAAAGTGACTTATAATTTGGAACGGAGGAAGTAGTAAAGAAATAGTTTTATGTGATGTTCATGTTTATTTTCATCGGTAGTTCACAAAGATCAGACGTCACTACAAAACAAAGTGTGGATCCATGTCGAGAATCCGCTAGTATAGATCTATTTCACTAGAGATTCTGTTGGATATAATATGGGCTTGGCCCATATAATGTTAAATAATTAAATAAAACTTTATGGTGCGTAATATTAAGTGTTGTATGGTTTAATACCATACGGGATTTTGACTAAACGCTGACTCAACTTATATGGTTGGAAATTATTCATCTAAAATGAGAAGATGAGAAAAGGATAGAGGCGTGCCACACGCGCGCGCCGCCGCCGCCGCCGACCGGGCCAGGCCGTGGCGAGTGGGCGTGGCCAGTCTTTTGTCACTTAAATCCACATTATCATGGGAGTTTCGCTCCTTGATGGTGGAGGCGAACTGACTGCGTCAGTTACCGTCCCTTCCGCTTCCCGTCTCCTGAGATTCTCCACTGTCTTCGTCTTCTCTTCCCCGTCAGCGGCCATATATCCTGTCTTCCGTCAGTCCAGACCCCATCTTCTGTAACCAACTCCCGAGAGAACCACAGATCAGCAGCCTTCTGATTTCCCCGTCCCATACCTCTACGCGCACAGAGGAGCGGAAGAGCAGGTGCCTCCGGAACCCTTGTCTGTCTGAGAATCCTGTAGGAGTGAGCGGCGAATAGGTTTTTGGGGAGCGATTCGCAACTGCTTGTCCATCTTCTTCCTGGAGATCGCTCTTGGATCCGTCCTCTCCCTAGAACGTCAAGGCGTCTTCTTTCTGGTAATCCGTTCATGGGACTGCACTGCGAATATCTTCCTACATCGACTGTGGTCCGCGACTTCGAGCAACGCACTATATCGACTAGTACGAATAGAGCCTCCGATGCCCTCGGCATGGGACCCTCCGCTGGGTACAGTCTAATCTCTGTGATTACTGTATTTTGTATTCTTATTGTATCAATCAGTATGTCATCTATGCATGCTATAGCGTTCATAAGAAATATACACATACACATATATGCTTTCATAAACCTGCTGATGTTATATTTCTGGATTAAACTGATAATAAAAATGCCTAAATTCCTAACAATCCAAAAACCTAATAATAGGCAATTTTCTGTCAGTAGATTTGTTGCTGCTTTGAAGCCAAATAATTTTGATGGCATGAATTTTATGATATGGCGTGCCAAGATGGTATTGTGGTTGACTGCGATGAACTGCTATCATACCGTGTAGGAGAAGCTTGAACAGTTTACTCCTGAGAAGGAGCGAAAGTTCTTAGCTGCCGATAACCTATTTCGAGGCGCCGTGATTAGTGCACTTTATCCCAAGTATGAGAAAAACTACATATCTTGCACATCAGGCAAAGAATTATTGGATGCTCTTGAGATAAAGTTTGGGGTTTCTGATGCTGGTAGTGAGCTGTACCTTATGGAGCAGCTGTATGACTACAAAATAGTTGAAAACCGTTCTGTGATCGAACAGGCTCATGAGATATAGGCGCTGGCAAAGGAACTAGAACATTTCTCATGTTTGTTGTCCGACAAGTTTGTGGTCGGTGGTATAATCGCTAAGCTGCCACCTTCTTGGAAGGATTTTGCTACTTCTCTAAAACACAAGAGACAAGAGTTTAGCGTGGCTGAGCTTATTGGATCTCTTGATGTTGAGGAGAGGGCGAGAGCAAAAGACAACTGTGAAAAAGGAGTTGAGTCTTCCGCTGTCAATATGGTGTAGAAGAAAAACTCATTTGCATCTCGTAATAAAAAGAAGAAGAACATGCAAAAGAACAACAATGCAAAGCCTAAGCAGACATCACAGTTTAAGAAGAAAAACAACAAGAAAGGTGGAGGATGCTTTGTTTGCGGGAGTGATGAGCATTGGGCAAGTGCGTGCCCAGACCGCAAATACAAGCAAGAAAAGAAATCAGCAAACATGGTAATTAGCGAGACTGAAGGAGGAACATCTGGGTATGGTAATTCTTTACCTTTTGTTCTTTTAGTTTGTCTCTCACCTGAGTGGTGGATGGACAGTGGTGCTAATATTCATATGTGTGCTGATATTTCTTTATTTATTTCCTATCAGGCCGGCAGGAGTGGAGCCTTGCTGATGGGAAACAGTTCGTATGCGCGTGTTCTTGGTGCTGGTACGGTCGTTCTGAAGTTTACTTCGGGAAAGATGGTGCTATTAAGGAACGTGCAGCATGTCCCCTCCATCAAGAAGAATCTTGTTAGCGCTTCTCAGATGTGTCGCGATGGCTTTAAAATTATGCTTGAGTCTAATAAATGTGTTGTGTCGAGACATGGAACATTTATTGGAAAAGATTATGATTGCGGAGGCTTGTTCCACTTATCTTTGCTTGATAATGTGTGTAATAAAGTAATGAACAATGTTATTGTTTCGGATGAGTCGAATATATGGCATTCACGACTTTGTTACATTAATTTTGGTTGTCTCATATGGCTTGCAAATCTGAATTTAATCCTAAAATTTAACTTAGTCAAAGATTCTAAATGCTAGGTGTGTGTGCAATCAAAGTAACCGCGCAAGCCTCATAAGGCTACTAAGGCGAGGAACTTGGCACCATTAGAACTCGTTCATTCTGATTTATGCGAAATGAATGGCAAATTAACTAAAGGCGGTAGACGATACTTTATGATATTTATAGATGATTGCACTAGATTTTGCTACGTGTATTTATTCAAAACAAAAGACAAAGCGTTGCATTATTTTAAGGTCTATAAAGCTGAGGTAGAAAATCAACTTGAGAAGAAAATCAAGCGTTTGCGGTCCGATCGTGGGGGAGAATATTTCTCAAATGAATTTTCTGAGTTTTGCGTGGTGCATGGAATTATTCATGAGAGGATGCCACCATACTCACAACAGTCCAATAGGATTGCAGAGAGAAAGAACCATACTCTAACTGATTTGGTTAATGCCATGTTGGAGACTATGAAACTATCTAAGGAATGGTGGGGTGAGGCTACATTGATAGCGTGTCATGTCCTAAATAGAGTGCCCACAAAGAACAAAGAAATCACACCATTCGAGGAATGGGAGAAGAAGAGATTAAATCTCATTTACCTACGAACTTGGGGTTGCTTGGCAAAGGTGAATGTGCCAATAAACAAAAAGCAAAAGCTTGGACCAAAGACTGTTGATGGTGTCTTTCTTGGTTATGCAATTCACAGCGTGGGTTATAGATTTTTAATTATAAACTCTAGTGTTCCTGAGATGGCTGTTGATACAATCATAGAATCTAGAGACGCTATATTTTTTGAGAATGAGTTTTCCATAAAAAATGCACCTAGCACAACTAGTCATGAATTTATAATTTCCCATGAGCATGAAAATTTTACTCCGATAGAACAAATTAAGGAACCCTGTGTGCAAAATCCTGAGGAGGATGACACTATAGTCACTAGGAAAAGCAAGAGACAGAGGACTGCAAAGTCTTTTGGTGATGACTATATTGTGTACCTTGTGGATGACACACCAACGACCATTGAAGAGGCATATTCCTCTCCTGATGCTAACTTATGGAAGGAAGCAGTACGGAGTGAGATGGATTCTGTTATGTCCAATGGAACTTGGGAAATTGTTGATCGTCCCTATGGGTGCAAGCCTATAGGGTGCAAATGGGTGTTCAAGAAAAAGCTTAGGCCTGATGGTACTATTGAGAGGTACAAGGCAAGGCTTGTGGCTAAGGGTTATACTCAAAAGGAAGGTGAGGATCTCTTTGATACTTATTCACCGGTTGTCCGATTGACCACAATTCGAGTTTTGCTTTCCCTGGTAGCCTCTTATGGTCTTATCGTTCATCAAATGGATGTTAAGATAGCTTTCCTAAACGAAGAGTTGGAGGAGGAGATCTATATGGATCAGCCAGATGGGTTTGCAGCAAATGGTCAAGAAGGCAAGGTGTGTAAATTATTAAAGTCATTATATGGCCTAAAACAAGCTCCTAAACAATGGCATGAGAAGTTCGACAGAACTTTAACATCTGCTGGCTTTGTTGTGAATGAAGCTAACAAATGTGTGTGCTATTGGTATGGTGGGGGTGAAGGAGTCATTTTGTGCTTATATGTTGATGACATACTGATCTTTGGATCTAGCCTCAAAGTGATCGAGGAGGTGAAGGAATTTCTATCTAAAATTTTTGAGATGAAAGATTTGGGAGAGGCTGATGTTATTCTTAATATCAAGCTTCTAAGAGAAGGTGATGGTGGGGTAACTCTATTACAAACCCACTATGTGGAAAAGGTGCTGAGTCGCTTTGGGTTCAGTGACTGTGCACCAGCTCCTACACCTTATGACCCTAGTGTGCTATTGAGGAAAAAATCAAAGAATAGTAAGGGATCAATTGAGATATTCCTAGATCATTGGTTCGCTCATGTATCATGCTTGTGCAACAAGGCCAGACATCTCATTTGCAGTATGCAAGTTAAGCCAGTTTGTGTCAAACCCAGGAGATGATCACCGGCGTGCTCTTGAGAGAGTAATGCGCTACCTAAAAGGGACCATGAGTTATGGTATTCGTTATACCAGACATCTAAAAGTGCTGGAAGGCTATTGTGATGCCAACTGGATTTCTAATGTTGATGAGCTTTATGCCACAAGTGAATATGTGTTTTCGCTTGGAGGTGACGCTGTTTACTGGAAGTCTTGCAAGCAGACTATCTTAACAAAGTCTATAATGGAAGCAGAACTCACAACATTAGACACTGCTGGATTTGAGGCTGAGTGGCTTCGTGATCTCCTTATGGATTTACCAGTGGTTGAAAAACCCATACCGACTATTTCTATGAACTGTGATAACCAGACTGTGATTACAAAGGTTAACAGTTCTAAGGACATCATGAAGTCCACAAGGCATGTTAAGAGACGACTAAAATCTGTCAGAAAGTTGAGAAACTCTAGAGTAATAGTATTGGACTATGTTCACACGTCTAACAATCTGGCAGATCAGTTCACTAAGGGTCTATCACGCAATATGATAGAAAGTGCATCGAGAGAGATGGGTTTGAGACCCACTTGAAATTTACTATAGTGGTAACCTGTTCTACGTGATCGGAGATCCCGTGAAGTAAGACGGTGAAACAAGCTAGTAGTAAATTATGAGGAAAGATCCTTAGTAAGACTCATTTTTTATGCATATCTTTTTTTTCTATAAGGCAGACTGGCTTTTGCCTTAATGTATTCCAAGTGGCTTATCAAAGCAAAGATGTTGTCCTACAGAACATCTTTTGAGGAACACACCTATATGAGTTAGACTACTAGTCACAGTCTATGAGATTTGGGTGATCTCTAAATACTCATAAAAGGCACTAAAGTATGATTTATATGCTTCAAATAGAGGGGATGTCTTTTGCTGCCCAGTATCAGCTAAGGACTTTAGTAACATTCACCTCACACAAAACTGTCAATTCAAGGCTTAGTCCATTGTTCAGTTATGACTGAGTGAAACTATTGTTCTAGATGGATGTTTAACTTAACAGTCTCCATCGAAACACTGGTATATAAAAGAAATATGGTACTAAGACTACTTTGTTACAAACCCTAGAGTTTGGTGGGGATTGTTGGATATAATATGGGCTTGGCCCATATAATATTTAATAATTAAATAAAACTCTATGGTGCATAACATTAAGTGTTGTATGGTTTAATATCATATGGGATTTTGACTGAACGCTAACTCAGCTTATATGGTTGGAAATTATTCATCTAAATTGAGAAGCTGAGAAAAAAATAAAGGCATACCACACGTGTGGGCGCGTGCCGCCGCCGCTGCCAGCCAGGCCAGGCCATGGCCATGGGTGTGGGCGCGGGCCGGGCCGAAGCCGAGGCCAAGGCCGTGGGCGTGGCATGGCAGGCAAGCGAGCGGGCGGGCGTGGCCTATCTTTTACCACTTAAATCCATATTATCACGGGAGTTTCACTCCTTGATGGTGGAGGCGAACTGACTACGTCAGTTACTGTCCCTTCTGCTTCCGCTTTCTGTCTCCTAGGATTCTCCGCTGCCTTCATCTTCTCTTCCCCGTTAGCAGCCATATATCCTATCTTCCATCAGTCCAGACCCCATCTTCTGTAACCACTCCTGAGAGAACCACAGATCAGCAGCCTTCTGATTTCCCCATCCCATATCTCTGCGCGCACGGAGGAGCGGGAGAGCGGGTGCCTCTGGAACCCTCGTACGCCTGAGAATCCTGCATGGGTGAGCGGCGATTAGGTTTTTAGGGAGCGATTCGCGACTGCTCGTCCATCTTCTTCCTGGAGATCGCTCTTGGATCCGTCCTCTCCCTAGAACGTCAAGGCGTCTTCTTTCTGGTGATCCGTTCGTGGGACTACACTACGAACATCTTCTTGCATCGACTGTGGTCCGCGACTTCGAGCAACGCACTATATCGACTAGTGCGAATGGAGCCTCCGATGTCCTCGGTATGGGACCCTCCGCTAGGTACAGTCTAATCTCTATGATTACTGTATTTTGTATTCTTACTATATCAATCAGTATGTCATCTATACATGTTGTAGCGTTCATAAGAAATATACACATGCACACATATGATGTCACAAACCTGCTGATGTTATATTTCTGGATTAAACTAATAATGAAAATACCTAAATTCCTAACAGATTCTCTTAAGCTAGCCACCTGGCCTCTGGCTATGATGCACTACCTGTTCTACACGTCTACCTCTAGTCTCATACGAGTACGTGTGAGGGTGAGACCAAGCCACTGCATCACAGCCCTGACCTCACGAGCTACCACCCCAGCAGAAATCTTCGATCGACGGACCAAAAGCATGTGCCGAACAGGGGCGAGCACGCATGCTACGTGATCAAATACAGCCCACGACATGGCCCACAGCAAGGGAATGAGCGAGAGCGGCCCACGGCAAGGGCAACGACCGAGCAAGAGCGAGTATCGTTAGCGAGCGTGAGTATGGTTTGTAGGTCGTTGTTCTTTCTCTTTTTTAATTTTCTTTTCTATTTTTTCTTTTATTTTTGTTTTCTATGGTCTTTAATTCTAACCTTATTTTCTTTATATTTTTATATTCCATTTTACTTTACTCTAATTAATTGTTTTCTTTTTTATTTCTATTTTTTCTGTTTTCTTGCTTTCGTTTGTTTCTTTAATTTACTCTATAAACTATTTTTTTTTACTTTTAAGTTTTCTCATTTCATATGTTACATGAGATACATATCATGTTCATGCTATACATATGTTTTTTTATTTTTTCCTTCCTTAATTAAGTTATTTATTTATTTATTTTATATACCTTATCATTTCTTATCTATGTTAATATTCATGTATTACACATGTAATGTTTTGTGATGTATTTTTATGACGTGCACGTTGTATACATATGATGTTCTATAATGTATTATGTAATATTCATGTAGTATACAGGTGGTGTTCTATAATGTATTTTATGATGTTTATATAGTATACATTATACATGTTCTATAATATATTTTGTGATGTTCACATAGTATACATATGATGTTCTATTATGTATTTTTTTATGTTCAAGTAGTATACATCACTACACCACAACACCAAATTAGCGTCACACGTGTATCGTTATAAGTTCACTAGTGTCGTTGAACAGTCGGTCGTTATAACTTCACCACAGACCAAGTGTCGGTAAACGTACCTATCACGTTGAACGATCGGTCGGTATAGATATTTGGCTATACCATCAAATCATCGGTCGGGATAGGTTAGTACAGAAGACGAACATTTGGTCGATATAGTGCCGGTCCTCTGGCGCACTCTGAAAAAAGAAATAGACCGGTTGGCCGCAAACTGAAAGCAAAAAGGCTGGTCGGTGGCAAAATTCTTAGGCCCAAATACTACCCTCTCCAAACCCTACTACCTCTTCAATGCTCAGTGTCCAGTTTCCCAACTCCGCAGCCAAGTTTCGTGCCCACCAAATCGCATGTCCAAGTCCACTGTTGTCGCTACCCAACTCTCACTCGTGTTGTTGATATCTCGCCCTCTACCCCTCCCGGATAACAGTGCAACCTCAATCGATAGTCTACACGCTGTGTCCTACGCCACCGAGCGGCCGGTGGTGGAGCCTAGTGGTCCATGCAGTCAGCAACATGTCGACGCTCCGAAGGTAGCTCCCTCTCCCAGATCCTACACCAGGCGGCGGCGCTCGATGTCACACATGCAGCAACCTTAGAGCTCGAGGCCTCCTCATTGTCCTTGTTCTTCCTCCTAAAGGCACTGGCTACTGGATCCAGGCCAAGCGGTCTGGATTTTCCTGGATCTACAATTAGCTACGAGAACTATGGTCCGTCTCCTGCTCCTGCTCCTTCTTAGAGGTAAATGAATCATCTTCCTGCAGGGTGTCTTCATCTATTCTGGGCTTCCACACATCAGATCTATTGGGCTAAACACAAAGTTGATTTTTAGTATGCCTAGTTCTGGATGCAGAAGGATTTGCAGAGACGTCGCTGTAGTGGCGGAGGTAGGAATATTTTTCTAGGTGTGGCGGACTTGTAAAGGTCAAACATGTATAACGTAACTATCAACTATGTAAGGACATACTAGAACATTATCTAAACACTACCGGAGGCAGCTTCTTTGCCGAGTGCCTGAGGCACTCGGCAAAGGCCGATATACACTCAGCAAAGCCTTTGCCGAGTGTTACACTCGGCTAAGGGCGCTCGGTAAACAATTTATCGGCAAAGGCCTCTTTGTTGAGTGCACTTTATCGGGCACTCGGCAAAAGCTTTGCCGAGTGCCAATTCGACACTTGGCAAAGAAAAGTGGTCATGACGGCGAGCGCCACCGTGACAGGAGCTTTGCTGAGTGTCAAGGTCAAGCACTTAGCAAAGGTACCATATTTGCCGAGCGCTGTTGACTTAGACACTCGACAAAGGTGGCCACTATGCCGAGTGCCGCCAACAAGACACTCAGCAAACATGCCATCTTTGTCGAGTGCCTGGCCCGTGGCACTCGGCAAATCTGTGATGTTTGCCGAGTGCAATGGACATTGCACTCGACAAAGCATGTTCCCAGGTAGTTCCTAGGTAGTCACTTTGCCGAGTGTCATGGTCATTGCACTCGGCAAAGTGACTGAAAATAGCCTTTTTATTTGTTTTTTACATCCCATACAAACAAACAGAAGATATATATAACAAACATCACCAACATCACATATATATCATCAACAGCACATATATATCACCAACACCACATATATATCACAAACGTCACATATATATCACAAACATCACATGTCTCACAATATATCACAAATAAGTTCACAAGCAATCCAAGTGCTCCATCATCGTCAACCACAATTGCAAATAGAAGTACCATTAACAACCACAAGTATCATCACTGATTTTGTGAAGGATTAGCTGAAGCACGAGACTCGTTCGATGCCGTCGATTGATTCTGCACAAAGAAGAGGAGATTGCATGTGTGAGACAAGATAAATATATACCATACATGAACAAAACTTTCATACTCTACTAAATTTGACCATAAGCATGAACATACAAACTAAAACATTTATACTCACAGGAGTAGAATAGTGAGGAGTTGGAGGTAGAGGTGGAGCGAATAGCGAAGGTGGCGGAACTACACCCGTAGCGGCGCTAAGACTTTGCATGTACTGAAGAATCTCTACCATCCTTCGCTGCTTGGCCTCCCACTCGGTCTCCACCCTCTCCATCTTTGCCTGCATCTACTCCCATATCCTCCTCTCTTGTTCCAGCTGGGCCTACATTATATTCACCCCAATGTTACAATAATGCAAAGGAAAGGTATAAAAAAACCAATAAACGACGAATAAACTAGGAATAACCTCGAGTGCCTCCACCCAGTGGTGTGAAGTATCCTACTGAGGTCGTATGGCCGAGCTCCTGCTCGTGCTGCTTGCTCGAATCTAGGAGAGACTGGGAGTAGCGACCGAGTCGATTGCGCCGTCGCTAATCCAATACCGCCCATGCTTCTTGCCTCCTCCCACCCTCATGATGACTTCTCCATCAAGGTCCTCGGTGCTCAGATCGTACTGTGGCCCATGGACCTCCCTTGCCATCAATGTGTACTCACTGAGGTAGTTGTGGACGATCGCATTGCTGTACGCCTTGGGCCCATCCTTTGGGTTGTAGTCGACATCGGACGTCGCCTTGCCCTTGTGGGCCATAGCAAATGCCTTGAAGATGGAGCACGGCTGGCCACCATATGATGCCGACTGCGAGAAAAACAGCATGATTAGAAATCATGCAGAATTGAGCGTTAGAATAAATAAATTAATTCGCGTACCCATGTTTCTACGTATCCGCTAAGGCTGCGGCTGCCTTGATGGTGTGCTACACCTGGCATCATCAAACGCCACTCCCAGCACAAGTTGTGCGTCTCCTCCCACTCAGGTGAGCACCACTTGTCCACCATCTGTTCCCAGCACTGGGGATGCGTGGCGCACCAATAAGGAATCATCTATAGGCCATTAAGTACATGACATATCAGAAGATGAAATTAAGCCTACTCAATCTCAAAAGGAATCAGTATTAATATTTTGTATTTACCTACAGGTACTGGTCCTGGGTCAGCGTCATACTCCTTGCATCCCTTTTGGTGACCTTCATTCTAAGGATGGTCCCATGGTAAGTTACGATGGCCTGGATGCGCGCCTCGTAATGCATGTCCACAATGAGTTTTTTGCAACATTTGGTAGCCACCGCATCTGCCCTGGCCTCATGTCTGTCCTGGCATCTAAAGAAATCCTTCATACAAACATGATATATCCATTCATTATTTCTAGAATGTCCAATGAATGTGATGTATTGAGCAATCTAGTGCGAGGAGGACTTACCCACAACTCTTGCTTCACCCGCTCCGCCTTGTTGTTGAATACCTTGCGGGCTCGATCTGTAGCATCGGGGGCAGCGGTATAGTGGTCAAACGAGTAGGCTGGCCCTGTCACTCTGGCATACTCAACCAGGCCAAGGAAGTGCTCCTTGCACAGAAGACCGAGGATGCCATTGACTTGGCGTGTGTGAGCACCTCCACTCGCCACAATCGTCCATTTTCTGCCCAAGTGATTAAGAAAAATTATTAGTTTCTATTTTAATTTTCATCATATCATATAAAGTAGTGATAACATCTAAAATTACTTTTCCCCCTCGGGTCGAATCAGCAGGCGTCTCTCATGAGGTATCGGTCGCTGAGGGAGGCTGTGGGACCTCGCAAGTAGACGCTCGATGAACTAGAGGAAGCAGAACCTCCTGCTATCGCTTCCTCCTTCTCGTCCTCCTACGTCCTGGGGCACCTGCTCCTCCTCCTCCTCACGCGACGGGGCAGCAGGCGATGGCTCCCTCCTGTGGCTCCTCCTCCTCCTACACTCCCCCAATGCAGTGGTGCTTGTCCTTCGGTACAAGGATGTTAGCTTCCTCATCCCACCGTCCACCATCTTTGTTCAATCACCTGTAATTAAAAAGAGTAAACCAATAAGCATAGATAAAATAAGAAGTACTTAGAAAGAGATGCAAAATAAACAAAACATAATTACAAAATAAAATAGTATTACATGTATTAGAAATAATCTTCATGATTGGGATTAGCCGTATCATAAGTCTCATCATCACTATCAATCATGTTGAAATAATCAACACTATCCGAATGAGCAATGTTGCCATTGTCATTGTCTAAATGTAATCGCTCAAGCATTTGTAAGTCCTTCACATTTTGCACCTCATCTCCAGCATCCTCTTCAATAACCATTTCATTGTCTACTTCCATTTCGATCGCTTCGGTTAAGTCTATCTCAAACCTCCCTTCTAGTCCCTCTTCTTGAAAGAACTCTCTATCATATGTGTTTGGGTCTAAGTTGTAATCTTCATCGTTTGAGACAGGCACTTTACCGTGTGGCGATACCCTGTGCACAATATCCCAACCCTTAAGATGTCTTTTGGTTTGACACGCATATGGGAGATAATAAACTTGTGTGGCCTATTGCGCCACAATATAGACATCATCTCCTGGGAAGACGGAATCCTGTCGAATTTCGACTAGACCAAGAAATAGCTTAACTCTACTAGCACTACCTAGACATTCTTAGGGACATAACCTCGAACCATCACCGGAAGAAGCCGCTCAATCCATATGTGGTAATCATGACTCTTCATCCCTAAGACTCGCATAGTAGATAAGTTCACTCCCCTCCTCAGATTAGCTGCATACCCATTAGGGAACATTAATGTCTGGATCCATTCTAGTACTTCCCACCTTTGGGGCTTGCTCAAGACAAAATTGGCCTTAGGCCTTCTCCATGTCTTGCCATGACTAGGAGGCTTCATATGTTGGTTTGGTCTATCGCATAACATTGCCAGATCCACTCTAGCCTTAACGTTGTCCTTTGACTTGTCAAGAATGTACACGACTGTTGCCCAAAGTGCCTCGGTGACATTCTTTTCAATGTGCATTACATCAATGTTGTGTGGAAGGAGAAGGTCATCAAAATAGGGGAGCCGAGTCAAGCCCAATTTATGAGTCCACATATGTTGCTCTCCATATCCCATAAAACCACCTTCTAGATTGACCATGAGACCATCTATCTATTCACGAACCACGGCACTAGTCATTATCGGTGGTGCAGGGTCTGTCACTATGATACCTTTCGTAAAGTTCTTGATGTCCCGTCTGAATGCATGGTCAAGAGGAAGGAATTGCCGATGTTTGTCGAACGATGAATACTTGCCACCCTTCTGCAACCAAATGAACCTCAGACCTTCCTTGCATACTGGGCATGGGAACTTCCCATGAACACACCAGGTGCAGAATATCACATACGCCAGGAAGTCATGTAGGGAGTAGTGGTACCAAACATGCATTTTGAAGCTTTTCTTTGTAGCTCGGTCGTATGTCCATACCCCTTCCTCCCAAGCACGGACCAATTCATCAATCACAGGCTCCATAAACATACCCATATTATTCCCCGAGTGTCCAGGAATTATCAACGACAAGAATACGTTATGTCATTGAAAGCATACACCGAGGGGGAGATTGAGGGGGATAATGAACACGGGCCAACATGTGTATGGGGCAGCCATCATTCCATAAGGATTGAACCCATCTATTGCTAGCGCAACACATACATTATGAGCCTCTTTAGCTTTCTCAGGATGAATGTCATCAAAGTGGGTCCATGCTTCACCATCGGATGCATGTACCATCCTGTCAGGATTATATCATTTGCTATTTTTGTGCTATGTCATCTGTTTCGCGGATTCCTCGGTCATGTATAGCCATTGGATCCTCGGTATAAACAGAAGGTGTCATAGGATTATCACGGGAATATCAAGCTGCCCCTTCTGGCCATCACTAGAATCTACCTCTAGGAACCTAGAGGATTTACACTTTGGACAGTACTTTGCTTCCACGTATTCTTTCCTAAATAGGACGCACCCCTTCGGGCAAGCATGTATCTGCTCATACGGCATCTTAAGTGCACGAAGGGGTTTTTATGACTCGTGCATGCTCTTTGGTAGAAGGTGACCGTCCGGAAGCAGGCTGCCAATAACTGTCAATATACCATCGAAGGCATCTCGACTTAGGATATACTGGGACTTTAACTCCATTATGCGTCCAATGGCATCTAGTCGAGAAACCTTTGTCTGGCCATGAAGGGGTTTCTGTGCCATGGCAAACATGTCGTAGAATGCCTTTGCGGTTGCCTCTGGCTCCTCCTCCGTACGTCCTTCAGTGAACTGTGCCTCATGATAGTCATTTAACATGTCTGCTACCCCGGCATCAACATCATAATCCTCGATGTGTGGTCTCGCCACCTCCTCTCTCATACGATCGACTTCACCATGGTAGACCCACCGGGTATAGTCTGTCATAAATCCATTCTTCCAAAGATGTTCCCCCATGACCTTCTTCGTTTGTCTTTTCCTGTTTGCACATTTGCTGTAGGGACAGCAAATTTTACTCGCTCCTTTAGCAGCCACGCTAAATGCCCATTTCAAGAAAGCATCAGTCTTGTCGATCCATTCATTGGTGACCTGACCCTAACTTGCGTGGCCCGTGTACATCCACTCATGGTCCTCCATCCTCTAACATATATATCGATGAGTAATATAAACATCAATTGCATCTACACGATGTTCCTACTATCTAATAGGTGAGGATAGGTCCTAATCCCACGTGAGGATCCATAGATGAGGTTAGTTTCCATGCTCTACTCCTATCTGAGATAGAATTTCGGCAGCACCTCCCCGCTGTTCTCCAAATACACGTCCTGCTAGGGAGAATGTGTATCCGAAGAACAAAAGAGAGATGATGCTAAAAACTCTGTCTCGGATCGGAGCAGACCATAGAAACTAACCCCACCTACGCATCCGCGGGCTGTCCAAAAAACATGGACAATTCAAAACAGATACGGTTTTAGATATAGAAATATCTGTATATTTCCAACCATATCTCTTTCGAACGAGAGATGCCTAACTGGGTTACGTGATCTACGACCATGATACGGAAAGAGAGGTTATACCTAGGGTGGTGGTGGAGTCAGGCTAGCGGGGCCACTGTGGGTCGGTGTAGTGGCAAGGCAACGCGGTGCAGGCAGACCCGCAGCGGCGAGGAAGGCGATCGGGGTCGCCGAGGTACTCCGGCTCCGCTCCGACGGGCTCTTCTCTGCAAAAAAAGAAACATAAAACTATCAATACAAAATTTTGGCAGCACCTCCCCTGCACGGTGAGGTTTCCAAAACCTGCAATAAAACAAACAGCACGATGGCTGACATGCACAAGATTATGTAAGGAACACCTAGCAACGTAATCAGGATAAGCAAGGATCAGGGATTACAAATTCACGATCTGTATCCCATTACTAATATATTCCATAAGCTATATTAATTTATGACAAACATCAATCCATGCATCCACAATCCATCCATGCTAAACCTTAGATTTGCAACTATGCACCATAACCAGCGTCCACAAAGGCTCCCTAACCAGGACATCTTAATCTATGTATGCATCCACATCCATTAGGCAGAGACGGCATAGGGGCTCACCACTGCAGAATGGCGATCGAGATGGCCGGATGCGAAGGCGTCGTTGCTTCAGCGGCCTCCTTCTCTTCCTCCTTCCTCCTCTCCTCCTCTCCTCCTCATCTCTTTCTCCTCCTCCTTCGGCAGCGTGGCATGAGGGGCAGCGCTGGCACGGGTGCACGGGCGGCGCTGGCGCGGGCGGCGGCGGCGCTAGCGCGTGCATGTGCGTGTGCGCGTGTGCGGTGTGTGTGGGCCAACCCAGCCGGCGGGGTTAAATTCCCCCTTTGCTGAGTGCCCTCGATCTGGCACTCGGCAATTTTTTTTTATTTTTTTAATTCTTTGTCGAGTGCCACCTGGCCTGGCACTTGGCAAAGAGTTTTTTTTAAAAAAATCTTTGCTGAGTGCCCCCGATCTGGCACTCGGCAAAGTATTTTTTTTAATTTTTAAAATTCTTTGCCAAGTACCAACAGGTCTAGCACTCGGTAAAGAGGAGTTTTTTTAAAAAAATTAAAAAATCTTTGCCTAGTGCCAGCCGTCCTGACACTCGGCAAAGAGGCACCTTTGTCGAGTGTCACTTTTTGACACTCGGTAAACTATATTTTTTATCACTTTTGACCTCCAAACTTTTTCTGCAGTCCTCATACAATACCTGGTACTCCATGTTCCAATGTGGCACATTTCTTGGACTTTTCTATATTTCTTTAAATTATTTCATTTAATTAAATTTCTTGGATAATTCAAATTATAATTACTAGTCATTTGAATAATGAAAAAATGAATGGAAAAATGATATTCATGTTATTTAGTATAATGTGAGGCCGTATCCAGGAACAGACCACCAATTTCGAACATTTTGTTCACGAAATATGACCACAAACTTGCGGTCGAGTAGTTTTAAAATTCTATAAAAAGCAAATGAAGTCCAAAAATCATGAAACTTGTCAAGATGTCAAGATATCATATGTGGAGGCTATGATAAAAATTGAGGAGGTTTCACGTAAGTTTATCACATGCGATGCTTACCACCTCGTCGCCCTTTTCACGAAATCACGAAACTTCTTCGGAGATTCTTCGGTTTGTAAGCATCGTACGTGACAACTTGTGCGAAACCTTCTCAATTTTTTATCACAGCCTCCACATATGATATCATGATATCTTGACAAGTTTTATGATTTTCGGACTTCGTTTGCTTTTATATAATTTAAAAATAACTCGACCGCAAGTTCGTGGTCATATTTCATAAATAAGATGTTCGAAATTGATGGTCTGTTCGTGGATACGGCCTCACATTATACTAAATAACATGAATATCATTTTTCCATTTATTTTTTTCATTATTCGAATTACTAGCAGTTATAATTTGAATTATCCAAAAAAATACAATTAAATGAAATAAATTAAAGAAATATAGAAAAAGTCTGAGAAATGTGCCACATTGGAACATGGAGTACCAGGTATTATATGAGGACTGCAGAAAAAGTTTAAATGTCAAAAGTCATAAAAAATATGGTTTGACGAGTGTCAAAAAAAATAACACTCGGCAAAGAGGATAAGACACTCGGCAAAGGATTAACGGCATCTGCCGGCCATTAACGGTGGTGGCCCTTTGCTGAGTGTCTTATCCTGATACTTGGTAAACCACCTCTTTGCCGAGTGTTATTGTTTGCCGAGTGCCAGTTGTTTGCCGAGTGCTTTCTCTATGGCACTCAACAAACAGCCTCTTTACCGAGTGCCCGATAAAAAGCACTCGGCAAAGTCTGGGACACTCGAAAAAGAAGCTGTCTCCATAGTGAAATATGTATATTACTTTGTGATCAACAAATATAAAAGAAACCCAAAATATAAAAAAACATTTCATTATGTATTTGCTCTTCTTTGGTCGTGCCATTTTTGATGTCATATGGTACGCCAGGGACCGGCTACCGCGCCGGCACCGACCACCGAGTGCCACCTCCTGCCTCTGCATCGGCCCAGCTAGCGTGCCGCCATCGAGTTGCTAGCTTGTCTCTCGCCGATCGCCACCTGCCCGCCTCTCGGCCTCTGCACTTGACGCATCGGCGCAGCCGATCCATCTATAAGAGATTGGGTGAACGAGATGACCCCTGCCTGGCCTCTTGGTTACGTGTTTATAGAAACAGGGAACAGCCCCCTGTGTGGCTCACAATGAATCTATTGTTACAACAAATACTCCACAATTCTCTCCACAATTCTCTCAACTTTCTATACTACCAATATACATAATAGGAAACCGAGATATCCTCTAATATTCCCCCTCAATCTTAGCCACTAACAAGGTTAAGATTGGACCGAAAGACTCATAGCTTGACAGCAGGTATGGCTTTTGTGAATCCATCAGCAAGTTGATCACTTGAGTTGATAAACCGGATATCAAGAAGTTTGTGAGCGACTCTCTCTCGGACAAAGTGAAAATCTATTTCAATATGTTTCGTCCGAGCATGGAACACAGGATTTGCCGAGAGATACTTGGCACCTAAGTTGTCACACCATATACGAGCTATAGGTGGATGAGGAACTTGTAATTCAGTCAAGATCTTTTGAACCCAGATCATTTCGGCGGCAGCATTGGCAAGAGCTTTATATTCAGCTTCAGTGCTGGAATGAGACATAGTGGGTTGCTTCCGAGTAGACTAGGAGATCAAGTTATTCCCCAAGAATACAGCAAAACCACCAGTAGAGCAGCGATCATCAGCACAACCGGCCCAGGCAGCATCCGAGAATGCACTTACTAACATAGAGGAAGAACGCTTGATTTTGTGCCCAAGAGCAATAGTGCCTTTAACATACCGTAATATCCTCTTAACAGCACTCCAATGGGTGGTCGTAGGAGCATGAAGGTATTGACAAACCTTGTTCACTGCAAAGGCAATATCGAGTCGTGTCAAAGTCAAGTATTGGAGTGCACCAACAACACTCCGGTAGCGAGTAGAGTCCTCAGGTCCCAACAAAACACCATCAGTTAACCTCAACTTGTCAGTGGTAGACAGAGGTGTATCAACAGATTTTGCCTTGTCCATCCCTGTATGTGTCAGGATATCAGCAGCGTACCATGACTATGACAATAGAAGTCCATTAGTAGACCTTGTAACTTCAATGCCCAAGAAGAAATGAAGGGGACCAAGATCCTTGAGAGCAAAAACTTGCTGCAAATCTCTGAGGAGTGCATCTGTAGCTTGCTGAGATGAACTAGCCACTATAATGTCATCAACATAGACAAGAACAAACATAACATAACCCCCTCGGATGAAATAAAAGAGAGATGTATCAGCTTTGGAGGCAACAAAACCGAGCACTTCTAGTCTCTTGCAGAGTCTTGCATACCACGCCCGTGGAGCCTATTTCAAGCCATAGAGAGCTTTATCAAGTTTACAAACATAAGTGGGATGATAGGTGTCTGCATACCCTGGAGGCTGGTTCATGTACACATCCTCTTCTAGAACCCCATGAAGAAAAGCATTTTGAACATCTAGTTGATGAAGTGTCCATCCCTTGGACACAGCAATAGAGAGAACAAGTCTGATAGTAGCTGCTTTGACCATAGGACTAAACATTTCTACATAATCAACACCATACTGTTGTTTAAAACCTTTGGCGACAAGACGAGCCTTATACCTATCAATAGACCCATCAGCTTTGCGCTTGATCTTATAGACCCATTTACAACCAACAATGTTCTTGCCCTTTGGTCTTGGAACAAGATGCCACGTCTTGTTCCGTAGTAACGCTTGATACTCATGATCCATAGCTACTGACCACTCCTTGCTTGCAAGGGCTTGATTGAGATTGGCTGGTTCACCTGTAGATACTGCAGTGTGCATACCATAGCGTATAGTACCATCAGAGTATTGTTTGGGTTTGAATATACCACGAGAGAGGCGTGTTGTTGGCCGAGTAGAGGATGGCGGCACCGAAGGAGTCGTAGAGGATCCGGGGACCAAGATCCCAGACGTCCCATCAGCCGGGACAGGTGGGGAGGCCGCCAGATCAGGTTGTGCAGCAGGTGAAATAGAAGTAGCTGTTGTTGGTGATGAGCTCAGCGCAGTGGATCCCAGGCCTGATGATGCGGCAGCATTCCCAGGAGACAGCGGTGCAGGCGAGGTCGTTAGTGCGCCAAATCCTGAAGCTGATGGCATGGCGGGCTTGATAGAAACTGACGGCGCGCTAGGGGAATCAGCCTCGATGCCCGGGATGCACCCCATCGGGGAACACATGAAATGTGGAGGCTGAGTTGAGCTGGGCGCCACCGTGGATGCAGCATTTTGATCTGAATTTTCACCTGTAGAACACTAAGAACCAGAAGAACTCGATGCACCATTAGTGTTAGTAGGAGAAAGCATAGATTGGTCAAGCAAATTTTGTTCCCCACTACTAGACAAAGGGTTGCGAAGCATATCAGGTAGGAGTTCGATTTCTTTGCGAAGTAAAGCACCTGCATTGGGATGAAGGGCAGCAAAGGGGAACACATCCTCATCAAAGATAACATCATGTGAGATGTAGACTCAACCAACTTTTGGATCAAGGCACTTGTAGCCTTTGTGTAGAGGACTATAGCCAATGAATACGCACTGTTTAGAGCAAAATTCTAACTTCCGTGAATTGTAGGGCTGAAGATTAGGCCATACAGCATAGCCAAAGATACGAAGAAAATTATAATTGGGTTTTTGACCATGGAGACGCTCAAACAGTGAGGTGTGGGCGATGACTTTAGATGGCAAGCGATTAATAAGAAAAGTGGCAGTGGCAAAAGCCTCGTCCCAGAATTTAAGAGGCATAGAGGCATGAGCTAGGAGAGTGAGTCCCATCTCAACAATGTGGCGATGTTTGCGTTCCGCCGACCCATTCTGCTGGTGAGCATGAGGACAGGAAACATGATGAACGATCCCAATACGCTTAAAAAAGGAATTAAGTGCTTGATACTCACCCCCCAGTCGGTTTGGACTGCCTTAATTTTCTGCCCAAACTATTGTTCAACAAGGGTGTGAAACTCATGAAAAATATTGAAAACCTCATATTTGTGATGCAGCATATAAACCCAAGTGAATTTGCTACAATCATCAATGAAGCTGACATAATATTTGTAACGACCAACAGACGAGGGAGCAGGGCCCCATACGTCGGAGAAAATAAGGTCCATAGGACTATTAGACACACTGGTTGATGTAGGATATGGCAACTGGTGGCTCTTGCCTTGTTGACAAGCGTCACAGACTCTATGTTTATTGGAATCGTGCAAAATAGGTAAACTATTGTGACTAAGGACCTATTGAATGACACAAGATGATGCATGCCCTAGACAGTGATGCCAGACTGACAAGGAAGGCTTGGTGACACCCAAAGCTTGTTTATTCGATGCTGAGGAAGACACATGCAAGGGATAGAGTCCTCCTTCACATTTGCCGCTGTGAAGGATTCTCTTCGTCGCCTGTTCCTTGATAAGAAAATGATTGGGGTGAAATTCAAGGAAAACTTTGTTATCTTTAGCGAGGCGATTAACAGAATAGAGGTTTTTTGTAGCTTGCGGCACATGTAGAATATTTTTAAGATGGAAATTGCGTAATGGGGAAGAAAAGGTGCTATGACCAATATTAGCAATCTCCATACCTGCCCCATCATCCGCATGCACTTGTTGATCACCATGGTACTTGTTCCGCATGGTCAGGCGCTCCAATTTGCTAGTGATGTGATCAGTGGTGCCTGAGTCCATATACCAATTGGTATCCACACCGTACGAGTTGGATGTGGAGGCCGAAGACGCGCTCTTCTGCGGTGGACCATTGAAGTTGCTATCGTACCTCTTGAAACACTGATGAGCAGGGTGGCCCTCCTTGCCACAGATCTGGCAAAACACACCAGGTTGGAAGTTGCGACCATGGCCGCTGTTGGTGCCTCCACCTCCGGTGTTTCCTTCTCGGCCACGATTATTGCCACCTCAACCGAAACCCCCACAGCCAGTGCCGTGATTGCGGGAGTTGTTGGAGAAGTAGGGGCCACTGTTGCGACCGCCCTTGGCAGCGACATTGGCGGACAGATGAGATGCATCAGCATGGAGCCCCTTGCGTTGTTCATGACTTATGAGTTGGGCATAGAGTTCAGGAATAGTGATAGGTTCCACTCTTGCTGCGATTGACGTGACAACCGACTCATACTCCTCACCCAAATCGGTGAGGATATAGGTGACGAGATCTTCGTCTTCAAGTTTCTTGCCTACCGAAGCCATGTCGCCGGCGAGGCCTTTCATCTTGACAAAGTAGTCAGCGATAGAGGATGTCCCCCGGGACGTCGTAGCGAGCGCCATGCGGGTGGAGATGATGCGGGCACGCGACTAGGAGGCATGAAGGCCTTGGATCGCCGCCCAGAGCTCAGCCGTAGTCGTCGCTGATGACACTTGCGCAAACACTTCCTTGGAAAGTGATGAGAACAGGTAACTCAACACCTGTTTATCTTGGGTGACCCACGTCTCATGCGCGGGGTTGGGCATAGGAGGCCCTTCTTGCTGGTGGTTGGATCGGCTTCTCCTTCGAGGAAGGCTTCCGGCGGCGCAGCACCCTGCTGGATGTAGCTGGCAAATTTTGCGCCTTTGAGGGTGGACGACACCTGGGCATACCACATGTTGTAGTTTCCCCGGGTCAATTTTTTTAGAGACAGGAAGAAGGAAGCCGAAGGCAAAGGCATTGAGCCCGGCGGCGGCGGCAGAGCTTTGCGCCATGGAGGATTGAAGTTTATCTCGTCGGGGAGAAAAAAGCTCGATACCATATAAGAGATTGACCAATGAGAATGACTTCCTTCCATGCTTCCATGGACCATGGGCTCTTGAGATCGATTGGCCCGTGAGATACCAACCCAGCCACAAATTACATCCGTACAATAGCCACGCACACTATTTCATGTATATACACATAATATACTAGTGTTTTCTATAAACTTTAGGTATGGCGGCCGCCAAACCTCGCCATACAGCTGCCTCCACCCATGCATCGCTGAAGAGGTTCACTGTTAAAGTATTTCAGAAATTGTAGATGCCGCCGTGGACTGGGTGACTAGCGCCACGAAATACGCTAGGACATCACCATGGCCAAGCTGCTCAGGCAGCCTATCGTTGTCTGCCTGCATAAGGTTAGTGAGCTACTCTCTCTCTCTCTCTCTCTCTCTCTCTCTCTCTCTCTCTCTCTCTCTCTCTCTCTCTCTCGCTTGCTCTCGCTCTCATTTTCTTCGATCTCTAGATGCTTTGATTCAGTCCTGAATTTCTTTTTGAAATAAACAAATGGAAACCATCACTTAGTGATAGGAGTAGCAGTGCTCAGAAGTAGTTGGGCTTTGGGGCTGGATACTTTGTAGTTTGCATATAATAGATTAATACTACATGACATTGTGACATAGCACAAGATCTCTCCATCTTTCGGTTCTTTTTAGTCTATTTTCTTTGTCTGTAGCTGAGGCACAACAAAATCATGGATCAATGGATGCTTTCATTTTCTAGTATAAATCGTTGTTAATTCTATAGCAAAATCTTGGATCAATGATGCTCATCGAAGCTATGTTTTATTTTCAACCTATTCGAGATAAGACTATGAGCTCACTGTCAGTGAATTTTGAACAGTGAGCTTTAGGTGTTAGTGCACTAAGCTTTTGATCACAAGTGGTGGTTGTATGACTTTTGGTCATATGAGGTAGAGGTAGGGATGTTGATGGCTTGCTCATGCACAAACTTCATGTATGCAATGTAAACCTTACATTGGGCTAGCTCATATATGAATGAATCAATGTCAATGTCAATGTCAATGTTTTATGCTCATATTAATCAATGTCCTTGTATATGTATGGTTAATGTATATTGTATTGAACGTTTGTGCGTTAACAATAGATAATTTGGGATTCATTATGTACTGTTGATTAGCAGTATATATATTGTGTCTATGTGAATGATTCACATTGGACTGTTAGTTGCTAAAAGTATTTATAGCTTCAAATTATGTGTCGGTATATATAGCTCCTAAGGCATCAGACTGTCGGTCGCTAAAAACATGTTGGTCGGCATAGGCTATACTGGCGCCACTTTCAACGACTACAGCTAAGTGTCAGTATAGATCTATACCGACCGATGGTATGTCGCTATATCGACCTATAGCGACCAATGTAATGTTGTTATTCTGGGGATGTGGTGTAGTGCATGCGGTGTTTTATGATGTATTTTTGTTATATTCACATGGTATACATATGATGTTCTATTATGTTTTTTGTGATGTTCACATGGTATACATGTGATGTTCTATGATATTCATGTACTATACATATGGTGTTCTATTATGTATTTTAAAATGTTCGCATTACCTAACTATCGGTGCAGAAAGTGACCAACAAGTAAATATTTGTAGTTTTACTGTATGTTTTGATCGGAGGTGGCCTAAGACTCAATGACACAGTGCTTATACTTGTTCAGGCAATGTGCCCTACGTCCAGTTTGAGTCGGTCGGTGACTTTATTCTAAAGCCTAGGTGCTCAAAGTTTGCAGTGGGGTTACAAACGAGAAGGAGAAAGATGGGGGTACAAGAGGTCCGGTCGGCTCCGGTCGGAAGGGCCGAGAGCGACAGGAGATCCGCTATGAGCTAAGTGTTCAAGCGTGTGCTTAAGGTTCGAACCTAGCGGTTCTGTGGTTGTGAGCTAGTGGGCTTGATTGATCTAATAAATCTGGAGGCACTTGAATCGACCTGAATTAACTTAAATGTTGGGAGAGAGCACATCCCCTTTTTATAGATGAAGGGGATGGTCTTACAAATGAGAGTGAGAGGGTACATAGCTCCTAAATCTTGTTGCCCACGCCAATGGGTACAGGATGATGGTAGGCGCCCACAACACTGTTGGATATCGGATACACGTGGAAGGTTACATCGTCTTGTTCGGGCATGGCAGACGTCGGTGCCTGCCACACTGTTGATACCTAAGGTAGGCAAGGAGTTTTTACCATGTTCATCTGCTACGGCAAAAGTCGGTGCCCACAACACTGTTGATGCCTAGAGGTATGTGGGGGGCCTTACTGTATGAGAGTTAATGGCGCCCACAATACTGTATAGGAAAATGTCAGCGCCTACAACACTGTTTGTGTCAGAGAGGTTGTAGAATACTGTTTCTACATGTGTACATGGTACGGTCCCTGGTATCATGGTTTGACTTGTGCGCTCTACCTTGCTTTCTCCATTTGTTCCCTGGTCCTTTTCAAGTGGGCGTCCCTGATAGGTTGGTCGTAGTCGGTTCTGATCGAGCTAGTCAGAGACGAGCAGTGAGCAGGGTTTTTGCGTACTCCGATAGGAGACGTGGGGTCAGAGTCAATAGTAGTGTTTTTGGCCAAGCCTTCTAGTCAGAGAAGCCATCCGAAGGCAGGCTGGAGACCAATGTGAGCCCTCCGGTCGGAGAGGTGGGCCGGAGTCGAAAAATGAGCGTCACTCCTCCTTGGCCAGACCTCCAGTTGATGATTGTATCACTCTTCTGGCCTGTTGTTTAGATACTTAGGCTGGCCCATGAGTCGCGCGCTATCTGCTTGGGCTGAGCCTTTATTTGGGAAGCTAGTCCATGAGGGACCTTGGGTTTATGAACCCAACAGGAGCCCCCGAGCTCCTAGGCAATTCAGGCAGAATCGTCTAGGGGATTTTTGTCTTGACGGCGAGTGCGTGTGAGCGCACCCGCGGGTGTAGCCCCCGAGCCCCTGGGCGATTTGGGTAGAATTGTCTGGGGGTGTTTGTTAGCAGGCATGTGTGCGTGTTTTTAATCGAGACAGAATTGTTAACCAAGGCGTCGTTGCACAGCCATGCATTTAGTTTTTTAGGGATCGGGTGAGACGAAGCTCGCGGATCCTAGCATCGATGCACGCTGTGGGATCGGGTGAGTTAGAATCATGGATCCTGGGCTTGGTGCAGCCTGTGCAGCCAAGGCAGTTAGTTTAGTTAGTTTAGGGATCGGGCGAGCCAAAGCTCATGGATCCTAATGAGGCAAGTTCGGGGTCGTAGACCTAGGCGTTTGGTGTGCAGTCAAAGCATAGCCGAATGGGGCGAGTTCGGGGGTCGTAGACCCAGGTGTTTGGTGTGCAGTAGAAGCGTAGCCGGATGGGGCGAGTTTGGGGTCATAGACCTAGGTAGTTTTGGAGTGTAGTAGGAGTGTAGCCGGATGGGGCGAGTTTGGGGGTCACAGACCCATGTAGTTTTGGAGTGCAGTTGAAGCGTAGCTGGATGGGGCGAGTTTGAGGTCATAGACCTAGGCATTTGGTGTCTTGAGCCCTCGAGCCCCATTGGGCCTTAGTAGGGATCAGTTTGAGTTGTGTGCGTTACCCTGTCCTCAATTTCTCACAACCGGAGGGGCTAAGTTTTGTCACTTGTCTCGATCACTCGGGCTCGAGTGACGCACTCGATGAGTTCGCTAACGGGTATGATCGAGTGGAATTCGGATCCGTCGTTCATGACGAGGTTGGCATAGCCCTCTTATAACATTCCACTACTCCTTTACCTACAACCCAACAGATGCCTAGGTCATTCCGGAGACCAACCTAGGTGGCCTAATGGCCTCCCCTCGATGGAGATTATGTGGGCTTCATAGAGGCTTAGGATCGAATGAGAAGGTTGAGATGACCTTGTCTGCTAGACTGGGCTAGGGCCGCACAGGGCTCATCTGCATTTTTCCCCTGGCTCTGTTGTTGCTCATGTCGAATGAGGCAACTGTCGCTTCATGACGCAACATGAAGCATTGTGATGCATTTCGCTACACTTGCGATGCTTAGTTCCTGAGCCCCCAGGCGGTTCAGGGCCTAAATCATCTAGGGGGCATGGGCATATGGAATGAATGCGCGTATGGATATATGAAATGATTATAAAGAAATAGAGGGGTCGGTAGTGTTAGCTTGGTGACTCGAGTGACGGGGTTTGAGGAGCTCCAGTCAGAAATGTCCGACTGGGACCCATGCTCATCGTTCGTGATGGAGTCGGCATGGCCTCCATGGGGCGTCCCTTCACTCCCTACCTATCTCTTGGTGTGTTTTTTCTGAGCCGTTCGATCGACTTAGCAAGCCTGATGGTCTCTCCTGGCGGAGATCCTATTTTGGGTTTTCCAAGTCCTGCCTAGGGATGTAGAGAGCTGCCTGTGTGTGGTGATGCTTTAGTTTTCATGCCCAGTCGTGCGATAGTGGTGGGTCATACCCATGCCACATCTCGTCTCACCAGGCGGCATTCCGTCTCACCAGGCGTTGTTCCGTCGGTCAGCGTGCGTCCCATCGGTCAGGGTGTGTCCCATTGTTTCCCATCCGCATTGAATAGAGGAAGGGAGAGAGAGTTTTTCTCTGATCTTTTGCCCCTCTTTGGCTGTGGCATTTCTTCCTTAAATAGGGGGAGGGAGAGGGCTCTCTGTCACACTCCTTTGCCTATTCTTCAACTATTGTCTCTCCTCCTTCTTCCTCTTCTCCAAGAGTGCCTGTATGCCACGGCGGTTCCTAAGTGAGAGAGGGGGTGGGCAAGGGGGAGGACTTACAGATCCTTTCATGAATCTAGAGTGCGATGTTGAGCTAGAGGCTGCCTAGGGTGGTGCTGGACATCTTTGCCTGAGAAGGGATGGCTTCCGCCGAAGGGGGTGGCGTGCTGGATTTGTCTGTGAGGCCTTCTTCGGGATGGAGCCATGTGTCACCTTTCTTCGGTGGATCTTCACCAGGAGAGCCTTATCGGAGGGGAAGTTGCTCAGGATCGTGCCGGTGGAGGGTTCCATGCCTACAGCTGCTCAGGTTGGTCAATTCATAAAATTTGATGAGATCTATTCCAGCCATGGCGGCCATACCTTGGTAGTAGCGTCCCTGCCCAGGAGCTGCCTCAACTGCATGAGAAGGTCAGGAGCTCCATGTTCCTCTGCTGAGCATCTATGGGTGCAACGCCCTTGAGGTACCCGTTGCGCTCACCAAAGTCGAGGGGACGGAACCAGGTGGATCCCTTGAGGTACCCATTGTGCTCACCGAAGTCAAGGGATCGGAACCAGGCAAGGCCCCTGTAGTGGTGGTTACGTCTGGCGGTGTGTGCCATAGTCTCTCCTTTGGCGTTAGGCGATGTCGTCAAGGGGCCACAATAGTATTTGGATTAGAAGTAGTTAGAAAAATGTAATAGTTGTGGGTGAGCCTCCGTGTGAATAGTTTTTGTATCAATGAATGCATCAGTTCTATTTTTGTGAAAGAACCACACTATCCATTCATTGTTTTTTATCCTAGCATAACTTTCATTTTTATCCTTTTCTTTTTTGCCCCTGCCCATTAGTTCCATAGGGTGTAGTTGTTAAGAGCCTAGGCATGGCCCGCGGGGCTCGGCTGCTTGTAACCATAGGGCGTGGTGGGGTGCATTTGGTTGGGAGTAAGAACAGAGTCACGTAGGGCAATCAAAGGAATGGAATGTGCTTCCGTTCGGGGACAAAGTTGTTTACTATATGATAGTAAAAAATAGAGGTAATATTTAGTATTGTACCCTCATGGAGCCCCCGAGTGACCTGGGCTAAAAATGTTCGGGCTAGGATGCTTTTACAGGAGCAAGTGTTGACTAAGAAGGGTAAGACCAAATTTAGGGGAAAACGACATAGCTGTTCAATGTTCCAAGTGTTGGTGAGAACGTTGCCGTTGTTGTCCTCTAGTCGGTAGGTGCCCGGTCAGATTACTTCGATCACCGTATAGGGCCCTTCCCATGGTGGAGAGAGTTTATGTTTTTCCTTTGTTGATTGGGTCCTCTAGAGTACGAGATCGCCGACTTTGAGTATCCTCCCCCTGATCTTCCTTTCGTGGTACCTATGTAGGGTTTGTTGGTAGTGAGCGAAATGGATGATGGTCGTCTCGCGGGCCTCTTCAAGTAGGTCGACTGCATCTTGCAGAGCCTCCATGGCTCGGTCGTGGTCAAAAGCCTTCACTCTTAGGGTGCCATGGTCAAGGTCAGAGGGTAGCACTGCCTTAGCTTCGTAGGCCAGGAAGAAGGGTGTGAACCCTATGGATTGGTTTGGGGTCGTTCTTAGGCTCCAGAGGATCACTAGGACCTCTGTAACCCATCGCCCGGCGTACTGGTTGAGTCGATCAAAGATGCATGACTTAAGTCCTTGGAGGACCATGCCATTGGCGCGCTCAACCTAACCGTTAGTTCATGGATGTCCGACCAAGGCCCAGTCGATCCTGATGCCATATCCATCACTGAAGTCTATGAACTTCTTTTTGGTGAAGTTAGTCCCGTGGTCAGTGATGATACAGTTAGGAACACCGAACTGGTAGATGATGTCGAGGAAGAATTTGACTGCCTCTTCCGAGCAGATGTTGGTGATGGGCTTAGCCTCTATCCACTTGGTGAACTTGTCAACTGCTAGGAGTAGGTGAGTGAAACTGCCTGGGCCCTTTTTGAGGGGTCCCACCATGTCAAGGCCCTAGACCGTGAATGGCCAGGTGATGGGGATGCTTTGGAGCTCCTGTGCCAGCAAATGGGTTTGCCAAGCATAGAACTGGCATCCTTCACACCTGTGGACCACCTCCTCTACATCTCGTAGCATGGTGGGCTAGTAAAACATTGGCGAAAGGCTTTCTCGACTAGCGACCTTGGGGCCATGTGGTGTCCACAAATCTCGGCATGGACCTCGAGGAGGAGCTGCTTCCCCTAGTTGGTGGGGATGCACTTCATGAGCACCCTTGATGGACTCTATTTGTAGAGCTCGTCACCGAGCATGACGAAGGTCTTGGCGCATTGAGCGATCCATCAGGCTTTAGTCCTTTTGGGTAGGAGAACCTCCTTGAGGAGGTATGCGAGTAGTGGCGCTCGCCAGTCGGTTTGATCAAGTGCTAATACGGCGACGTTGGGGGTGACGTCGTCATGGAGGTATTGGGATCGGAGCCCCCAAGCGTTGGCTTGGCGTCGGGGTCAGAGCCCTCGTTTGTCGGCTAGGCATTGGGGTGTGTCTAGACCGGACCTTCCATGATGCGGGTGGATGGCTCATGAACATCATTGATGAAGACCCCGCATGGGGATGGATCCTACCTGGCGGCCAATTTTGCAAGAAAGTCGGTGGCATCATTGTCCTTTCGGGGGACGTGATGCAGCTTGATCCCCTAGAATTTGTTCTCAAGCTTGTGCATCTCTTGGCAGTATGCTATCATGAGGGGGATTTTGCAGGAGGACTCATTCATGACCTAATCAATGTCTAGCTCTAAGTCATCATGAACGTAGAGTCGCATAGCACCAAGCTCGATGGTGATGCGTAGTCCATTGATGAGGGCCTCGTACTCCATGGCATTGTTTGAGGCTGAAGAGTGGAGGCGGATGGCATAGTAGAGCCTACTCCTGTCCGGGAAGATCAGAACCACTCTAGCCCCCGAGCTAGGCGCCATGATGGACCCATCGAAATACATTGTCTAGTACTCGTGGGTGATGTCCGGGGTCGGTAGCTGCACCTCTGTCCATTTGGCGACAAAAATCCACAAGAGCCTGAGATTTAATGGTAGTACTAGGGATGTACCTCATGTCATGGCCCATGAGTTCGAGTGCCCACTTAGAGATCCATCCCGCGGTGTCGCGGTTGCGGATGATGTCCCCGAGCGGGTATGAAGTGATGACCACAACCTCATGGTCGATGAAGTAGTGCAAGAGCATTTGGGTCACCATTAGCACGGCGTATAGGAGTTTCTGCACCTGGGGGTACCAGACCTTGGGGTCAGTGAGTACTTCGTCGATGAAGTATATGGGCCATTGGACCTTAAGTTGGTGTCCCGGCTCCTCCCTTTCGACGACCAACATGGCGCTTACCACATGGTTGCTGGCCGTGATGTAAAGGAGAAAGGGTTCTCCCCGTTTGGGAGCAACGAGGATCGGGGCTGACGTCAGAGATGTTTTGAGGCTCTCTAGGGCCTGCTGAGCTTCTTTAGTCTAGATGAAAGTGTCCATCTTTTTGAGGAGCATGTAAAGTGGCATCCCCCATTCACCGAGCCGGGATATGAATCGACTTAGAGCAGCCAGGCAGCCGGTGAGCCTTTATATGCCCTTGAAATTATGTATGGGACCCATGTTGGAGATGACCATGATTTTTTTAGGGTTGGCCTCGATGCCACACTCAGACATAATATATCCTAGCAGCTTCCCCTTTGGAACCCTAAAAACACAATTTTTGGGATTCAGCTGATGTTGAACCTTTAGAGGTTTGCGAACGTTGCGGCCAAGTTTGTGATCAGGTCACAAGCTTGAGTTGTTTTGACCACTATGTCATCAACATAGACGGCGATCATTGGTCTTGGCCACTCAACTTGATCAGGCTGATCAAGCGGGTCGATTTGGTCAGTGAAACATTGTTGCATGCACCTTTAGTAGGTGGCACCAGTGTTCTTCAAGCCGAATGGCATGGTTACGTAGCAGTATGAACCATATGGGGGTGATGAATGAGGTTGCGAGCTGATCTGACTCTTTCATCGTGATCTAGTGATAGCCCGAGTAGGCATCTAGAAAGGAGAGGATCTCATAACCCAAGGTGGAGTCAACTATCTGGTCTATACACGGCAAAGGGAAGTGATCCTTTGGGCACGCTTTGTTGAGGCTAGTATAATCAATGCACATTCTCCATTTCCTGGTCTTCTTTTTAACAAGAACAGGATTGGCAAGCCAGTCAGAGTGGAATACCTCTCTGATAAATCTGGACGCCAGGAGTTTGGCGATCTTTTCGCCTACGGCCCTACGTCTTTCATCGTCGAAACGACGTAGGCATTGCTTAGTGGGCTTTGAGCTCGAGATGAGGCGTAGTGCGTGCTCAGTGACCTCCCATGGTATGCCTGGCATGTCAGAGGGCTACCATGCGAAGACATCATGATTGGCATGTAGGAAGTCAATGAGCTCGTATTCCTATTTGGCCGGGAGCTAGGTCCTAATCTGCACCGTCTTGGTCGAGTCGGTGGGGTCAACCTCCACCGCCTTGGTTTCCTCAAGCGGATAGAAAGTCATCGAGGAGGTTGGTTTGTTGTAGTCTAGGACTACCGGGATCGATGATTCCCCGAGCCATGGGAGCTCGGTTGAGTTGACGATCGCAGTGGTGAGCTTGTAGTGCTCGTGGTCGCACGTGAAGGCATGCAAGAAGGCGCTGCTCATGGTGATGACGCCGTTTCGTCTCGGCATCTTCAGCTTGAGGTAGGTGTAGTTGGAGATTGCCATGAATTTGGCATAGCATGGCTGCCCTAAGATGGCGTGGTAGGACCCTAGAAAGTTCGCCACTTCGAAGGTGAGGACCTCTGAGTGAAAGTTGGTTCAGTTGCCGAACGTGACAGGTAGGTTGATCTGCCCGAGCAGGTATGCCTATGCTCCCAAGATCACCCCATGGAAGGGAGAGCCTGCCAGGTGAAGCTCTGATGGGGGGATGCGCATGGCGTCATGGGTGTCGACGTAGAGGATGTTGAGGCCGCTGCCTTCGTCCATCAGCACCCTAGTGAGACGCTCCTTATGGATGATGGGATCGACGACAAGCGGGTAGCATCATGGTCTTACGACATGGGAGGGGTGGTCCCTCTGATCGAAGGTGATCGGAGATTTCAACCAGCTGAGGAAGGAGGGGACGGCCGTCTCGGTGGTGCATGCCTCCCATAACATACCTTGTGCTGGCTCTTGGACCAGATGATGTCGGATCCACTGGAGATCATGATGCATTCATCAGTGTTGAGGAAACCATCTCCGTCCTTGCCTGTCGTGCCTCCTTTCTTGGCTGTCACCTCTTTGTTGTCCCCTTCTTTTAGCCCGACGGCCTATCATAGGAAACATTTGAGGAGCGCGCAGTCCTTGTAGAGGTGTTTGATGGGGTAGGTGTGGTTGGTGCATAGGCTATCCATGAATTTGTTGAAGTGGTCAGGCAGGTCCTGTTGGGGCTGCTTGCCCATGCAGTCAGTTGCGATGACCAACACAGTGTTGTCCGGTCGATGTCGGTCATTTTTATTCTTCTTGCCCCTTAGTGTGGAGGGGCCCTTGTCTTGGTCCACGTGCTTGGCCTTGCCTTTGTCTTGGCCCCTATTGAAGACCGCTCCGATTGATTCCTCACTAGAGGCATGGTTAGTGGCGACGTCAAGTAGGTCACGTGTGCTACGGGGCTTTAGGCATCCAAGCTTGTGGATCAGGGATTCACAGGTCGTCCCGAAGAGGAATGCACTGATGACGTCCACATCGATGACATCAGGGAGGGAGTTGCATCGCTGGGAGAACCTACGGATGTAGTCCCACTTGGACTCGCTGGGCTCCTACTGGCAACTCTTGAGGTCCCAGAAGTTTCTAGGGCGGACATACGTCCCCTAGAAATTTCTGACGAAGACCCTCTTGATGTCCGCCTAGTCATGGATGCTGTCATGCGGGAGGAATTCAAGCCATGCCCGAAAATGTTCCCCCACATAGATGGGGAGATACTGAATAATGAAAAAGTCATCATCCACCCCTCCGGCTCTGCAGGCGAGCCAAAAATCTTCAAGCCAAATACCGGGGTTTGTCTCCCCGGTGTACTTGGTGATGTTGGAGGGCAGTCAGAAGTGTTGTGGGAATGACGCCCTCTAGATACACGCGGTCAAAGGCCCATTGTCCCAAGCCCTCAGGGCTAGGAATCTAGTCGTCCGACCGGCGACTGTGTCTGGGACGCGTTTCACCGCTCCCCTCAATGGTTCAGCCGGGATCCATGTCGTCTGCTCTCACCACCGCCCGATGGATGTCATCATCATGCCATGCGTGATGCTGGTTGCTAATGATGCTATGAGCGTCCTAGTGTGGACTGAGCCGCTCGTGTTCTAGCGGTCGGTGTGGAGCAGGTGCTAGGTTAGACCGAGGCACGGCTACTGCCTCCCGAGCCACACCTGGTGGCCATAGCGGCGAGCGAACGGTGCTTTCTTGATTGATTTCTTGCCATCATCACTAGAGTTATCACTATCCCAAGTGACCACATAGCCTCCACCCTTCTTCTTTTGGAAGGTCATCTTTTTCTCCTTCTCCTTGTTTTCTTTCTTGTCCTTCTTCTTCTCATCCTCATCATTGTCACTATTGTAGGGATAATCCACTACAACGTGATCAAGGCTCTTGCAATTGTAGAATCTTCTCACATATTCTTTGCTTTTGGTGTGATCTTTTCTCTTTCTTGCACCATACTCCTTCTTCTTCATGAATTTGCCTATCTTGCGCACAAATAGAGCCATGGCTTCATCATCAATGTCACTAAGATCCTCATCATCACTTGATTCTTTCTTGGACTTGCCCTTGTTCTTGGATGATGAGCTAGCCTTGAATGCTACGCTTTTCTTCTTCTTGTCTTCATCTTCCTTCTTGTCATCCTTGTCAACCCCCTCCCTTTCCACACGGTATGTCTCTTGTATCATGACATCACCTAGTACTTGGTTAGGGGTAATCTCCTTCAATCCTCCTCTTATGATAAGCAATCTCAACATCTCAAATCTTGGAGGTAGGCACATCAAGAACCGATGAATGACATCATCATCCTTGATCTTCTCTCCCAATGCCTTTAAATCATTTACAATCACTTGCAATCGATGGAATATCTCTGGAATGCTCTCATCATCCTTCATCTTGAAGCTTGTCAACTTATCCTTGAGGATGTACAACTTGACACTCTTCACCGCCGGTGTGCCCTCATATGTTTTCTCCAATCTCCTCCACACCTCATTAGCTCTTTCACAATCCTTGATTTACTCAAACACCTTAGAATCAATGACATTGTATATGGTGTTGAGAGCCATTGTATTGCATTGCTTGTTGGTCTTGTCTAGGTTGGTGGGATTGTCGGGATCAATGATAGCATAGTCATTCTCGGTCACATCCCATACTTGATCATTGATTGAACCAAGATACATCTTTATCTTTCTCTTCCAATAATCATAGCATGTGCCATCAAAGAACGGTGGTTTGCCCCCCACATGGTTGAACACAACTTGAGCCATAATTTGACACCGAGGTTGTTAAGCCTTTAATCAAATGGTGACCATGACTCCGATACCACTTGAAAGGTCCTAATATGGCTAGAGGGGGGTGAATAGCCTATTTAAAATCTATAAATCAACTAGAGCAATTTGATTAGTATAACAAATAGCAAAATGCAAACTTGCTCTAGCACTACAAGGGTTGCAAGCTACCTATCCAACAATTCTAGTTGTTATGATCACTAAACACACAATTTGCTATTTCACTACTCACTAAGAGCTCTCACACTTGCTACACTAAAGAGCTCCACTAGATAAACTTAAACTACAAAGTAAGCTCTCAATTCTAGTTACACTAAAGAGCTTGCTACAACTAGTTTGCAAGAATATAAATAAGTGAGTAGGGTGATTGTACCATCATGTAGAGGAGTGAACCAATCACAAGATGAATACTAAATCAATCACCGAAAGAATACCAATGGGCAAAAGACAGCCAATTTTTCTCCCGAGGTTCATGTGAGTGCCGGCATGCTAGTCCCCATTGTATCGACCAACACTTGGTGGTTGGACGGCTAAGAGGTGCTGCACGAACCTCGCCCACACAATTGGACACCACAAGAACCTACCCACAAGTGAGGTAACTCAATGACACGAGCAATCCACTAGAGTTACCTTTCGGTGCTCCGCTAGGGAAGGCACAAGACCCCTCACAATCACCACGATCGAAGCCAGAGACAATCACCAACCTCCGCTCGACGATCCTCCCTGCTCCAAGCCATCTAGGTGGCGGCAACCACCAAGAGAAACAAGTGAATCCCGCAGTGAAACACAAATATCAAGTGCCTCTAGATGCAATCACTCAAGCAATGCACTTGGATTCTCTCCCAATCTCACAATGATGATGGATCAATAATGGAGATGAGTGGGAGGGCTTTGGCTAAGCTCACAAGGTTGCTATATCAATGCAAATGGCCAACAGAGTGAGCTTGAGCTGGTCATGGGGCTTAAATAGAAGTCTCCATGAAATAGAGCCGTTGTACCCCTTCACTCGGCACAACACAGGGTGATCGGACGCTCTGGTCATATCGATCGGATGTAGAACCTCAGCGTCCGGTCGTGCGATGCACGCCACGTGTCCCCTCTCTTCAAATACTAAGCGTCCGATACTAACGGTCAAGTGATGACCAGACGCACTGTTGTGAAGTGACCGAACATAGGATCTCAGCGTCCGGTCGTTTCCAGTAAGCATCCAGAAGCAAAAAATCACAACCGAACGCGTTTGGTCATGCTCGACCAGACTCACCTAGCGTACGGTCACTCGGTGTCTCCTCTGTATGCTACCACGTCAGTAGGACCGGACGCACCCCATCAGCGTCCGGTCACTAAGTGACCCAACATCCGATCAGAGACCGACGCCAGCGTCTTCGCTGCTTCTACTGACCAGACACACTGATCCTTCCGAGACTAGCGTCCGGTCACTCACAGTGACCTCTATTTTTTTCTGTATAGAGCGCCAGTGACACCATCGGACTGTCCGCACTCTACGGGCAAACACTCTGCCAGTGAAGTTTCTAATCCTTGCTCAAATGTGCCAACCACCAAGTGTATCACCTTGTGCACATGTGTTAGCATATTTTCACAAATATTTTTAAGGGTGTTAGCACTCCACTAGATCCTAAATGCATATGCAATGAGTTAGAGCATTTAGTGGCACTTTGATAACCGCATTTCAATACAAGTTTCACCCCTCTTAATAGTATGGCTATCGCTCCTAAATGTGATCACACTCGCTACATGTCTCGATCACTAAAACAAAATGGCTCCTACTATTTATACCTTTGCCTTGAGCCTTTTATTTTTGTCTTTCTTCTTTTCCAAATTCAAGCATTTGATCATCACTATGCCATCACCATCATCATGATCTTCACTATTGCTTCATCACTTGGAGTAGTGCTACCTATCTCATAATCACTTTGATAAACTAGGTTAGCACTTAGAGTTTCATCAATTAACCAAAACCAAACTAGGGCTTTCAAGCGGCTGGTTATACCGCTGTTTGTTGTAGTTCCTCAGCGTGCCCTTGCACAAACACGAGGGCCCCCCCACACGGGTTCAGGGGGGTGTGAGTTTGTGCAGACTCTGCAACGACCGACGGCTGTCTCGGAGCATCCGCCATAGTGCACTCCCAGGACGGACGGTGGCTAGGTGCCACGTCGCCGATGTTGGAGCCGTCGCTCTCACCCTCGTCATCCGGTAGTTCATGGAAAGTGGTAGGAACATAGCTCGCCATTCCCATGAATTCAGATGTGAGGGGGGATGACAACAACGTCCCTCGGAGCCCCTGAGCACACGCATTCGTGGGGGGCATGAGGCCATAGGGGAACCGATCGTATGGTGTTTGTGGTGCGGTAAATATGGTCCCTCCGGATAATCGGCGGGAGATAGTAAATAGAGAGTAAATAACAGTATGCATATTGCTCATAGCAGGGTTTGAGCAGAGAGTTTGCTCGAAATGAAGCGTGGATGCCACGTCGTCGAAGTCATGCGTCCCGGAGTCAATGGAGGGCGCCCCTCCGACGGGTGTCGGAACAAGTGCCTCCTCGTGGAGGTGTAGTACGCCGAGCCGATCGGCAACGAAGTCCAGACTTCCGAGGAGGAAGGCCTAGGATGGCTCGAAGACGGGTGGAACCCACATCCCAACAGGTGGGAGCATGGGAAACTCCAGTGAGCCGAAGCGAATCGTATCGCCAGAGCCCGCCATGGCGAAGATGGCGGAAAAGTGGGCCATCCGATGACCAAAAAGTCTTGAACGTACAATGTGTTCCCCACAGACGACATCAATTGTCGGTGCAGAAAGTGACCAACAAGTAAATATTTATAGTTTTGTCGCACCTTGTGATCGGAGGTGGCCTAGCACTCAATGACACAGGGTTTATACTGGTTTAGGCAACGTGCCCTACGTCCAGTTTAAGTCGGTCGGTGACTTTATTCCTGAGCCCAGGTGCTCGAAGTTTATAGTGGGGTTACAAACGAGAAGGAGAAAGATGGAGGGTACAAGAGGTCCGGCCGGCTCCGATCGAAAGGGTTGAGAGCGATAGGAGCTTCGCTATGAGCTAAGTGTTCAAGCGTGTGCTTAAGGTCCAAACCTGGCGGTTCTGTGGTTATGAGCTAGTTAGCTTGATCGATCTAATGAATCTAGAGGCACTTGAATCGACCTGGATTAACTTGAATGTTGGGAGAGAGCGCATCCCCTTTTATAGATAAAGTGGATGGCCTTACAAATGAGAGGGAGAGGGTATGTATGCTCCTAAGTCTTGTTGCCCACGTCGGCGGGTATATGATGATGGTAGGTACCCACAACATTGTTGGATGTCGGATCCACGTGGGAGGTTACGTTGTTTTGTTCGGGCATGGCAGACGTCGGCGCCTGCCACACTGTTGGTACCTGAGGTACGCAAGGGGTTTTTACCATGTTCGTCTGGTACGGCAAAAGTCGGTGCTCACAACACTGTTGATGCCCAGAGGCTTGGGGGGCTTACTGTATGGGAGTTAATGGCGCCCACAATACTGTAAAGGAAAATATCGGCGCCTACAACACTATTCGTGTCAGGGAGGTTGCATAATACTGTTTCTGTAGGTGTACAGGGTACGGTCCCTGGTATCGTGGTTTGACTTATGCACTCTGCCTTGCTTTCTCCGTTCGTTCCCTAGTCCTTTCTGAGCGGGCATTCCCGGTCGGTTGGTCCCAGTCAGTTCTAATCGCGCCAGTCGGAGACGAGCAGTGAGAAGGGTTTTTGCGTACTCTGGTCGGAGACGTGGGCCAGAGTCGGAAGTGAGCCCTCTGGTCGGAGAGGTGGGCTGGAGTCAGAAAACGAACGTCGCTCCTCCTCGACCAGACCTCCGGTCGGTGATTGGATCGCTCTTCTAGCCTGTTGTTTAGATACTTGGGCCGACCCATGAGTTACGCGTTGTGTGCTTGGGACGAGCCTTTGTTTGGGAAGCCGGTCCGCGAGGGACCCCGGGTTTATAAACCTGACACTAACACTCGTGAGATGTTCTATGACATATTTTAGGTTGTTCAAGTAGCACTCATATGATGTTCTTCGATAATTTTAGGTTCCGTTATCTTACTCATGTTAATTTAGATTACTATCTTTTTTATTCTATTTTTTATATGTTTATATATAAAATATATTTGTATATTATTATTAGTCATAAGGGAGATACTTATATGTTGTATTTCTATAGAAAAGTGTGTTGAAGAACGTGCTATAAGTTGAAGAGTAAAAACATATCATGGTGATCTATAGAATCAATTTTCATCTCTCACACTATAAATTTAAGATAAACTTATACGTGAACCTAGAAAATTTATGAGATATTAAATTCCAAGCCGAATAGTTTAATCTGTCAAATAGATTCTAATTCTTTTAAAATGAAAGGATCCAAATGATCCGTTAGTGTAATGTTCATCCTCTCCCACATATTATTTTTGTTCATATTTTATATTATTTTTTATAAGATATTTTTTCTTCCTCCTCGCTATGCGTTCACGTGATATACTCGCTCTTCCGTACACGAGCTGGGAGCTACGTGCGTGCTGCGCTCTTCCATGCGTGAGGGTGGACCGCCAATGGAGTAGTGGAAGGAGTGGGCTACGAGAGCAACATGGGATGGGCTGGACGCTTGCGTCCATAAATACGTGGGGGGGGAGGGGGGGGGGGCTAATGGAGTGGAAGGCATTGGCCATGAGACGGACGCGACCATGCGCAGTGGAAAATTATGGGTACTTGACTTTTGTCCGAGCGGCCGGCTCATATCAACTCCCCCACCCCGGTCGCCACCGTCGCTCACCTGCCCGCCTATCCAACTGCGTCGCTTATAAGCCGTGTTTTTCAGCCAATGAACAGTATTTTTCTATCACAATAAACTAGCCAACAGTACTTTCAGTCATGGCTTATCAGCCAAGCAAACAGGGCACTGAGCTGCTCGCTCGCCCGCCTTTGCCGCCGACCCCATCATCCACGTCCACACGCCACTAGCCACACGCCTATGCAGCTGCCCCATGCGCTTGCTATCCGGTGGCCAAAGGGCGCTCGTTGGCCTGGCGGTGAAAGGTAAGGATAAAGGATAGTGCGGTCATTTCCCAATGTTTATGTTTTTCTTTTGTTTTTAACTCGTTTAATCTCACAACTAACCTCTATCCAAAATAGGGACAAACTCACCGACAAATCAACAATAGTTGTATTCTAAAATTATGAGCATAAAATCACAAAGTTATAAAAAGAGAAGTAAATTATCGTTAGTCTCTTTAATTCCCATTATCAAATGGGCCGTAACAATACAATACACTCAAATATAGGGTTTGAAAAGAAAAAATCATCCGGTTCTAATCTAAATCCTGGAACCCGACAGCTCCGAACTTGCGATTTAGGTAGGGGTGTTTGGATCAGTGATTAAAATTTAGGAGGTGTCATACGGGGTGTCGTATGAGGTGTTTGGATACTAATAAAAAAATAAATTATAGAATCCGTCAATAATTCGCGAGACAAATTTATTAAGCCTAATTAATCCGTCATTAGCACATGTTAATGTAGCATCACATTGTCAAATCATAGACTAATTATGCTTAAAAAATCGTCTTGCAAAACAGTCTCAATCTGTGCATTTAGTTTCATAAATAATCTATATTTAATACTCTATGCACGTGTCAAACATCTGATGGGACATCGACTAAAGTTTAGGAGGTGGAACTAAACTCCCCAAGTTTTTGGAGAGAGAAAAAATAGATTTGTCCATCGTCCTGACATGAACTGTACCAAACACCTAAAGGTGTCTTCAATAGAAGACCCATTATGAAACCTAAAACTAAAATGGATCTCTAACATAATACCTATAGCCTCTAATGTACCTATATAAAAGACCTATTTTAGATGTTAGAAGAGACATAACATAAATCTAAGTATCCTCTCTTCTGAAGATCTATTTACGAAGAGAGTTGTCTTTTAGATTTTGTTATTGGAGAAGATCAAAAATAAATATTAATTTTTTTGTCTATCTAAGACGACTTACAGCCTGTTCGTTTGGCTGTGGCTCGTCGTAAACGATCGTAAATTTCCAGCCAAAATAATATTTTTCTCTCACATAAATCAACCAACAGTACTTTTTTATGAACCAGCAACGATACGAACCAACCAACCGAACATGCTATTATATTTTAAGTCACGGTTCTCAGAGACAGTCTGTCCCGCTCGCGTGGCGGCATGGCAGTGGCGACTGCCAAATCTTGGACGATTCCCCGGCGCGCACCTCATGTCCTCGCCCTGCCCACACGCCCACACCGTCGCGGCGGGCCCCGCGTGCCTCCCCTACCTGTGGAGACTGGCTCCGGCCACGGCACCCAACACAAGCCGTTCCGTCGTCCATGACAGCATGACAGCTGACCCCGCTGTGACACCGGTCCCGCGCGTCATACGCAGTCGAAGCGAAGTTCCTAGGGCCAGGCCCAGTCGCCAGAAAAACAGCAGCATCACTGTAGCAGATCCGGCGTCGTCGCAGGCCCAGGCGAGTAGCATCGCGCAGCGCAAGGCAGGCACCCCCACACTCGCAGGTCACGCACAGGGGGAGACGAGACGAGACGAGACGAGGGAGATACTTGTTTCTCCCAGGACCTCGCTCACAAACTCCCGGAATCCGCCAACTCCCGCCGCCCGCGCCGCGGCGCATCATTCCTTGCCAGCGGCCCACGCAAATCCCAGGACAAATCCCAAACCCCGCGCCGATGGCCACCAGCCCCCTGCTGCCCGACCCCAGCCGCCCGCCGCGCCGCTCTTATACGCCGCCCCGGCAACCGCAGCAGCCGCTCGTTGCTTAATCCGTCCGTCGCGTGCCGTGGGGGGGAGGCGAGGGGGTACTGTGCGGCCGTGGCGGCGCGGCGAGGGAAGGGAAGGGAAGGGGCGGTGGAGATGCTGGGGTCCGGGCTGAATCTGGTGACCACGGTGATCGGCTTCGGGATGAGCGCCACCTTCATCGTCTTCGTCTGCGCACGCCTCATCTGCGGCCGCGCCGCGCGTGCCGACGCCGACGCTGCCGACGCGGCCGCGGTCGCCGCGGCGCGGGCGCTGGCGCAGCCACCCGTGCCGTTCGACTTCGACGTCGAGTTCCGCAACGTCGCGGATCTCGACCGCACGGTGAGCGCCCAGTACCTTGCTACTCTGCTATTCTGCTAGCGTGTGTGTATCAGTTACGTTTGTGAAGCACGGAAGCGACCCTTGAGTTGTGTAGTGATCCGGTGATCCCAAGTCATGCACGGGGCCAATTAGGTTCAGGAAAATACCTCACTGAATACTTCTTTTTATTTTACACACTGGAACACCGTTCGATCTTGTCAGTCACATTGCTGTTTTACAGGAGTCGTGTTTATTGGGCTACAACTAAAACTGAACTCGAGGTCGCATGTGCATTATTTGTGTGATGTGACTTGTAAGTTGGCTTTGTTTTGGCCGAAAAGTAAATATCTTGACAAAATTAGCAACGAATACTTACGAAGGCCACCACCAGCAGCTGATAGAACTATAGAAGATGTAGAAGGGAAATATCATGGCAAAGATGCATTAGGAACTAATCAAACTGCCTTCTCAGTTCTCACTAATAACTGGAGATGCTATTTACTTGAATGAGATGCTGCTTTCATTTTGTCTGCAGGGTTCTTCTAGCTAGTCACATATTGCATCAACTCTTTTAGTCTCTACATTGTACAGATTCTTAATGAAGTTGCAAGTTCATTGACATGAAAAACATAACCACAGTGTCTACAGACTATGAAAACAGTCCATCTTGGCCAAATAATTCAGTCCGAGATGGGCCAAAGTCGATTGGATTAGTCATGTAATACCATGTTACTTACCATTATATTCATGATCTCCATATCGAGAACATTCACAGCAGGTGTTTAGATTGTCATATTTAAAAATGGTATTTTTAGCCCTGTAAGTTATGGCCTTTGGACTAGCAGTGTGGTTATCAAAGATGATTTGATTTGGTACACTGTACATTTGAATATCTGGCAGTATTTTCACCCTCAAAATTTAGGCATCAGTACGTGGTTCTATCCTATCTTCTGATTTGTCTGAACCATGGGCGATACTATCAAGCATATTATTATTTTGTCGTTTCAATTGATAGGCTGGTTCGTATGTGTATCATCTCTCTCAACTGTGAATATGGTGTATACAAAATTATCTTAGTCTTTTAGTGATAAGTTAGGACTTAGGTCCATATTCTGCCAGCATTTTGTCCTATCAGTCCTTTACAGTTGTGCTAGCTTCCAGTTGTAATTGAAAGTGGAAGATGCAAATGCAAGGGTTTTTTCTTTTGAAAAATTAACTAACTAAGCATGCACATTAGGTTTTCCATTTGACTATTTCTCAATGTTCTATGCTTTCTTTCATATCCCATGCATTAGTGGTTGAGTGAATAACTCGTGCAGAAGCCAGAATAAAAGTCCCCTTTTCTTAAAAAAATCCCATCCATTCGTATGGATGTGGTTTTGCATAGCTAAAGGGCATGATATGCACATTATGTATGCCCCTTTCTTTATCTGAGAGAATACTGATAAACAAAATCTTTATGCAAATTTATCTATGACAAAGGAATGTACTTCAACCAATGTTTAACTTGGGTATCTGAAAGTTTGAAGATAACCCTCTAGAAAGCCACTCTAACATGCTCCTGCACACTCAGATTAAGTCGTTTTTAATTTGCTTGTTTCATTGTTTTCAAAGAGATGCTTGAGATGACTAAACAATGAGGGGTTTAAATTACTAAATGGTTTGTGTCACAACTCGCAAGCATTATGTTTCTGCTAGGTGATCATTGGTGTCAGTTTACTTACAGCAATCCAGACAAGACTTTGTGTTAAAAGATGACATGGTTCCTTTTGCTTTGTTCAATAGATTGAACGCTCCCGCTGTGGGTTGGATCCTTTTGCCGTTGCTGCAATTCCTACAATGAATTATAGTTCTGAGGCCTTCCATTCAAAAGATGATGCCCAGTAAGTACATAATGCATGCTCTATAGTTAATTTACTTCCATGTCTGCAAATGTACCATCGCTCCTTCAACCAAATTGCCTATTCTCAGAGGCAGAGGGAATTACTTGTACGATTCCCTTTTGTATGATTGTCAATGAAATTTGATGCAAAGAACATGCAGGCATATCAGTTAGTGTTTCACAAGATATCAGTGTTTTTTTTTGTTTTCTCTTTTCCGCAGATTTTGCGGGGGGAAGGCTTGCCTCGGTTTTTCCCTTCCCCAGAGCCCACTCATGTGGGAGCCTCTGGCACTGGGTCTACCTTTTTTTTTCTCTTTTCCGCACACACTCTTCTTTCTATTTAACAAGTAGGGGGAAACTCCTCCTGTTATTTTCAAAAAAAGGTATCAGTGCGTATACCAATGAGTTAAGTGATAGCTTAATCATCAAGGCCTCCAGAATTTCTAGTCTTTGTTATTGGATGACTTATAAGTTCTAAATTATTGTATGTATATAGCTGCTACATGGTTTATATTAGTAAAGATGCTATAACTGAATGAAGCACTTAAATGGACAGATTTTTAGTTGTATTTATAAATTATCTAATGTAGATTGTAGAATCATATTTTCTTGAACAAGAAGTACAGCTACCCCCCTTGTCTGTGTTTTGTCTCTTATAAATATGGGAAGGTGCGCAGGGCTGATAATTGACTTGGCATGACATTCAATAATCTTTCATGATTGTGCATGACATATAAGTAAGGGGGAATTCTTGTGTGCCATTAAAAAAGATCGCAATGCCCTGTGAGCCCCTAGAAAAGTTCAGCGGTCTTCAGCGCCACTGCTCCAACTTTTTTGTGGCCTCCATGCCACTGCCGTCAGTTGGGCTCTAACTGTGTCAAACTGCCGGTGTGAAAAGTCGAAAATACCCTTAAGTCTAAATATGACATTAATTTTTTTAGCATCTTAACGACTTCAAATGAAAAAACTCAACTAGAAAATTGCAGATCTCGTCGAGATCTATAATTTTTCATATAAAAATTATCTTCATTTAATTCCGCAAAAAAAAAAATGATTTTTCTAAGATATATTAATCATATCAAATCATATTTTTTGCGGAATTAAATGAAGATAATTTTTATATGAAAATTATAGATCTCGACGAGATCTACAACTTTCTAGTTTTGAGTTTTTTCATTTGAAGTCGTTAAGATGCTCAAAAAAATTAATGACATATTTATACAACAGGGTATTTTTGACTTTTCACACCTGCACTTTGACACCGTTAGAGCCCAAACTGACGGCAGTGGCATGGAGGGCATAAAAAAGTTGGAGCAGTAGCGCTGAAGACCGCTGAACTTTTCCAGGTGCTCACAGGGCATTGCGATCTTTTTTAATGGCACACAAGGAATTCCTCCTATAAGTAATCAACTGCATAGTTGTGAGAAAAATAATCTTGATTATTTACATTCTACATGCGCTACTTTTTATTTGCATAACAGAAATTTATGTACCTCCAGAGGAGGACATTTATTCATGAATATATGTATTCATCAAATAGTTGACTAGCATCTTTTGGTGGACAGCCACAACTAGCATGCACAGCTCTTGCCTGACATTAGCAGTTTCATGGCGAGCACCTAATTTCTTGCTCAGCAGATATTGCTTGTAGTTGTACTGCAAACTTTTTATCTGTTATTGAAAAAAAATGAAATATCTAAAATGAGACATGACTTATTAGATTGGATATATCCTATGAGAAATTTTACTGTGCTTGAAAATAATGATAGCCCTTCGTTTGGTTAGATCAAGTGGTTAAAAATTAGGAGGAACCAATTCAGAGGAACTTAAGATGTGGCCCGGAACCAAAAATCGGTGGGCCAGGAACCGGCTCCTAATTAATTTAGAAGGGTAGAATAATACTTTCACATGTGAGAGATTTCTTCTTGCCCGTCCCGATCCATACAATCCCGAAACCACAAATGCATACACCGACATTTTAGAATCCACGCCTTCTATTAGGCAGCAGTGGCAGACGATTAGACGCCGGCAACGATGATCTATCGCTGCGCGAGGCCGGCGCGCCCCGCCCGGCAAGAGGAGCGGCGCTGCAGAAACACACAACCTCTCGGAGATGGTGGGTGCATCATGCGTGGTCCTTCTCTCTCATCGCTCTTTCCGTGGTTGGCCTGTTTGGTAGATGAGAACGTACGTATGATTCTGACATCGATCTGTCCCGCTCGCGTGGCGGCATGGCAGTGGCGACTGCCAAATCTTGGACGATTCCCCGGCGCGCACCTCATGTCCTCGCCCTGCCCACACGCCCACACCGTCGCGGCGGGCCCCGCGTGCCTCCCCTACCTGTGGAGACTGGCTCCGGCCACGGCACCCAACACAAGCCGTTCCGTCGTCCATGACAGCATGACAGCTGACCCCGCTGTGACACCGGTCCCGCGCGTCATACGCAGTCGAAGCGAAGTTCCTAGGGCCAGGCCCAGTCGCCAGAAAAACAGCAGCATCACTGTAGCAGATCCGGCGTCGTCGCAGGCCCAGGCGAGTAGCATCGCGCAGCGCAAGGCAGGCACCCCCACACTCGCAGGTCACGCACAGGGGGAGACGAGACGAGACGAGACGAGGGAGATACTTGTTTCTCCCAGGACCTCGCTCACAAACTCCCGGAATCCGCCAACTCCCGCCGCCCGCGCCGCGGCGCATCATTCCTTGCCAGCGGCCCACGCAAATCCCAGGACAAATCCCAAACCCCGCGCCGATGGCCACCAGCCCCCTGCTGCCCGACCCCAGCCGCCCGCCGCGCCGCTCTTATACGCCGCCCCGGCAACCGCAGCAGCCGCTCGTTGCTTAATCCGTCCGTCGCGTGCCGTGGGGGGGAGGCGAGGGGGTACTGTGCGGCCGTGGCGGCGCGGCGAGGGAAGGGAAGGGAAGGGGCGGTGGAGATGCTGGGGTCCGGGCTGAATCTGGTGACCACGGTGATCGGCTTCGGGATGAGCGCCACCTTCATCGTCTTCGTCTGCGCACGCCTCATCTGCGGCCGCGCCGCGCGTGCCGACGCCGACGCTGCCGACGCGGCCGCGGTCGCCGCGGCGCGGGCGCTGGCGCAGCCACCCGTGCCGTTCGACTTCGACGTCGAGTTCCGCAACGTCGCGGATCTCGACCGCACGGTGAGCGCCCAGTACCTTGCTACTCTGCTATTCTGCTAGCGTGTGTGTATCAGTTACGTTTGTGAAGCACGGAAGCGACCCTTGAGTTGTGTAGTGATCCGGTGATCCCAAGTCATGCACGGGGCCAATTAGGTTCAGGAAAATACCTCACTGAATACTTCTTTTTATTTTACACACTGGAACACCGTTCGATCTTGTCAGTCACATTGCTGTTTTACAGGAGTCGTGTTTATTGGGCTACAACTAAAACTGAACTCGAGGTCGCATGTGCATTATTTGTGTGATGTGACTTGTAAGTTGGCTTTGTTTTGGCCGAAAAGTAAATATCTTGACAAAATTAGCAACGAATACTTACGAAGGCCACCACCAGCAGCTGATAGAACTATAGAAGATGTAGAAGGGAAATATCATGGCAAAGATGCATTAGGAACTAATCAAACTGCCTTCTCAGTTCTCACTAATAACTGGAGATGCTATTTACTTGAATGAGATGCTGCTTTCATTTTGTCTGCAGGGTTCTTCTAGCTAGTCACATATTGCATCAACTCTTTTAGTCTCTACATTGTACAGATTCTTAATGAAGTTGCAAGTTCATTGACATGAAAAACATAACCACAGTGTCTACAGACTATGAAAACAGTCCATCTTGGCCAAATAATTCAGTCCGAGATGGGCCAAAGTCGATTGGATTAGTCATGTAATACCATGTTACTTACCATTATATTCATGATCTCCATATCGAGAACATTCACAGCAGGTGTTTAGATTGTCATATTTAAAAATGGTATTTTTAGCCCTGTAAGTTATGGCCTTTGGACTAGCAGTGTGGTTATCAAAGATGATTTGATTTGGTACACTGTACATTTGAATATCTGGCAGTATTTTCACCCTCAAAATTTAGGCATCAGTACGTGGTTCTATCCTATCTTCTGATTTGTCTGAACCATGGGCGATACTATCAAGCATATTATTATTTTGTCGTTTCAATTGATAGGCTGGTTCGTATGTGTATCATCTCTCTCAACTGTGAATATGGTGTATACAAAATTATCTTAGTCTTTTAGTGATAAGTTAGGACTTAGGTCCATATTCTGCCAGCATTTTGTCCTATCAGTCCTTTACAGTTGTGCTAGCTTCCAGTTGTAATTGAAAGTGGAAGATGCAAATGCAAGGGTTTTTTCTTTTGAAAAATTAACTAACTAAGCATGCACATTAGGTTTTCCATTTGACTATTTCTCAATGTTCTATGCTTTCTTTCATATCCCATGCATTAGTGGTTGAGTGAATAACTCGTGCAGAAGCCAGAATAAAAGTCCCCTTTTCTTAAAAAAATCCCATCCATTCGTATGGATGTGGTTTTGCATAGCTAAAGGGCATGATATGCACATTATGTATGCCCCTTTCTTTATCTGAGAGAATACTGATAAACAAAATCTTTATGCAAATTTATCTATGACAAAGGAATGTACTTCAACCAATGTTTAACTTGGGTATCTGAAAGTTTGAAGATAACCCTCTAGAAAGCCACTCTAACATGCTCCTGCACACTCAGATTAAGTCGTTTTTAATTTGCTTGTTTCATTGTTTTCAAAGAGATGCTTGAGATGACTAAACAATGAGGGGTTTAAATTACTAAATGGTTTGTGTCACAACTCGCAAGCATTATGTTTCTGCTAGGTGATCATTGGTGTCAGTTTACTTACAGCAATCCAGACAAGACTTTGTGTTAAAAGATGACATGGTTCCTTTTGCTTTGTTCAATAGATTGAACGCTCCCGCTGTGGGTTGGATCCTTTTGCCGTTGCTGCAATTCCTACAATGAATTATAGTTCTGAGGCCTTCCATTCAAAAGATGATGCCCAGTAAGTACATAATGCATGCTCTATAGTTAATTTACTTCCATGTCTGCAAATGTACCATCGCTCCTTCAACCAAATTGCCTATTCTCAGAGGCAGAGGGAATTACTTGTACGATTCCCTTTTGTATGATTGTCAATGAAATTTGATGCAAAGAACATGCAGGCATATCAGTTAGTGTTTCACAAGATATCAGTGTTTTTTTTTGTTTTCTCTTTTCCGCAGATTTTGCGGGGGGAAGGCTTGCCTCGGTTTTTCCCTTCCCCAGAGCCCACTCATGTGGGAGCCTCTGGCACTGGGTCTACCTTTTTTTTTCTCTTTTCCGCACACACTCTTCTTTCTATTTAACAAGTAGGGGGAAACTCCTCCTGTTATTTTCAAAAAAAGGTATCAGTGCGTATACCAATGAGTTAAGTGATAGCTTAATCATCAAGGCCTCCAGAATTTCTAGTCTTTGTTATTGGATGACTTATAAGTTCTAAATTATTGTATGTATATAGCTGCTACATGGTTTATATTAGTAAAGATGCTATAACTGAATGAAGCACTTAAATGGACAGATTTTTAGTTGTATTTATAAATTATCTAATGTAGATTGTAGAATCATATTTTCTTGAACAAGAAGTACAGCTACCCCCCTTGTCTGTGTTTTGTCTCTTATAAATATGGGAAGGTGCGCAGGGCTGATAATTGACTTGGCATGACATTCAATAATCTTTCATGATTGTGCATGACATATAAGTAAGGGGGAATTCTTGTGTGCCATTAAAAAAGATCGCAATGCCCTGTGAGCCCCTAGAAAAGTTCAGCGGTCTTCAGCGCCACTGCTCCAACTTTTTTGTGGCCTCCATGCCACTGCCGTCAGTTGGGCTCTAACTGTGTCAAACTGCCGGTGTGAAAAGTCGAAAATACCCTTAAGTCTAAATATGACATTAATTTTTTTAGCATCTTAACGACTTCAAATGAAAAAACTCAACTAGAAAATTGCAGATCTCGTCGAGATCTATAATTTTTCATATAAAAATTATCTTCATTTAATTCCGCAAAAAAAAAAATGATTTTTCTAAGATATATTAATCATATCAAATCATATTTTTTGCGGAATTAAATGAAGATAATTTTTATATGAAAATTATAGATCTCGACGAGATCTACAACTTTCTAGTTTTGAGTTTTTTCATTTGAAGTCGTTAAGATGCTCAAAAAAATTAATGACATATTTATACAACAGGGTATTTTTGACTTTTCACACCTGCACTTTGACACCGTTAGAGCCCAAACTGACGGCAGTGGCATGGAGGGCATAAAAAAGTTGGAGCAGTAGCGCTGAAGACCGCTGAACTTTTCCAGGTGCTCACAGGGCATTGCGATCTTTTTTAATGGCACACAAGGAATTCCTCCTATAAGTAATCAACTGCATAGTTGTGAGAAAAATAATCTTGATTATTTACATTCTACATGCGCTACTTTTTATTTGCATAACAGAAATTTATGTACCTCCAGAGGAGGACATTTATTCATGAATATATGTATTCATCAAATAGTTGACTAGCATCTTTTGGTGGACAGCCACAACTAGCATGCACAGCTCTTGCCTGACATTAGCAGTTTCATGGCGAGCACCTAATTTCTTGCTCAGCAGATATTGCTTGTAGTTGTACTGCAAACTTTTTATCTGTTATTGAAAAAAAATGAAATATCTAAAATGAGACATGACTTATTAGATTGGATATATCCTATGAGAAATTTTACTGTGCTTGAAAATAATGATAGCCCTTCGTTTGGTTAGATCAAGTGGTTAAAAATTAGGAGGAACCAATTCAGAGGAACTTAAGATGTGGCCCGGAACCAAAAATCGGTGGGCCAGGAACCGGCTCCTAATTAATTTAGAAGGGTAGAATAATACTTTCACATGTGAGAGATTTCTTCTTGCCCGTCCCGATCCATACAATCCCGAAACCACAAATGCATACACCGACATTTTAGAATCCACGCCTTCTATTAGGCAGCAGTGGCAGACGATTAGACGCCGGCAACGATGATCTATCGCTGCGCGAGGCCGGCGCGCCCCGCCCGGCAAGAGGAGCGGCGCTGCAGAAACACACAACCTCTCGGAGATGGTGGGTGCATCATGCGTGGTCCTTCTCTCTCATCGCTCTTTCCGTGGTTGGCCTGTTTGGTAGATGAGAACGTACGTATGATTCTGACATCGATGAGACTGCAGACTCTCACACCCAAATAGAGCAAGGTGGCTACAGGGACTCTCCATGACTCCATTCTTGTCATCTTGCTTTGTTCCATGTGTGGGTTAGTTCTGCGTTCCATTGGTTTCGCAAGTGCAGACGGACAAGGCCTCCATGGTTTATGATGCCATTGACTACCTAAAGCAACTTTAGCTCCAGGTGCAGGTTGACCAAATGAAACCGCACTGCTCCTCATGGTGGCACCGAGCCCATGTTGCTGAGCATGGGGAAGACAAGCCCTCGCAGCCGGACAACAGAGACCCGGGCACATGTCCGGGAGCGGGCTCCGGGCAGGCAGAAAATAGCGACCTTGGCCAGGTGGGCAACGGCAACTCTAGGCAGGCTGGCGGCAGGCGACATGACGGCACGCTTCCAGCAGCGAGCTCCGGGAAGGCAAGTGACAACGTGTTTGGCCAGTTGGGAGACGGCAACTCTATGCGGGTAGCGACGGGCTACGGGCGCGCAGGTAGTCAGGCAGCGGTGATCGGAGCAAAAGCACGAACGGCCAGATCGCCTGACTGAAATCAAAGTACTAAAATACCCTTAGTTATAATTAATTAATCAATAATCCTGCAGGGAGGAACTGTTGGTTCCTCTCAAGCACGGTAACAAAGCTCATATCCTATATGATAATTTAGCACATGGCTTATTATATTAGATATATCCTCTATATTAGATATATCCTATATGATAATTTAGCAAGTTGAGAGAGATATTTCTGATAAAAGTATATTACCACTTGATGATTGTTGATGAGCATCATGGAAATTAAGGAATTGCATAGGTTACCTTTATGTGGTATGTTTACTTGTAACTCAAAAGAAAATAATATGTTTCTTATTTTTCTTTGACAGGTGCTCCATATGTTTAGGTGAATACAATGATAAAGAGATACTGCGTATAATGCCTACATGCCGACATAACTTCCATCTGGAATGTATAGACGTATGGTTACAGAAACAAACTACTTGCCCGATATGTCGGATCTCATTGAAGGACCAACCTGGTGCAAAATCTACTGCATCCCCTCTCCGTAGCCCTCCCTCAAATATTGGGACATGCCGAGAGCTCTGTCAATAGATCGCCTCATTGGATACTTCCGATTCATCGTGATCGTGCTGGAGGTAGACAAAACAGTCCATCCCCACAGGAATCATTAGAGGTGATCATTGAAATCCAGCCACAAAGACAATGAGGGATACAAGGGTTGAAATTGGTGAAGGTATACTCTTCCGGTCGGGCGTCAAAAGGAAGGATCTGCCATTGCAGAAACCATGCTTGGGCTGTTCGTCCTGCAGCACAGTAGTTGGGTACAGGATGGGCCTGGTGTCTAGGCATTCTTTGTACATTTCGAGCTATAGATTAGCAGTTGCCTTTCGCAATTTCGGTACCTGTCTTTGTTTTTTTTTTCTTTTTGATGTGTTATCATTGTATTCTGTAAAGAAATGATATACTGTTCAGAGTTGGAGCTGCAAATATTCCGCTCGCCAATAAATTGCCAGTGCTTAAGGGAGCATTTTGGCTCTTGAACCTGTGGAAACTGTTTCATCTCCTAGGTGGGTTGTTCTGCGGGCCATCACCTTCTCACTAATCACTCCACATATTTGTTCTGGTTTGGGAATGGAACGGGTTAATTTAATAATAAGGCATTGGTTCAAGCCAGCAAAATTCATTGGATGGCTCGTTTTTTTTAGACCAATGACCTTGGCCGGCTTTTATAGAAAGCTTAACATTGATCGCTCATGACTCCTAGTTCCATTCTAGATGAGGTGTTTTGTCGAACGCCTGCTGGCCTGCTGTTCATCACTGATGTGTGGCAGGTTGATCCATTGGGGGCTTTTAAATTTTTATTATAATCGTCTTTCAAACTTCTTTGAGAATTGAGATCACGATGGCTGGAGGTTGAAAATTAGTGTTCTTTTCATTTTCTTTTGTGCAAACGTACTGTGCTGATGTACCAGACTACCAGTAGTTTAGTAATTTCAAATTAATTTAACTAATTGTACATGTTCGAGTCGAACACATCTCGTGCTCTCGCTGTTCCCTGTTCCAATCACCCTAAAGGCTCGGGGATGAAATAAATGCATCCACTGTTGTTTTCTCCTGATGATTTGCAGCTTCACTTGCTCCAGTGTTGACTACTTGCTGTTCCGGTGTTCCCTCCCTGTCCAGGCTGTGAACGCGGCTCCTGCTCCTGTACCAACAGCCGTGCCATTTCATCAGCGACCCGGACAGTTCGCGCCGCTCGCTCTCTCTCTTCCCTGTTTTCGTACTGTGAGCGGCTGTAAGGACACATCACCTTCCACGAACGGTTGTTGCGACACTTGATGGTCGCAGGACGCAGGGACACAGTCCTGGATCAGCCTGCCTGGCAGTGATTCCAAACCGTGTCAAGGAGCCCGAAAGACACCGGGGCGCTTGGCCGATCAGTCACGGTAAAAGGGTGTCCGTGAGAGGAAAATATTGTTCGTTTATACTGAAATTTAGTTTATACTAATGTTTATGCTGAAATATTGTGAGAGAAAAATAGTATTTCATGGCTGAAAAGTAGCGCCGAATAAGCAGCGTCCGTGTGGCTACACGAGTCGCGAGCAGTAACTGTGGAGGCGCTGCGCGGTGGATTGGATTGGATGCGCGCGCGTCAGATCAGTCGGCGTCTAGTCCAGCGGCAGGCTGCAACCTGACGCTGACGCCTCCGCGGAGCAAGCAGCTGGAGGCCGTGCGTGCGTGTGGAGGCGTGGAGGAGCAATCGGCGCATCACCTCGCACAGCGCAGGCCGCGCGGTTCGCGATCCGGAGAGGCGGGCGTGAGCGCTCTCCAGCCTTCCACGCGGCTTGTACTGCGTGCAACGAACGAATAATCCGCCGGATTTGACGTCGCCCGAAAAGGGGGGCTCCCGGCCGACTTGTACCTCCGGGGCTCCGGCTGGATGCCATGACGCCGCTCCGCCGGTTTTCTTGACGGTCGTGCTCATACATGACATGGGGTCGAGCTAATTAACAAGACTCGGGAGCAGAACAGTCGGACATAAGAGATACGGGGCAGGTACTCGCGTACGTGCCACACCACCTTTTCATACGGAGGGAGAAGCTCTGCCGTAACAGGGAAGAAGTGAAGAACCGCCGTAGCACCGCCCACAGAAAATGAAGTGGGCGATGCACCGATGGGTGCAAACAGCACTCGGCATAGGCCTTTTTGCTGGTCGCACGACTGGGTCGGACCCTCCGGTACGAGTCGCCGTGTCCGTGCGCTTATTAGCACTTCTCTAGTTTAGATTCGAGGGTAAATTCGACTGGAACCATCTGCTCGAAACATGCTGCCACGGCAGCTGGTTTTCTCAGCAGCGGACTGGACTACTACGCTGGCTCGACGACGGCGACCTGATCATCGGATTAGACAGGCGGCGACGACGCGCGCTCGATCGACGACGACGACCCCCAACGCCCAACTCACGTCCAGGCAACCAACGGGCCGGCAGCCGGCTGGCCCAGTCCGGCAGGGGCCCAGGGGCATTATGTCGGCCTTTAATAAATAAGTATTTTTTTTTATTAAAATCGCTTTTACGTCGTGTATGTACATGGATGATGCGAACGGATAAGAAAAAGGCTGTAATTTGCAGTTTTGCGCACGCAACGACGGCCGCGGAGACGACGTGGACGCTCCGTGGCTGCTCACTTTTAGACGCCTTTTAAGGTGCCGGTACGTGTTGGGTCCTATACATGTCGCTTCGTACTGAATTTTCTGATCAGCTCGATCCGGAACTATTTAAATCTGAACGTAGAGTGTATAGTGTGTCCGGAGTTGTTCCGTCAGAACGTCAATCACTGGACCCCGATCGATCTGTTGCTGTGGATCGGGCCAAATTATTGCATGGTTGGCCTCTTGCGCGCTCGCTACAGGTGGAGTAGCTAGTGGCATGTTACCCATATATTTATTTCCTTGTCAGTATCGAATATTAAATATAGACTAATTATAAAACTAAATACACAGATTAAGACTAATTTTTAAGCCTAATTAGTTCATGATTTGACAATGTGGTGCTACAGTAAACATGTGCTGATTACGGAGGACTTATATAATTTGTTTTATTATTACTATCCAAACACTCGACGTGACATCCGCATGCGACATCCTATGTGACACCCCTAAACTTTAGTCTCTGGATTTAAACACCAGGCTTTTGTATATGTTGTATCACTATCACTGTTTCCACTTGTAGTACCTACCAAAAGTGGATATATGTTGTCGTAGGGTGGTAGTAACCGTCCTACTTTGATCTGATTCTGCCTGAATAGGTAGAATCTCCTCTTAATTGGTTGTCCTATCCTATGTAGGAGTACTTATTTAGTATAGTCAGTAGATGCTTCTTCGGGACATACTAATTAAAGTAGCTTTCATATGGCAATCAAGGCCATAATCCGCGCATTTACCGTCTCTGCTGACGTGCTAATGAATCTTCAGTCGATTTGAACCTCGCCGTATGCTCACGGCCACGTGGGTCAAACGCGAGAGCGTCCGGACGTGATCGTCTAGTGCAACGCTAGTACGCACGCTACGTATTACGTTTTGGCGGGGTGCGGGGTGCCGGTGGTCTAGCAAGCTAAACGCGTAGTACGTTTTTTTCTTCGTACCAAAGGAAGGAGTAATTGATTCCCACCACAACCGCATGCATACTCCGAGTCTGAAGTCTCCATCATCGAACTATCGGCGATTACGTCGTACAGTACGTGGTCCTCGGGTTGGCAGGGGATGCAAACTGGCTATACAGAGGCAGCTGCGTCCTGCGTGGTGCGTGCGACCACGACAGCAGCCTTCGGGGAAGGAAGCGGACAGATGGCCACGGCGGGAGGGAAAAAAAAAAGCAGGCCCCACCTGGCAGGCCATCGGGAGCCTTGCAGTCCGGCACCCGTCAGGCCGTCAGCGGCAGAACCTGCCCCCACGTCCGCCCCGCGTATCTCGCGTCACCCACACAAGTGAGCGAGGCCGTCCCCCGTCAACAAAAATTTGGCCCCGTTCACGTGTTCTTAAATCCGGCTTTGATCCGCTTCTTTTTTTTTTCACTCGGAACCGTATTTTTCTCTCACAAATTCCTCCAGATTCATCTAGATTTCTTCAGATTCTTTCAAAATTCCTCCAAGCAAACGGGGTCAAAGGAGGGAAAGAATTAGCACCAATCACCTGTCTGCGCGGGCTAATGACAGACAGTCCTCAACCCAACCCAACCCCGCCAAGACAGAGAGGCCATTAGACAGCGACGGCGGAATCTCGCTGTCTCCCCGGGGAAGATATGACGAAGCAGCAGGGGGTGGGGGATCGGAGAGCAGAGCTAAGCGAAGCTACTACTAATCTACTTAAGCTAGCGGTTTTATCCGGCTTAGCTTAAGTTAGGTGGGCGTCTGTCTCGTGCGCTTTGCTTCTCAGGCACCAGCTCAGCGCAAGCCATACACACACACATGCACCCCCCGCTCGAATTACGCGTCTGCCGCCTCAGCATCGTCCCGCGCCTCCACCTAGCTCTCGCTTTGCGCTTGCTTAGCTCCCTGCGTGTGCGGCTGTGCCTGCCGAGAGCTAGAGATCTTTTCATTTCACCATGGCGGCCCGCACGCTTCCTTCCCGCTTCTTTACCAACCCTTAAATACCCCGGCACCCCCCTCGTCCATCTCATGACACCTATAGCTTCCTCTTGCTGGCCAATTGCACGAGCTGCTGCAAACGCCCGCACACACAGATCGAGACGCACGCACGACACTCGAATAGTTGACAGCTGCTGGGGAGGGAGGGATATACCTGCGTGTGCGTGTGCACCATACTCTAGATAGGTAGGTGCCGCATAGGTGCACTGCTGCAGCAGCTGAATTTGGCACATGTCAGCAGGTGCCCAAATAGATGGGCGTGCCCTAACGGTTCATGGCTGAGCAGCAGCCGCCGCCGCCGCCGCCACGACCCCATTCTCCTTCCCCGGCGGCGGTGCAAGTGCAACCGGGGCCGGCGGCAGCAAGCCACCACAGCCAACACCAGGCGGCGGCCTCGGGTTCGGGTCCAGCCTCGCCTCATTCTCCTTCTCCGGTGCTGCTGCTGCCGCATCAGGGCGACGGGACGTCGTCGGCGGGGGCATCATCAGCTGCCACGGCGCCGGCGCCGATGGCGACCGCGACCAGCTCGGGAGAGCCATCGCCGCGGTCCTCCGGGAAGCACGCATTCTACCGCGGCATCCGGTGCCGGAGCGGCAAGTGGGTGTCGGAGATCCGGGAGCCCCGCAAGGCGCGGCGGATATGGCTCGGCACGTACCCGACCGCCGAGATGGCCGCGGCCGCCTACGACGTGGCGGCGTGCGCGCTGCGCGGCGCCGACGCCGTGCTCAACTTCCCCGGCGCGATCGCCTCGCGCGCGGCGCCCGCGTCCGCGTCCCCCGCGGACATACGCGCGGCGGCTGCGGCGGCCGCGGCCGCCGCGCAGCTCGAGTACTCGCAGTCGCAGGGTACCGCCGCCAATATTCCTCCTGCCGCCGCTGCACAGGACCACCGGCGGCATCAGCAGCAGCAGCAGCACGGCGTGATGATGAGCGGCGCGAGCGCGACAGCTGACGACGCGGCGAGCTTATACACGACGCCACAGCAGCAGGAGATCGGCGGTGACGAGTTCATGGACGAAGAGGCCATCTTCGAGATGCCGCAGCTCCTGCGGAACATGGCGGCGGGGATGATGATGAGCCCGCCGAGGCTCAGCCCCGACACCTCCGACGAGTCGCCCGACCCGTCCGAGGCCGGGGAGAGCCTCTGGAGCTACCATGACCCGTAGATTGCATTGCCCAATTGCACGCACGCCGGCCGGTAGCAAACCAGAGCGGATTATCATGGCAACAACAGGAGGTACATGGTACTGGTACATACATGGACCAGCGCAGCGTCCTCTATCTGGTAATATAAGTGTATGCCATAAGCATAGTGTGACATGCTCGCTAGTAATAATAATGGTATAGTTACCAGAGCATCCATTTTAAGTGCTACCCTTTCAAATTTATATCTTTTTTTTCCCTTTCCACTCCTTTATTCATTCCGTATTTATTTGTTATTTTTACTTTGATGTGATTCGGCATGATCGAACAAGTCCAATTGTTGACGCAGTTAGCTAGCTTATTTTTCTAGTTTTGGTCTAAGAGCAAGCACACATGTTTTTTGATGTGCCAAGTGGATCGTAGGGAGACGTACGCTAGTACAGTATATGTATATGTCTGGGTGCCATTGTGTCTGTAGACAAGTTTTTTTTTTTGTGATTGTATGGACCCACTGGATCGGATTAAGAAAAAAAAAATATGTGTGTGTGTGTGTGCACATGCATGCTCCACTTTCCTTTTTTAATCCTGTGTTAAGTTTTGGTATTATTTTTATATACATATTGGGGAAGTTGGCCGTTGAGATTATGAAAGGGGCAGGAGTTAGGTGGGCAACCCCTTGGTCCTTGTTGGTTACTATATGTAATTTTTCACCACTTACTATATATAGTGGGTAGCTTGTTGTTTAATTAATATAATAAAGATGTGCTATTTTACCTTTTCTCTGTGTGGGCTCACCAATTAGGATAAAATGGTTCCCGCTCTTTAGCAATATTTATGAAGACGTTTTACAGGCCGTTAACACTCTTCCTACATGTATAGAATGCACGTGTTCCCTTCAAAAACATCAGTTTTATGAGCTATAAATCTGTTTTTTCTAAGAATTGTGAATCAACAGGAATTGTTAACATCATCAATACTGCCACTATTATCATATTGATCCACGGTTGGAAGCAATATTTCCTATTGCTTTAGCAGTTCTTATATTGTTCTCCCAGCAGCCAAATGTCAGACAGAACACTGGAAGATACATATCACAGGCTTCTAAGGATTAATTAATATAATACATATACAGTACTTTTTATAGAGAAGATATATAATTCTCAGAATTCATATATAATATAAACATAGTGAAAATTTAAACAAATATAATGGTTCTTGCAGAGTCACATCTGGGATAAGGTAGATTGGCACCTGCACCAATGTGGGGTTGACTTATGATTGGGTGCCTGAATCGTTCTTGTCAAGATCTTGCTTACATGCAAGAGCCTGTCCGGCATAAATCACTGGATCTGAAGTGTCAGATGTGGAGCATATATAGGAGTTAGTGAGACCTATATCCTTTGGCTCATTCCCTTGGTGTCTTTGGTTTGCACCCAAAGACACACCCACAAGATTGACAAAAGTTTATCATCTCAATCCATAAGCGTCCATGTGAACACAGGGAAAGCCTATAAACAAATAGTACTGTATGGTAGGGAAAGCAGGTAAAGATCTCTCTAGTCTCAAAAAGGGAAATAGCTATGGAGTAAAAGATCAGTAAAACCAAATGCTCTTGAGAATTCATAACTGAACTGTTGAACAGCAGTTGGCAGAGCGCTTCTTTAGGAAAGGCAAACGGCCAAGCCTCGATCTGACACTATGTTTCGAGATTTAATAATAAGATACAATAAGGTAATAGGCCCACGGTTTATCACAGGTAAGAGTCTGCTTAAACAGATTTTCCAATTGGGGTGGTCCAAAACTGTCAGTTCCATGGTGAAGAATGAGTGAGCTGGCCTGGTTCTTACTTCTTAGTCTACGTACGTGGGGCATGATTATGGGGGAATTAAGGTTTCAGAGCACTAATAGGCTGCAAGCATCTAAGACCCCTTAGTGATGTACTGATGTCTGCATAAGACGCAGGCGAATTTCTTTTGTAGTTTCGCACATCGCCACTGGTACCAATGTACTAGTACCACTCCTAGGGTTATATATTAGAACACAAAATTACATATTGCCTCGCCAAAACCCTCGGCATTCCAGCGAGTTTTAATTTGAGATTGGGCTGATTATTAGCTCTCCCTTTCGGTCGATTTAAATATATAAGCTGTTTCAGTTGTATCACATCACCCTTTGCGCCAAATAAAGTTGTGTGGTCAAAACCCTAGCCGCCTTCTTTTATCATTGTCCCTATGGGGCTGCAACGTGAGGTATAGTATAGCACATCTATATACGATATTCCATTCGCCGTGAGGCATTACTGGACTACATTGGTGCTGAAACAGTTTCCGTGTATGACTACATGCCCGTCGACAACGAGGTGCCTGTGATGACTTCGTCAATCTCGAGATTTGCCGGTCCAACTCAGTTCTTCGGAGGTGCTCATAGGGGTAGGGTCTTCATACGTGCATTCATAGGGATGAGTGTGCACTCGTGTATGTGAGCGACTACGTGTAATTGGGTCTCGCAAAAAAAAAACAAGTCCCATAGATACAACACCAAAAAAACAAAGATTGATCACGTCCCTCTTGTAAGGAAAATGGAACCTAGGTCCATTTACTTTGGATTTTGGTGTTTGATGACCAACACAATCAAATTGGACTAATGCGTTTTCTAGTGTTTATTTTATAGTTCAATATGATGCAACGCGGACTTGGATCAACTTTGGAACATGAAGAAAATGATCAACACTCAAAAGAAGACATTGGAGGAGGTGTTGATAGCCTAGAAGTAAAGCAAGGAGTCCAAGACGCGAAGATGTCGAAGCCCGAACAAAGCCACGCGAAGAAACGGAAGCGGACGGTGGCTGAGTGGGCACCGCCCTAGGGATGGCGGTGCCACTGCCCTAGGGGTGGCGCTGCCACCAGAGACGGGCTGCTGCAGCTGGAAGAAGAGGGGGGCACCGGACAGAGTCGTGTGCACTGCCCTGGTCACCGCCATGGGGTGGCGGTGCACCGGATAGGGGGTGGCGGTGCCACCGCCCTAAAATTCCAAAGAGCAACAAAGGGGGACTCGGGCACCGCCCTGGTCACCGCCCTCAGGGTGGCGGTGCATCGCCCGAGTGAACAGTACCCCCACGGTCGATTGTTAGTGACCAACGGCTAGCTAACGTGGCTGGCACCGCCGCGTCCGGTGCCAGGCACTGCCATGTCCGATGCCCACGCAGAAACATGGAACTCGGCCCCAACGGCTATATCTCGACTTGTGGCCTATATGTATGACTCCAACCGGTCATTTGAAGGGTGAGAGAGCTGAAGGAAGATAGGAGGGTGTTGCTACACTTCATTTGTGCTCTCCAAATACATAGAGCTTAAAGATCACTTGGTGATTAGCGTAGGTGCTTTGCGAAGTGCTTATGTTAGTTAGACCACGCTCATATGCGCTTGCTCTAGGTTTAGGTCTAGTTGCTAGTGAGGTTTGCATGCCTCTAAACCCAAGGTGCTTGCGCGCACCGTGTTTGTACTCGGCGGGGCTTGTAGTCTTGCGAGACCACACCAACCGCGTTTGTGGTGTGGCCGTCCCCGGCCCACGGCGTTTCGGCTGAAAGCTTGATAGTGAAGATGGCGGGGAGCGGTCTGGGAGAGGCTCGCCGGAAGGCACATCGGAGACCCACTTGCGCGTGGGGAAGGCCCGTGGCTATTCACGGGGTTACCCGACCGGGAGCTTAGCCCTTGCGAGGGGCTGCAACGAGGACTAGGGGGGATCTTGAGAGCTTCTCGATATCTCGGTAAAAATACTGGAGTCGTCGACGGAAATTTGCATCTCTACCTCATCTTTACCTTCCACATCTACATTGTTACCTAGGTTGTGTGCTTTACTTTCCTAACTTAGTTGATAGGATTAGAACCTAGGTTGTAAGACTCTTTTGCGGTAGAGATAGCAACACATTAGCAAAATCGTAGTTGCGCATTTAGATAGATTAGTTTATTGCATAGATTTTGCTAAGGTGGAATTAGAGGCCAAAGTTAGAAGTAGAATTTTAAGTTGCCTAATTCACCCCTCCCTCTTAGCCATCACAGTCCCTACACCTCTTATTATGATCAGAGACGCAAAAACATGCATGCAGCAAGGAGTTGCTCAACAATTCGCTTGTACTGTAGACTGAGCACTGATGATGACACACTGTTTCACGCATGCATACACGACTTTGAAGGACCATACGCTGACATGGTCCAGTGGCATCTTTTCTAAGGTTCTTCAGTGAATTGATAAACCTTTACACGTCCTTTATTTCAGAATGTTGTGAGCATCATTTGGCAAGTTCTTTTCTGATCAGTTCGAGCAAACACCTAAGTCAAAAGCTAGTCGCCGCATGTGGCTCTCCGGGCGAAAATCTTGTTTAGGTCTTGGTTTTCTCATCGCAGGTTTTCTCTCACGTGTTACATTCATGATTTCAAATAAGTTTGCTAAGAAAATTGAGAGGTTCTTAACCCTAGTCTGGATGCTTCCTCAAATCTAGAGCTTTTAAGAAGTCAGATCAGCCATCCTTTCTTCTTGAAGATTATCATTTTGTTATGTTGGGCCATCTGGATGTCTAAAAATGACAAGATCTTCAAACTCATTGATGAATCCATACAAGATTGCGAGCAGCTATTCCTAAGGAAGATGGACGCGTTGTTATTGCGCGCCAAAAAAAAGGTACTCTCCACGGTTACAAGATGACGGCACTATTCCACGAACGATCACCCGATTTCAATCGGGCGATCGATCGGACAGCGTGCGCCAGATGCCATTTTAGGAAAAAAAAATCCACCCCTTTTCTCTTTTCGGCATGCTAATACTCGAGTGGTGCATGGACACACTGGTCTTTACGGAACACTATGATTTTCTATTACTGCTGTGATGTCATGACGTGACCAAGAAAAAACTGAAACATTTATTTGGAATTGCTATAACTTTTGAAAGGTGTGTCCATTTTTAATTCCGTCTGTACCAGTATATTCTATGTGACAGGACGAACAAAATAGATCCCACTTGCATATGTTTCAAAGAATTTTATTTTAATATCAAGTTATGTATACTAACTTATAACTTATAACTTATACATAAAAGTTATGAAACACAACTTATGTACAAAAATTATTAAACACAAAGAAACGAATTCACTTATAAAATTATGCCAAAAATTTTGAAACACAAAAGTTATTTAACACAAAGAAATAAATTAGATTATAACGTATGCCAAAACTTGGAAATCAAAAGTTATGAAAATGCAACTTATATACAAAAGTTATGAAACAAACTTATGTTTATTGTTATTCTACAATTTATATACGTAAGTTATTCTATACAACTTGTCACCGCTGCCCAACAAGTTTTGATAAAAAAACTTATGCAAATAAGTTCTGCTATGCAAAATGTTATATCGTAAAAGTTGTAATATATAAGTTATGGTAATAAGCTATCCATAAAAGTTATGTGTATAACTTAGTAACTTTCGAAAAAAAAGGTAGGTATATAACTTACTTGTATAATTTAGATATACAACTTTATAACTTGATGAATGACTTAGATATAAAGTTGGACGTATAAGTTATATTAAAAAACTTAGACTGTACAAATTCATATCATAACATATTAGCAGAAAATACGAAACTGTGTACGAAATAAGTTCTATAAAAAATATAAGGAAAAAAAGAAAGAAAAAAAGTAGAAAATTAAAAAAAAAGAGAGAGAAAAATGGACGCACCTGCTGTCAACGTGCCAGCGTTTGTCCGACTCCAACGCCTGGGAAGCCTCCGCTCTGCGTAACTAAATCAAGCAAGCGAGAACAGCAATGCAAGAGAACATACGAACCACTGCGAAGCCTCGGAACGGATTGTTCGCCGGATAGGGAACGGATGAACGCTCATGGCAATGGAATTTGGGTTACAAGAACGGATAAACAGTGTAACTTGAACATTAGATCGCTGGCTGTTCAGCTCCTAGTTTTTTTCTCACTCTTTCTTAGTCCCCTGATCTGTTTCAGGCGGGCCTCTCTCTTCTCTTTTTCCTGTAATGAACTTTCACTTTCTTTTAATTGATTGCAGTAGGGGTCCAAAACCCCTCATGAGCCTTTCAAAAAAAAATTAATGTAAGGCACATATTTCATTAATTCAAATAATCCATAATGTCAACCACCGTACCGGTTGGAAGAATGCACGCAATCTTGTTGCAAGCTAGCTAGACAGCGAGATGATGGAAATACTTATTTCAAGCACTGAAGTGGAAGAAATATACCGTGCTCCCTAAAGTCTTCGGGTGAGAAAAAATGCACATATTATGTCGACTGAAATCTGATCAGGCAGTCTATCGAGGGGTATATCCTACGATAGTAGATGATCGGTAGAGGTGCGCGTAATTGGAACCGGATGGTGACGCAGGGCGCAGAGACAGCGATTTAGACAGGTTCGGACCATCTGATCGACGTAATACCCTACGTCATGTGTCTTTGTTGAATTGTATTGAATATGAGAAGATCTCGAGGGGGTCCCTGCCCGCCTTATATAGTCTGGAAGACAGGGTTATAAGTTAGTTAGATCTAGATCTATTCGGGTATATGGATAAGTATTTACAAAGAGTACAATATCTATCATATCCGAACAAATCCTTCTCTATGTTCAAGACTCTTTCCTAAAATCGTGTGATGCATGTCGATCAGTGTCTTACATCACACGTCTTTTTCTTATGGGCTAGACCACCCCTGGTGCTGCGGCCCATATCCATTGCCGTAAGTATCTGGGGTTATACCCCCACAGCTAGTCCCCGAGCGCCTTGTATCCGCTGAGCAACATCGTCTTGAGCAAGTCCGAGCAGTTTGACATGAAGCCGATGAGTTTAACCGGTGATCCGAGAGATAAAAGTTAAAGCCGAACTAGTTTAACTAGTGACCTGAGCGATGAAAATCGTAGCCGACCAGTTTAACTGGTACGCAGATATCGGACTTAGCCAAATAAGGCTTGCTAGAAGGATGTAAGGGGCTCAAGGTAAAAAATTAAAAATTCTCCACCTTAGGCGAAGTGTAGCCACTTGGACTCCAGTTTGCGAGGAATCATCCATGATTTAGTCAATAAGGAGGGTAAATTAAGAAAAGAGCACTACATTCATCGCTATGTGAAGTGTAGTCACTTAGTCCCTGAGCCTACTGGAAGATGAAGAATGAATCTTGTAGCAAGGGTCAAAGAAAATAAGCCTGAAAGCTTGCCAACATCATCTATTATGTGCGCATCAAGACCCCAAACATGCTATCCAAGATTAGCATCCTGATCCGAACAGCATGAAGCAAGTTGATAGCACACCGATGAGATGTAGCAAGATCCGATCACCAAGGGAGTCTAGCTGGTGACTCTTTTCACGAAGAATCCGAACACCGAGGAGTACCCAACTTAGCTGAAAACTCTTACACGAAGAAACCAAATGCTGAGTCCATAGCTAAGCTGACGATGAAGCGACAAACAATCCAAACGCCGAGGAGTCCCCAGCTTAGCTGGCGATGAAACGACAAACAATCCGACTAGTTGGTTGGCGAAGAATCAAGCACCAAGCAGCCCAACCAATTGGTCAGTGACGAAGTGAGCTCTAAGTAGAAGTGAGCGCTGAACAGTCTAACCAGCTGACTAGCGACGAACGTCATGAACCTAAGGGTCCGATCAGTTGATCGGCGAAGAAAACAACGACGGAGCTTGCTGGAGACATCAACCTTAGTTGAAGTGTACACACTTAGGCTTTGTTGGCGAAGTCATATGATCATCATCCATGACTTAGTCAAAGAGGATGTTAGTATTGATATATGCGCCACAAGGTGCAATATATACATTGTAGTTCCCAAGCCTGACAGTAGGTGAAGAAAACACCTGGTGTCAGGATCAAAGAATTTCAACAATCACTTAGTCAGGACAACCAACTCCTAGCTTAGCCGGGAGCACAGCGAGTCTTTAGCTTAGCTGAAAACTAGTAAGAAGAAAAAATAGTACATTCACCATAAGGTGAAATGTACACACTTAATTCCCAAACCTGTTGTAAGATAAAGAAACATCTTGTAGTAGGATCAAAGAATAAAGTGTAAAGGACGAAGTCCCTGCGCTTAGCACTGGGTATGTGGAGAAAAATTCAATAATACTAAATAGTAAAATGTGGAGAAAACAGAAAGTGCTTAGCATTGGATTGCTATGATAGATATACTTATCAAACCACGAGAGGCACCTGCAGACCAGGCAGGTCCCCAAGATGAAGTCCCCGAGCACCTAGAGCGAATGAACAAAGATGTTGCTGCCGAGCTGAGCAATCACCCAGAGCTAAGGCCTAGTCCCTAGGCTCAGACGCCAAGGATGGAACTTATCCCCTCCGTCCGACCATGAGCCACCCAAGCACCGAGGTAGGCGAGGGAGTCCCCCGAGGTGATTGAAAAAATTGAATGTGAAGCGCCAAACACCCGGGATCCTCCTCAGCACTTGCGGACCTTCGTATGCCGTGGAGATACGATGGAGGTGGTGGAGTATGAGGAAGCGAGCGGGCAGGTGAAGAAGCTCAGCGCTGGACTAGCGTCGGTGTCTGGCCAAATTGAAGTAAGTCAGTCTACGCCGCCAATTAAGATTGCAAATTATGCCTATTAACTGCTGGTCATCGCAGGAGGTAATGAAGATCTCCAAGAGCCACAGACGCCAGCTAGAACGGGTGGCTCCATCAGTTGCTGAAAACTAGAGGTTATGTGAGTTTGTGAAGACTCTAGAGAAAATGCTGGTTTGAGCACATGCCGACCAGGATAAGCTACGAGCAGAAAAGATTCAACTTGAAGCGGAGAACTAGGAGCTGAAGAATCAGCTAGGCGATGGTGTAAGTCAAGAAAAAAGTAAGGCCTTAGGCCCTTCGGTGTATTGCTTTCATATCTTTAGTTTGCCCATGCTAATCAAAATCTTTTATTGGTATAGAGCTTGTTGAAGCTCTAAGGCCAGGCAGAGGCCGAAGTGGGTTTGGCGCGTGCTACCAAGGTGGAGGCAAAAACTAAAACGCGCTTGGCACGTGATGCCAAGGTGGAGGCGGAGACCCAAGCTCTTCTAGCGTGGGAAGCCATAACTGCTAATGGAGAAACAAAGGGATGAAGCTTGAACGGCGGAAAAACAACTCACCGACGAACTGCAACGTGAGTTATTCTTCATGTTAATACTCATCTTGCTACGAGAAGCTTTTTAAGACTGATTGCCCTCTTGTCTGCAGTGATCTGAACCAATAGTCAGGCGTAGTTCCACTGACTTCATGCTCCGACTAGAGGCCAGTAAAGAGACGATGAAGGCCATGACCGACGGGATAAAGCCCGTGCTAGACCTCATCGACCCACAGTTGCTGGATCCCGACAGGCGACCGTAGTCAGATGTCATCGTGGAGAGGTGTAGGTCGGTGCTGGAGAACTTCAAACATTACGCTCATGGCGTCGCTTGTTCCGTCGCGGGCCATGCACTGGCGGTTGTCCGGTCAATCTACCCCTCGGTGAAGCTCGAACGAATCGATGGTGGCTTTGCCCAAAATCTAAGCGATGAGCAAATCACCGCGCTAGAGGAGGAGGTGTCTGATTCGACAATCAAGCCGGTGGACGACTTAGATCTATTCAACGATGCTGATCCTCAACCATGATGACATGAAACAAATTTATCTGTGTTATGCCAAACAGCTATGTATGAAACATTATGCTTAGGATGTACGAAATGTTAATATTTAATATTAACAATGCATTGTTAGTCCTTTATCTTGTTTTCTGCCCCGGCTAGTTCCACACCCCATGGTGTTAAGAGCTTAGCTCCCGTGTGCACTTAGGAAGATAGGTATCACCGAGGAGCCACTGCCGACTGCCCATGACACAGAGCATTGTTGCCCTTGCACGTTTAGATGCTAGACCAAAAATAGGACTTCTTCTGGATAACATGAAGGAGAAATGTGGCTGGTCGGCGAATCGAAGGGTAATGGTATATGTCATCTTAAAGGTGTTTAGTATGTACAAATAAGTAACTTGAGAAAAAAATATGGAAAACAAATGGAGAAAATGTCACAAATATAACTATTATTGAAATACATAAAGAAGGTACATATCTTTAGTAGAAAGTCTCAAGGATAGAAATGCCTAAGGTGTTCAATGCGCCATGAATTAGTGGTGTTGACGCCGTCTTGATCATAGAGCCTATATGACACTGGTTGGGTCATAGCTTTTATATGTATGGACCTTCTTAGAATCGGCGATGCAAGCTTCCATTCTGGCTGAGAGGCCCATCACTTCGGCGATGGCGAGTCCTTCTCTTTCGCATTCATAGGCGGTGGAGATGTTGACGTGCAGGGTGAGGATGCCCTGCTCCATTGGAATCTTCAACACCAGATAGACATAATGGGCCACGGCCATGAACTTGGCGAGAGCTGGTCGGCCAAGGATGGCGTGGTAGGTAGTGTCAAAGTCTGCCACAAAGAAATTCACTGTACTCAGTATGGAAGTGCTCGGCTGAAAGCTCTAGTTTGGTTTTGGTGAATTGATGAAACTCTAAGTTCTAACCTAGTTCATCTAAGTGATCATGAGATAGGTAGCATTATTCCAAGTGGTGAAGCAACGGTAAAGATCATGATGATGGTGATGGCACTGGTGATGATCAAATGCTTGGACTTGAAAAAGAAGAAAGAAAATAACAAAAAGCTCAAGGCAAAGGTGAAATTTAAGAGGAGCTTTTTTGTTTTAGCGAGTGTGATCACATTTAGGATCGATAGCTGTCGGTGCAGAAAGTGACCAACATGTAAATATTTGTAGTTTTGTCGTATGTTGTGATCGAAGGTAGCCTAGCACTCAATGACATAGGGTTTATACTGGTTCAGGCGATGTGCCCTACGTCCAGTTTGAGTCGGTTGGTGACTTTATTCTTGAGCCCTGGTGCTCGAAGTTTGTAGTGGGGTTACAAATGAGAAGGAGAATGATGGGGGTAGAAGAGGTCCGGCCAGAAGGGCCAAGAGTGACGGGAGCTCCGCTATGTGCTAAGTGTTCAAGCATATGCTCGTGGTTTGAACCTGGTGGTTCTGCTGTTGTGTACTAGTGAACTTGATCAATCTGAATCAACTTGTTGGGAGAGAGCGCATCCCCTTTTATAGATGAAGGGGATGGCCTTACAAGTGAGAGAGAGAGTACGTATGCTACTAAGCCTTGTTGCCCACGTCGATGGGTACAGGATGGTGGAAGGTGCCCACAATACTGTTGAATGTCAGATGCACGTGGGAGGTTGTGTTGTCTTCTTTAGGTATGGCAGACGTCGGCGCCTACCACACTGTTGATACATGGAGGCATGCAAGGGGTTTTACCATGTTCACCTAGTACGATAAATGCCAACGCCCACAACACTATCGATGCCTAGAGATATGTGGGGGAGCCTTACCATATTTCTCTAGCATAGGAGTTGATGGCGCCCACAACATTATAGGAGAAATGTCGGCGCCTACAACACTGCTTGGGCTCTATCATGCCAGGGAGGTCATAGGGTACTGTCCTGTAGGTGTACAGAGTACGGTCCTTGGTATTGCGATTTTCTTTGAGTGCCCTGCCTTACTTTCTTTGTCTGTTTCCTGGTCCCTACCGTGTGGGCATCCCCGGTTGGCTGGTCCCAGTCGGCTCTGATTGCGCCAACCGGAGAGGGGTTGTAAGCAGGGGTTCGGTGCATCCCCGATCGGAGAAGCGGGCCAGAGTCGGAAGTGGTGTTGGGCCAGGCCTTCTGGTCGAAGAGGCTGTCCGAAGGTGGGCTAGAGACCGAAGCGAGCGCTCCGATCGAAGAGGCGGGCTAGAGTCAGAAGCGGGTGTCGTTCCTCCTCGACTAGGCCTTCTAGTCAGAGATTGGATCTCCCCTCTGGCCTATCTTTTAGGTACTTGGGCCGGCCCATTAGTTGCGCGTTGTCTGCTTAGGCTAAGTCTTTGTTGGGTAGCCGATCCGCGAGGGACCCTAGGTTTATGAACCCGACAATAGCCGTACTATTAAGAGGGGTGAAACTCATATCGAAATGCGGTTGTAAAAATACCACTAGATGCTCCTAAGCCCCTATACAATTCGGGTAGAATCATCTGGGGGATTTTTGTCTTGATGGCGGGAGCACGCGAGCGCATACATGAGTCGGCCCATGAGTTGTGTGTTGTCTGCTTGGGCCGAGCCTTTGTTGGGAAGCTGGTCCATAAGGAACCCTAGGTTTATAAACCCGACAGGAGCCCTTGAGCCCCCGGGCGATTCGGGTAGAATCGTCTAGGGGTTTTTTGTGTTGCCAGCGGGGGAGGTTTTTGTTTCATCAACGGGTGCGCGTGAGCACACGCACTGGTGTAGCCCCCGATCCCCTAGGTGGTTCAGGCAGAGTCATCTGGGGGTTTTATTAGAAGGCGTGTGTGCGCGTATTTTAGTCGAGTCGGTTGTTTTTTAGGGATCGGGCGAGACGGAGCTCGTGGGTCCTGGCGTCGGTGCGCGTCGTGGGGCCGGGCAAGTCAGACTCGTGGATCCTGATGTCAGTGCGTGCCGTGGGATCAAGCAAGTTAGAGTCATGGATCCTGGCGGCGGTGCGTGCTGTGGGATCAAGTGAGTCAGAGTTATGGATCCTGGCGTCGGTGCGTGCCGTGGGATCGGGTGAGTCGGAGTCATGGATCCTGGCATCGGTGCACGCCGTGGGATCGTGGCAGTTAGTTTAGGGATTGGACGACATGGAGCTCACGGGTCCTGACATCGGTGCGCGCCATGGGATCGAGCAAGTTGGAGTCGTGGATCCTGGCCTTGGTGTAGCCCGTGTAGTCGAGGCAGTTAGTCAGTTAGTTTAGGGATCAGATGAGACAGGGCTCGTGGATCCTAATGGGGCGAGTTTAGGGTCACAGACCTAGGCATTTTGGTGTGTATTCGAGGCATAGCCAAGGGATGGGGTGAGTTTGGGGTCATAGACCCAGGCGTTTGGTGTGCAGTCGAAGCGTAACCGAGGGATCAGGCGAGTTTGGGGTCGTAGACCTAGGTGTTTTGGGTGTCTTGAGCCCTCGAGCCCCGTTGGGCTTTGGTAGGGGTCGATTTGAATTGTGTGCGTTACCCTGTCCTCGATTTCTCACAACCGGAGGGGCCGAGCTTTGTCGCTTGCCTTGATCGCTCGGGCTTGAGTGACGTGCTCGCTGAGCTCGCTAATGGGTATGATCGAGTGGAATCCGTGTCCATCATTCGTAATGGGGTTGGCATAGCCCTCTTGTGACATTTCACTGCTCCTTTACCTGCAACCCGACAGATGCCTAGGTTGTTTTGGAGACCAACCCATGTGGCCTGCTGGCCTCCCCTCGATGGAGATTCTGTGGGCTTGGCGTGAGGTTTAGGATCGAATGAGAAGGTTGAGATAACCCTATCTGCTGTGGGGTAGATTGGGCGAGGGCCACACGGGGCTCATTTGCATTTTCTCCCCTAGCTCTATTTGACGTGGGGTGGCCTCGAGCCCTTCGTGGGTCGACCTTCAAACCCTGGTCGATCGTTGCTTATGTTGAATGAGGCAACTGCCACTTCGTGATGCAACACGGAGCGTTGTGATGCATTTCGCCGCATATGTGATGCTTTAGTTCTCGAGCCCCTAGGCGATTCAGGGCCCGAATCGTCCGAGGGGCATAGGCGTATGGAATGAATGCGTGTATGAATGTAGGAATGATTATATAAAGAAATAGCGGGGGTCGGTAGCGTTACCTTGATGACTCGAGTGACGGGGTTTGAAGAGCTCCAATCGGAAATGTCTGACCGGGACCCATGCTCGTCGTTCGTGAGTGAAACTCATATCGAAATGCGGTTGTAAAAATACCACTAGATGCTCCTAAGCCCCTATACAATTCGGGTAGAATCATCTGGGGGATTTTTGTCTTGATGGCGGGAGCACGCGAGCGCATACATGAGTCGGCCCATGAGTTGTGTGTTGTCTGCTTGGGCCGAGCCTTTGTTGGGAAGCTGGTCCATAAGGAACCCTAGGTTTATAAACCCGACAGGAGCCCTTGAGCCCCCGGGCGATTCGGGTAGAATCGTCTAGGGGTTTTTTGTGTTGCCAGCGGGGGAGGTTTTTGTTTCATCAACGGGTGCGCGTGAGCACACGCACTGGTGTAGCCCCCGATCCCCTAGGTGGTTCAGGCAGAGTCATCTGGGGGTTTTATTAGAAGGCGTGTGTGCGCGTATTTTAGTCGAGTCGGTTGTTTTTTAGGGATCGGGCGAGACGGAGCTCGTGGGTCCTGGCGTCGGTGCGCGTCGTGGGGCCGGGCAAGTCAGACTCGTGGATCCTGATGTCAGTGCGTGCCGTGGGATCAAGCAAGTTAGAGTCATGGATCCTGGCGGCGGTGCGTGCTGTGGGATCAAGTGAGTCAGAGTTATGGATCCTGGCGTCGGTGCGTGCCGTGGGATCGGGTGAGTCGGAGTCATGGATCCTGGCATCGGTGCACGCCGTGGGATCGTGGCAGTTAGTTTAGGGATTGGACGACATGGAGCTCACGGGTCCTGACATCGGTGCGCGCCATGGGATCGAGCAAGTTGGAGTCGTGGATCCTGGCCTTGGTGTAGCCCGTGTAGTCGAGGCAGTTAGTCAGTTAGTTTAGGGATCAGATGAGACAGGGCTCGTGGATCCTAATGGGGCGAGTTTAGGGTCACAGACCTAGGCATTTTGGTGTGTATTCGAGGCATAGCCAAGGGATGGGGTGAGTTTGGGGTCATAGACCCAGGCGTTTGGTGTGCAGTCGAAGCGTAACCGAGGGATCAGGCGAGTTTGGGGTCGTAGACCTAGGTGTTTTGGGTGTCTTGAGCCCTCGAGCCCCGTTGGGCTTTGGTAGGGGTCGATTTGAATTGTGTGCGTTACCCTGTCCTCGATTTCTCACAACCGGAGGGGCCGAGCTTTGTCGCTTGCCTTGATCGCTCGGGCTTGAGTGACGTGCTCGCTGAGCTCGCTAATGGGTATGATCGAGTGGAATCCGTGTCCATCATTCGTAATGGGGTTGGCATAGCCCTCTTGTGACATTTCACTGCTCCTTTACCTGCAACCCGACAGATGCCTAGGTTGTTTTGGAGACCAACCCATGTGGCCTGCTGGCCTCCCCTCGATGGAGATTCTGTGGGCTTGGCGTGAGGTTTAGGATCGAATGAGAAGGTTGAGATAACCCTATCTGCTGTGGGGTAGATTGGGCGAGGGCCACACGGGGCTCATTTGCATTTTCTCCCCTAGCTCTATTTGACGTGGGGTGGCCTCGAGCCCTTCGTGGGTCGACCTTCAAACCCTGGTCGATCGTTGCTTATGTTGAATGAGGCAACTGCCACTTCGTGATGCAACACGGAGCGTTGTGATGCATTTCGCCGCATATGTGATGCTTTAGTTCTCGAGCCCCTAGGCGATTCAGGGCCCGAATCGTCCGAGGGGCATAGGCGTATGGAATGAATGCGTGTATGAATGTAGGAATGATTATATAAAGAAATAGCGGGGGTCGGTAGCGTTACCTTGATGACTCGAGTGACGGGGTTTGAAGAGCTCCAATCGGAAATGTCTGACCGGGACCCATGCTCGTCGTTCGTGAGCCGTTCTCTCAGTGCTTTCCTGAGTCGTTCGATCAACTTTAGGAAGCCTGATGGTCTCTCCTGGCAGAGATCCCATTGTTTGGGTTTTTCCATGTCCTACCGAGGGAGGCAGACAGGCGCACTGAGGTTCCTGTACCGAGGAAGCGTGCTGTGAGCGCGGGTGCCATCGGCGAACAGGAGGCGAAGCGGACGCGGTCACTGCGCCCCTCGGTGGTGTTGCCGGTTTTGTCCCTGCCTACTGTGGGCGCGACCGAGCAAGCTAGGCGGTCAGAGGAGCAAGTTTGCACCCATGCATTGTTGGGACTAGTGGCAGCACGCGACTCATAGCGGGAGGATGCCCCACCTGCTGCTCCAGTCGGCGAGTCTCGAGCCGAGGGTCATGGTGACACGTAGGCCGGGCAGGAGCCGGTTGGCACGACTCCGCCCCCGCCTAAAGTGAAGGGGTGCGGGTTGTAGCCTAGGAGCGGTCCTCTCCCTACGAGCCCATTGACATCATGTATTGGTTTCGGAGTCATGCTGCTTACCTCTCGATACATCTTTCTTTGTTTCTTTTAGATCTTGCTATTGAGTCTTTTTTGGAGTATGACTGACATGTGCTTTTTGACAGCAATCGAACGATGACGGGGCTGAGCATCACCCCAACTCCCATGTAGGAGGTTTGGAGGCCCACCTTGTAGCTTGTCGTGGTGAGCGGCGAGGAGAGCAGGGTGGTGGTGGCAAGTCCTTCACTTCTAGGGGTGGTGCTCCCCGGGTCGGTTGCTAGCATGGCGGCAGCGGTGGCGATGGTGTTGGTCATATCCCGGTGGTGACAACAGAGGCTACGTCGGAGGTGCCCCTCATGGCCCCTTCTCCACCAGCTATGGTGGAAGAGGAGAGGGAGACCATGCTTTCTACCTTGCCAGGCGGAGGGCTGCACGGCTCACCATCCCGATCAGCGCCGAAGGTGCCGAGAGATGCGGCCGGGTTAGAACCGGAACATCTGTCGGTGGCCCAAGAATATGTGGTGGTGGAGATCCCCTCCGACGATGAGGTGGATGATGTGGTGGAGCTATCGGTGCCATCGTGGGATCTAGCATTGGTTCGGTTGGAGGCTGGACCCTTTAGCAGGCGGGAGGAGACTGACCTGGTGTGGCCCTGTCCTGGGGACCCGACCAAGGTTCAATTCATCCTTCAGGATTCGCAAGAGGGTCAGCTCTGGGACATCCTTGGGGGGAGAGGACTCGCCATGGAGTCTGATCTCGCCAAGCTATCAGTGAAGCTTGAGGATGCCTAGGAGCGGATTAAGTCTGTCCAGCAGTTGGTCAAGGTTGACCTATAGCTCACCACGGAGGTGAGTTTCCCGCACTTGTCCTTGACCTCTTGGTCTCTTGTTGGTTGCCTTAGCATGCTTGCCTCTCATTTTCATAGGGTCTGTAGGATGTCGTCCCACAAGTCCCATTTCATTCAGATGGAGCATGCTCGGATGGCTAAGCTTGAGCATCAGCTAGAGTTCGCTCGCCATGAGTCCTAGGACCGAGCAGCCGAGGTGATCGCTGTGCGAGCAGAGGAGTAGCATGTGGTGGAGCGGGCGATCGCCACCGAGCAGAGTATTGAGGCGGTGAAGGCCCACCGGATAGAGACCAAGGCAGAGTTGTGGAAGTCCCTGGCGGACACCAAGGCGGCGCTCCAAAAATCCCTAGAGACCCTTGAGTCAGAGCAGAATGCCCTGGAGTCAACGCGAAAGGCCATGGAGTCAGAGTGAAAGGCCCGGTTGAAGGCGAACCAAGAAGTGCTCGTGCTTTGGGGCCAGGTGATGGGGACGGAGGAGGTGAACGCATGGCTACCCAATCAGGTGGCCCGGCAGGTAGAGGGACTCTCCGCCCTCAAGAAGTTCTGCCTCAATACGTGCCTTTTCTATTTTTTTGTCGAGTTGGTTTCTTCCTTTAGCTTGTTTTTGAGCCTGTCACCCTTCTTCCAGAGCTGGGTGGAAAGGTGGAATCATTGGAGTGGGACCTGGAGATGGCCAAGGCAACTTTTGGCTGGAATGCGGAGGCGCTGACCAAGTCCCTTAAAGAGCGACGTGCTCTCAAGGGGGAACTTTACCAGATCTACAATGTTGCCCAGCTTGTTGTCTTGGAGGTCTTCGGGTTGGCGCCAAGTACAAGAGCGTCCACCATCCAGCTGGCGGAGGTTCCGGATGAGGTCTAGGCCCTCATCACACATGAGTTGTTCTATGGAGCATTGAGAGTGTTGACTTCGGTGGCGACGTACCACCCGAACCTGGACTCCGCCACTATCTACAGTGGGTACACCGACGGCTTAAGCATGGAGGACATCTAATCGCTCGGGGAGAGCTTGCTGCCGCATGTAAGGTTGGTGGTAGAGCAAGTCTCTGCGCAGTGGGTGATGGATGCCCATCATGAGGATATGGCCAGAAGCGTGTGTCATGGGGAGGTCACCCAGCCCACAGATGGTGCGGAGCCTAGGTCGGAAGTGGACATCGCCCCGCCTTCAACCGAGTCGAATATCGTCCAGCCGGGGAGTGAGCAGCCCGTGCCTTCGTTGGTCGCACTGATAGCAGATGGCGTCGGGTAGCCCTAATAGCTTGCAAAGTATAAATAGTTTAGCAGATGTAAAAAGTTTAAGTTCATGGGGGAGCCCCTGTGTAAACATTCTTGTGCACTAAATGACTACAATCGGTTTTATTTTTTGTGATGGAGTCACTCCGTTCAGGGACGCTTGTCCTATTCGCTCCTTAGTTTTACCTTAGCATAATTTTGTTTTCTATTCTTTCTTTTTCGTACTTGCCCATTTGTCCCATAGACTACAACTTTAGGAGCCTAGGCGTGGCCCGCGAGGCTTAGCTGCTCGTAACCGTAGGTAGAGGCGGGGTGCAATCGGTCAGAATATTTTAAAGCAAAGCTATGTAAGGTAATTTAAAGGAATGAACTACCCTTTTGTTTGGGTAGGAAGGAGTTTTACCATATGATAGTAAACGAAAAGAGAGGTAGTAGTGCACCCACATAGATCTCTCGAGCGACCCGGGCCGAAAGTGTTCGGGTCGGGGCGCTTTTTTAGGAGCAACTGTTAAGTAAACAATGGTAAGACTGAATTTTAGGGGGAAAACGACATAGCTGTTCCAAGCATTGGTGAGAATGTCGTCATTGTCATCCTTCAGTCGGTAGGCGTCTGGTCGGATCACCTCGACCTTCAGTCGTCTGAATCCTTGCCCGCTACGCCCCCTTTCTTGGCCGCTGCTTCTTCATCTTTTTCCTTCCTTCAGCCCATTGGTCTGTTGTTGAAGGAGCTTGAGGAGCTCCTAGTCCTTGTAGAGGTGTTTGATGGGGTAGGCATGGTTGGTGCATGGGCTCTCCATGAGCTCATGGAAGTGGCCCTGAGGGTCCTGCTGGGGCTTCTTGCCCGTGCGATCAGCCATGGTGACCAACGCAGAGTTGGTCGATCGGCGGTGATCTTTTCTGTTCTTTTTCCCCCTTTGGGTGGAGGGGCCCTCGTCTTGATCCTGGCGCTTGGCCTTGCCTTTGCCTTGGCCTTTGTTGGAGCGCTGAGGGAGTAGCGCTCTCTGGATACGTCGGACAAAGGCCCATGGTCCTGGGCCATTCGGGCTAGGACTTCGGTTGCTGCTGCGAGCGTCTCGGTTTAGCCCGAGCCACTCATGTATAGGCGATCGGTGCAGAGCAGTCGCAAAGTCAAGACGAGGCACAGATGTGGCCTCCTATGCCACGCTCGGCGGCTGTAGCGGTGAACAGGTGGAGCAATTTGTCTGGTGCGTCCCCACTCCCCTGGTGGGGAGAGAGGCTGTGAGTTGGTGTCGTGATGCGGAGCTCTCTGCCTATTGAACGGCGGTGGTCTCCACCAGTGCCTGGAGGTTCCGGTGGATAGCCTGTTCCTAAGGGTCATTCGGCTCGGGAAGGCTGCGTAGAAGCATTGCCATAGCGGTGATGTTCTGATTGGCCCGAGCGAACTGTGGGGGATTGTTCCCCCCATCCGTGGTGTTGCGCTGGACCTAGCGGGTACAACCCTAGGTGCCGCTCGTTGGTTTATGCGCATAGGGCGTAGTGTGGTGCATCGAGCGCGCTAGCGCAATCGGTGGCTGGTTCAGCCGTTGTTGTCGTAGCTCCTCGTCGTGCTCCCGTGTGAGCATGGGGGTCGAGGAAATAGGTGGGAGCATAGCTCGCCATCCCCACGAATTCAGACATGAGAGGGGGCGGCGTCGGCATCCTTCGGAGCCCCGGGCGTACGTGTCCGTGGGGGACGCAAGGCCATAGGGGAACCGGTCACATGGCGGTCGTGGCGGGGACAACGGGGTCCCTCCAGATAATCGGCGAAAGATAGAGAATAGCAAGTAAATAACATCATGTACATTACTCACAGCGGGGTTTGAGTAGAGAGTTTGCTCTGAATGAAGCGCAAATTCCTTGTCGTTGAAGTCGTTGTGCGTCCCGGAGCCGATGGAGTGCGCCCCTCCGACGGGCGCCGGAACAAGTGCCTCCTCATGGAGGTGTAATATGCTGAGCCGGTCGGCGATGAAGTCTAGGCTTCTAAAGAGGAAGGCCTAGGATGGCTCAGAGATAGGTGGAACCCACATCCCAATAGGTGGGGGTGCAGGAAACTCCAGTGAGCCAAAGTGAGTCGTATTGCTTGAGCCTGCCATGGCGAAGGTGGCGGTAAGGTGTGCACCCGATGACCAAAAAGTGTTGAACGTACAACGTCTTTCCCACGGACGGCGCCAACTGTCAGTGCAGAAGGTGGCGGTAAGGTTGGCATCTTGGAAAGAAAGTCGTGCATCCTTAGGACGCTCCTGGTCCTTGCACGTCTTAGCTTCTGTTGTTCATCATAGAAAGCTTTGGCCATGCCATAGCATTGTCGCATGGTGTGCTTGTTGTTCTTGTGAATTGGACATGGGCCGTCAAGGAGCTTTTCGTAGGCAGCATTAAAATTGCACTTAGCGCGTGGCTGCTCTACGTTGTTGATGAAGTTTTTCGATCGGCGGCGACGTGGTTGTGCGGTCCTTGATCCTTCTAGCCGATCATTAAGCCGGTGTTCGTGATCATCGTAACGCCTATCGCGATCTTCATAACCCCATTCTTTGCGGTGATCATCATCACGACGTGTGTGGCGATGCGAGTGGGAAGCATGAGCAACATTGTCCTTGAACTATCGATAAGCTTCTTCAGAATCTGTGTATGAGTTTGCAACCTTGAGGAGTTCACCGATAGTCTGTGGCCTCTTGTGAAAAAGTTTGGAGCGCAGCTCCTGATCATGGATGGAGTCCTCTGGTGGAAGAGGAGATGGCCTCACTATCCCCGATGTTGGGATGATGCTCCTTGTTTTGGAGAAGCTCTTGATGTAGCTTCGCAGAGGTTCCCTAGAGGTCTGATGGAGTTTCTCTAGATCATATTTCATGCCAGGCTGCTGGCACATTGCCATGTAATTCTCGACGAAGACTTTCTTGAGATCATCCCAAAATTTGATGGAATCCTCCCTTAGGCCCATAAGCCAATTATTGGCTGTCTGGGAGAGGATGACAAGCAAATAGTTTGCCATTACGTCGCTATTTCCCCCGGTGGCACGTACGACGATCTCGTAGAGCTGCATCCACTGCTTGGGATTAGCCTTGCCGTCGTAGGTGTTGACCCCGAAGATCTTGAAGCCTGTGGGCCACTGTACATCTCATAGCCTTACTGTGAAGGGGCGGGGTCCCATCGACTCGATAGCGGAGAGTGGTCGGAGGCCGACGGGGTCGCCGTGTTAGTCATCGTACTCCTATCGGTGTTGGAGTTCTGCCTGATGTCGCTAGGCACGACTGTTCTTGATGCGATTGCGTGCATCAAGATTGGCGTTGATGCGGTCACGGGCGTCACCGTGCAGGGGTTGATTAACCTCCTGGTTGGCGTTATGAGCTGATCAACCATGCTGATACGAGATCCTTGTGATCCAGGATTAATGGCGACATTGCCCCTGGACTCCCCCTTGGACGATCTGGCCACTATGGTAACGACTCCTCCCATCACGGCGAAAACTACGGGGGTTACGACTATGTGCGGTCGCTGTCGAATAAGACATAGTTGGGTTTTGGATGTCGTCGACTTGGACCTGAGCTGCTTTAAGCAATGCTTGAATCTTGAGTACCTTCGGCATTGGCGGGAGTCAAGCCAACTCGTGGGTGGCCACAACCAGATTGGCCCTCGGCATCTGCTTCACTTGCTGGTTGTCCACCATGAGGAACTCATGTTGGAGATTACGAGCGAGAGGCAGTGGGTCACCTCCAGTAGCTTGGACGGTGTCTTCTTCATTGTGACGTCGTTGACGATCGGCATTCCTGGTTTCATGTTCACGGCACTGGACACTGGTCTTTCCATCGATAGCAACACTATCGTGGCTAACCATGAAGAGCTCTCTCCCAAAGCCTAGAGGGAAAGGTGGGCAGGTGCTGGTAGAGCCCTCGGAGTATGGCTCGGGGCTTTCCTCCAGGATTGTATGGAGCGTGTCATCTAGAAGATCTATTCGGATTTGCACCATGTTTATCATTGGCGTAGGCTGGTCGGCCTCAAGGAAGTCGAATCTGATAGAGGTCGTTGACGTGGCTGCACTCGGCGTGGTTGGCGAAAAGATGGTGCCCGACGTCCTGACTAGATCGGATCTGCACCCACTAGACCAAAAGGATAGGGCCTCGGCATGCTCTCTGTTAGAGCGGGGAGTGGTCGGTGTTGAACGGTACGCCCTTCCGGAGTTGCTGTAATCACCAAATCTTCATCTTGCCACCTTCGGACGGCGTGCACGAGCAGGGCGCTCGACGTTAGTGGCATGGTGACCTTGGAGTGCAGGAGGTTCGTCGCTCGCTCTAGATCGATCTAAGACCGAATCCACGAGGAGCTGACATTCCGCAAAGCGGTCCGTGACCCGATCGATAGCTTCGATCAGATCATTATTGTTGATGGATCTCTTAACCCAGCGACGAGGCACCGGGATTGAAGATGTTGTAGATGTTGGCACGATCGGCGTAGGGTGATCCTGCATCGCCTCGATGATTACCCCGCTGCCGTCAAGGCCGATGATCCAAGTCATGGATCCGACCGTGAAGATCTGGCCTGGCTCAGGAAAGACCATGGAGCTCGGGAAAGTGACCATCTGGTTGCCCATAGAATCAGCACGTACACCCCTACCTGGCGCGTCACTGTTCGACGAAATCTGGTCGACAGTCTATCGAGGGGTATATCCACGGTAGTAGATGATCGGTGGTGGTGCGCGTAATTGGAACCGGATGGTGACACGGGGCGCAAAGACAGCGATCTAGACAGGTTCGGGCCGTCTGATCGACGTAATACCCTACGTCCTGTATCTTTGTTGGATTGTATTGAATATGAGATGATCTCGAGGGGGGGGTCCCTACCCGTCTTATATAGTCTGGGAGACAGGATTACAAGTCAGTTAGATCTAGATCTATTCGGGTATATGGTAAGTATTTACCAGGAGTACAATATCTATCATATCCGAATAAATACTTCTTTGTCTTCAAGATTCTTTCCTAAAACCATGTGATACATGTCGATCATTGTCTTGCATCACACGCCTTCTTATGGGCTGGACCACCCTTGGTGCTACGGCCCATGTCCATTGCCGAGGGTATCTGGGGTTATACCCCCACAGATTCTACTCTGATCAACATTATTAGTAAAGTGCTAGCTAGGGTACATGGAATAATTAATATGGCTGATGATGGTGGACTGACTTATCTACAGCTTGTTCGTTTGGCTGTGGCTTGTCGTAAACGATCGTAAATTTCTAGCCGGAACAGTATTTTTTCTCACACAAACCAACCAACAGTACTTCTTCACGAACTTGCAACGATACGTGCTGCTACTACGGAGACAATAGTCCCTTTACCATCGCCGAACACCCACGTTTGGTACTTGCTCTCCCGAATACAACTGCTCCTGCACGCTACATGAGCTAACCACACTGGCAGAGGCACGCACAGCGACATGCTCACATGCATGACGCTCCACAAGTACCGATCAGATAGTAGACGATCCAACTTTCTGCTGCTGGCCAGAGCGCTCGATATAATCCACTGTCATTCACGACGCACACAGTGAACACAGGCACACAGCACAGTCGATGGCCACAGCGTGCGTGTGGAGGCATGCGCGGACATTCGCCCGCGGGCCGGGCCGCCGATGCATGGTGTGGTCGTAGTAGAATCGACTGCATGCATGCCCCGTCGCCAGGGGTACGGCACGACTGTCGCGTCGGGATCATGCGGCGCTGTGTGCTCCGGAACTCGACGAGGACGACGACGAGAGAGTCCCGCCATTTGCATGCTCCAGGCCAGGGCGGCGTGTCCGCGTGTGTGGGGGTGGGGTGGGCCGGCGGCCGGATAGAATTATCGTCCTGGCCCCCACACGGACGTGCGCGTGCCGTGCGCCTGTCGCCGGCGGGGCGCGCGGCCGGGTCCTGTGCGCGCCGAGCAAGGAGCGAGGACGCGTACGGGTACGGCCGGGCCCGGCCAAAGGACAAGGGCAAACGAGATGCGTGACGCCCGGCACGGTGATCGTACCAGTCACCATGCATACTCCTAGCGAGCGAGCGCCGGGGACCAGCTAGCCTGCCCGGCCAGGCAGCATGCACCCTAACAAAGTGTCTGCCTACTGATGGATCGATCGGTCAAATTATTGTGCGGGTGATCCGTGACGACGGCCAGCCACATGCGAGAAACGCCAAGCAAGTTGCTAAGGGAAGGGAACGTATGCTTAGCAAGCAGTCTTGCCGAACCAGAGATCGAGACTGATGGATGATGGATCGATGGGCAGGCAACCGTCCGGCCGTCCGGCAGCGTTTACCGAGCAATGACGAGGGAACAGTGCGGCCTACAGTACGCTTGCCAGCAACGCGCAGTCAAGGAGAAGGACCGGCACTTTCCTATCGTGTCCGTCTGCCAGGACGGATCAGAGCCGCCGATCCAACAGCACGTTCGTTTCGACTGGATTGGCTTATAAGCCATGACTGAAAGTACTGCTGACTGGTTTGGTATAAAAGAAAAATATTATTCGTTGACTAATAAACAAGACTTATAAGTCAGATATGAGCTGCGGCTGGAAGTCTCCAGAACGTAAACTGGCGCTGCAGTCGCGTGCGTGATGGGGAGGCCCCGGCTGTGTTCCCTGAAAGCAGAGAACAGCGAGACGGGCACGGTGCACTGTGTACAAACTGTACAAAGCCCCGGTAGGCCGGTACACTTATCACGCTGTCGATCCTCCCTGCCACTGCCACTGCCAGGCCGCTCTCTCTGGCCTCTGAGTTTGAGGGTTTCAGACTTTGGGTACGGGCCAAGCTAGCGCTGCTGGTTTACTGCTACATCCGGTATAAATTATAGATCGTTCTAATTTTTTCTAGATATACGGTGAAAGCTACTCTCTTTATTTCAAATTATATTTAAGTTGTTTTAGTTTTTTTAGGTACATTATTGTTTTTGTTATACAACTAGATATAAGACATGTTTAGATACACAATAAAAGCTATTGTCTCCTTCCCAAATTATAAGATGCTTTGACTTTTTTAGATAGATATATCTAAATGCATAGTAAAAGTAATGATTTAGAAAAGTCAAAACACCTTATAATTTGGGATGGATGGAGTATGTATATCTAGAAAAGACAAAAGGACTTACAATTTGGATTGGAGGGAATATATGTCTATAGCATATATATAAACACATAGCAAAAACTATGTACCTAGAAAAGCTATAACAACTTATAATTTGGAAACTAGGAGTATAGTACAAGTTTTTTTCATATCGAGTTGTAAAAAATCTCCTTGTCTGTCTCACACCAAAGCACAGGTCACATGGGTTGCGGTGCCACTGTGTATGGGTGGGACAGGGGTTCAAAAGTTTTCTCAACCTGTGTGAAAAGGTCTTCTTCTTAAGCACAATACTCGGAGCTGTCATATCCCACGCAGGTTGAGTTTTTTTTTTTCTTGGTTTATTTTATGATCCAAACATTCATATCTGCCACTATTAACATAGAAAAATTAGTTCAAGATATTCATGCACAATATCTGTCACCATTAACCACAACATATGCAAGATCGAAGGAAGCGATGATCATCTTTTTTTCATGTCAAACACATAACTCAAGCTATAGTTACAACTAAACAAATGTTATATACACGTGGTGGTGTGACGCCAGCAGGGTGGAAGCTATATATGAATAGAGATAAAAAAAAATACTCCATCTGTTCCGATGTTTTGTCTTTTCTTAATACACCACTTTTGATATGTATTTAGATATAGTATATACTAAAGTCTATTATCTTTCAAATAATACAAAGAAACACATCCATACGATATAAACAATTTAGAAACATTAATGATTTAGTTTTGATTAACCATGGATCCTAAATTTATACATGAACCTATAACACCTGTCACTACGTGAAAAACGATTTGTAGCAACGGGATAAATTTTTTGTAGGGGCAACTGGTGATGGAGCCGCTCCTATAGTGACGTGCTAGGGAGCCACGAGACCAGCCGCCCCTACAAATAAAACAGCAAGGGCGGCTGGTGATACGAGCCACCCCTATAAATGGGTTGGATTTGTGGGGGCGGCTCACTCACCAGCCGCTCCTGGTGTTGCTTTTTGTAGGGGCGGTTGGTGATTGAGCCGCCCCTATAAATGCTCGCATATAAATACCTCCGATTTGTAGGGGCGGCTCAATCACCGGCCGCCCCTACAAATGACCCACATATAAAACAAACTACAGCATCTTCTTTCTCCTCGGATCACTCACTCTAACCCGTGAAAAAAGGCGGGGAGGCATTGGGCACCTCTTAAAAATTGCTCTACTAAAGGGGGAAGGTTTTGGTCTCAAATCCTTTGGTGGAGAGGTTGTAGAAGGTAAAAAAATGCTATTCCACACTTTTTCTGAAGTTTTAATAGTTGGTTAGTAAGTAATTAGAATTTTGCTTTTCTCTCTCTTCTATGGTGCTTAAGCTACTTATGAAGCAAATTAGACTCAAGTTTTGAATGTCCTTGGGTAAATTAGGTAGGGAAACAAGATCATACCCTTATTTGGTCTATGTTTCTTGATTTTAGTGAACAATTAGTTAATTTTATGGATGTTTCATGTGCATGTAGATCTAGATCTAGGTTTTTTTTTATTAATTTTGTTTTTATAAATTTATGTTTGATGAAATTGGACTAGGGTTTGTATGAAAGATATTGGGTAAAATATAATTGTTGCTAATTATTGTCTTTGAAATTGTTTATTATAATCAACAAATATGTATTTTAATTATTTATGGATAAATGAGTCATTAATTAATTTTCCTCTACCATGGTGTGTTTGTATGCTACATGTAATTATATTTGATCTATATTCATATATATCTGAAGTATATACAATGTTTGTTTTGTTGTTGTTGTAAAAGATGGAGTACAGAAACTCTTGGATGTATGGTTCGTTAAGGTTCGAGGCAGGTTTCCGTGAAGAGGTGGATAAATTTATTGAAGCCGCAAAGAAGCATGCAACGACGTTGACAGAGAATAAAGATACAATTATTTGTCTCTGTAAAGATTGCAAGAACCGTATGGCATGGATAGATGTGACTATCATCAGATCACATTTGATTATGCGAGGATTTGTTGAGGACTACACAGTGTGGATTTATCAAGGTAAAACGGTTATTGTTAACGACGAGGATAAGGAGGAATACGACAACGAAACCCTCGAATCCCTGTCCCAATATTCAGCAGAGCTTAATGCACGAATAGATCCTGAGTTTGGCAATGAACAAGGTGGTGATGTTGGTGGTTGGGATGGTAACGACGAAGGTGGTGCCAATAATGATGGTGGAGCACGTGTCGGGGATAAAGATGATTTAGAGGACATAATTCGAGCTCTTGGACTAGAGATTTTACTAAAGAGCTTGAAATGTCTAGAAAGTTTAGAAAGGGTGACAAAAGTATCGAAGAATACTGTGTATGGTGTTGAAAAGGGCTGTCCGACACATTGGACATTGCTACGTTTTGTGCTTGAGCTAGGAGCACAAAATTCTCCAACAACACTCTACTATATGGCTACCATACAACTTCAAATAAGTTCAACTCTATACTTAAAGCTTTGTTTGATATATTTTATTCGATGCAAAAGAGCTTATCTAGTTTTATGATTAAATCCATGCAGCAACCACTGGATTTGTATAGGTGTTGATGTCGGGAGGAGCATGGCATGGGTCTTTGATTCAATAGATAGGGACCCGGTGACATACAAAGACTTCATATCGATTCTCAAGACGTATATATATCGAAAATCCTAATTAGCTTACATGTTTGTATACATACTTGTAACATTCACTTTTGTATACTAACAAGTTGTATTTGCTAAAATAATTCAAACAAGGCATTTAGGTTCTATGTCACTAAACATCACGGAAGGCATCATCCAGGAAGGAAGAAAAAGCTGGCTATAAAAATACTATGTGCGGTAAGTGTAACTTACTTCTTCAGTACCCCATTGCATGGCTGTTAAAAGCATTACTTAACATTACCATATGCAAACACACACAGTACACCAAGCAGAAGCCTGGGAGTGTACATTGTAGATACTATATATGTTCTATGATGAGTAACATCGGTGTCTATGTCGATGTTTTACCACCGATAGCCTGCCACGGGAGTACCCGGGGCAGTATGTTTGGGCTTCGGCGTATGCTGAACTCGATGGTTAACGCAAGAGACAGTCGATTTATCCTGGTTCAGGCCCTCGATCATAGATCAAGTAATAACCTTACGTCTAGTTGGCGCTAGCCTTTGCGTTGGATTGATCGTGATATGTTGTGTTGTACAATTGTCATCTCTCTCTCTCAGGAGCCCTGCCCTCCTTTATATAGTCAGGAAGCCAGAGTCCTAGTCGATTTACAATGAGATTTCCTAGTAGGATTACTTAATAGTTCTACTACTAAGATTACATGGGAAGAATCCTAGTTGGATTAGATCTTCTCTTTCCCTCGCGGGGTATCCTATGGGTCCCGCATCGATAAGCCCCCGAGCACTTCATGGTTGAGCTCTGAAAGTCTCGCTTTGCTCCTTCAAGTCTTGTTGAGTAGGAACAAAATGTCATCCGAGTGCTTTCTGGAGTGAAACCTTGTAGCGCTTCTTAGGATCTTCAAGTGGTGAGTGCTTTTTGAAGAAAAAGTACATCCATCTGGTTGTAGCCCCCGAGCCTCTTGCTATTTGGAACAAGAAGCTGGAGGATCTTGTCTTGAAGTTGCTCTTATTGTTCGTTGAAGTTTTATCAAAAAGAACTCGAATATAGCTTGTTCCGGGTTCTTTTTGTCGTAATGTCTTGAAGTGGTCTGCGTTGAGGGAAAAAGCGCACTCACTGAGTGTAGCCCCCGAGCCTCTTGCTATTTGGAACAAAAAGTTGGAGGGTCTTGATCCTTTATGTTGTTTGAAAATTTGTGTTCTTAAGTAGTCCCCGAGACTTGGATTATGTCATCATCCGAGTAGTTTTGCGGCATCTTTCTGTAGCGGCCCTTTAGTCTTGGATTAAACCATCATTCGAGTAGTTTCGCGGCATGCAGCCTCCGAGCTTATGTCCGGGTTCTTTTTGGGTGGGTGCAATTTTTTGTAAAAATTGCACTCACTGAGTGTAGCCCTCGAGCCTCTTGCTTTTACTTGCAAAAGTTGGAGGGTCCAGGTTCTTGTCTTCAAAAAATTCTGGGGCTATGTGTCTCGTAGCCCCGTGCTTTGTCCGAGTTCTTCCCTTTTGAAAAGAAGTCGGATGAAGAGTCTTGATGTGTCATCGTCGTTGTCAGATGTAGTTGTATGGTGGTGGTTGAGTGTAAATGCCTTTTGTTCACGGGTTGTACTGTGCTGGTATATTCTTCCGAATATGCCTGTCTTCGAGTACTGCTTCCTCTCGCTTGAGTCATCCATTATTGAGTCATGTCTTTTCACTGTGTCCTTTGTTAGGCTTATTTTGTTGGTACTCCTAGTCCATGTGCGCCGCTCCTTTGGTCTATAAATACTGTCCCGGAGTGCTTGTTTTCATCCATTGGACATTCTGTTGAAACCTTTGTGGTTATGAACATGGTAGTTTGTGAAGTAGAGCAGCCCCCGGGCATATTTTGTAGTTCTTGTGTGTCTTGTCGTAGCTGGAGGAAGTCTTATGATAGGGATTAGAGGTAGGCTAATCCCGCGACAGCATTGTGCCAGGGTGTACGTGGTGGTAGTTGGAGGAAGTCTTGTGATGTGGGCTTCGTTCCTTCATCCGACAGTTCTGGGTTGATCCTCGTCGCCTGTCTTGAGACTGTCCGGTGCAGATCAACACCATATCCAGCATCACATCGGTCTTGGGTAGACAGATGCCCGTCGGCCTTCTCTGCTCCATGTTGCCCTGCTGTGCTGCCGATTTCCGCCTTAGATGCACTGCGTCCATCCTTTGAAGAAAATAGTGTAGCTGATGACGGTTTGTCCTTCTGAGTAGCAATTTGGGACACGTAGTCGTTCCAGAGCCTAGCCGTGTCCATGTTCCTATTTGCTACTTTGCTTTTCATGGCACCGAGTTCGTTGGGTCTTGTAAGATTTGTAATCTTTCATTTTTGAAGTTGCTTGTAATGTAATGAATCTTGTCTTCTGAGTTGTCTTTTACTTTTCTGCTGTGATCTCTGTCGTTCATGAGGTTACCGAGTTCTTTCTTAAATAACTGGGTTACTTTGTTCCTTGTGAGGTAGCCCTTTCTTTCTTCTTGGTTTGACGAGTTGTTCTTGTAGTTCATCTGATAACCCTGCCGTGGTGCTGTGTGGATAAGTCTAAAATCTGCTCGTTGGTTTGTACCATTGTGTGGATTCGTGCCCTCCGCCGTTTTAGCTACGTCGGTAAATGGACCGTTGCGTTCTCACACTGTGTTTTAACGGGCCTTATGGGCCGTTTTTGTTACCGAAAAATCTATTTAAAGACCTTTTATCTTCCTTTCCCTTGCTGCCTAGCTCTTGCCTTTAAACCCTAGCTTTCAAAAATCCGCCGCCGTCTTCATCGCTGTCACTCGATCACCTTCATCCTAGCTTTCTCTTCCCTAGTGCCTTCTTTGCTTCCGCTAGTTCATGGGAAAGAAGAAAACCACAAGCAAGTCTCAGGCGACCTTCGTGGACGAGGAGTCGTCCCTTTCTTTGATCGAAAACCAGGAGTTCGTGGCCATGAGGGCTGCTCAGAAGGTTTGGCCGGCTCCAACAACAAGCGAAGACCAGCTGCGCGAGCTCGTTAGCGACGGCTTGATCCAAAGCAAAGTCATCGCTGAATGGAGAGTTCTGGGCAGGCATCGGGTTCTGGCTCCGGGTCCTAGTGAGATTGTCCTCTTTGTTTCCTTTGTCCGCGCCGGACTTTGTCTTCCTGCTTTCGCCTTCCTTCATCAGTTTCTTGGTTATTTTGGGGTTAGTCTAAACCATCTAACCCCCAATGCCGTTCTCCATCTTTCTGTTTTTGTTCACCTTTGTGAATCCTTCCTTGGGATCCCTCCTTCTCTATCTCTTTTTCGCTTTTTCTTTCGTTTGAAACCTCAACCCCACCATGAAGAAACCAGTGTTCTTGGCGGTTGCGGGATTCAGTTTCACCAGGGTCTCAAGATTAAGTTTTTTGACTATGACCTGGTCGACTCCGTAAAAGATTGGCATGCCGAGTGGTTTTACGCTGCCAATTTGATCCCTTCCCTCGTCGTCCACTCTGGATCTGGTCCTGTGGTGAACGACCGATGGGACAAGAAGCTTAAGTCACCTGCTGAGATTCAAGCGATCTAGCTGCTCCTTGATAGGATTAGCAAGTTGAAACAGCAGGGTTTGACCGGCTTCGGTATCGTTTTGAGCTTTCTTCGTCGCTGGGTTCAGCCTTTGAAGGAGCGGGAACATCTTGGCTTTGAGTATTCTAGGGCCGAGGATCCCTCACGCATGGTCCCAGCTCTTGAGCTGACCGGTGAGGAGGTACTCGAGCGCCTCCAAAAAATGCTGAAGGGAGTGAGCGTCATTCCTCCTGCCGTCTCCGAGTTCTCAGCCAACAACCCACCCCCAGCTGTGAGTTGTCTATCTTCTTGTTTGAGTACTTTATGTACCCTTGCTGCATCCGTTCTTGCTTAGCCTTTCTTTGTCTCGGTGTTTTATTCTTTTTTGCAGGAGCTTGGGCGGAATTTTGTCGATCCGATCCCCCTTGATGCTCTCCCTGCCGTGGCGGAGACTGGGATCGTCTAGCTAGAACTTCTGCAATTAGTAAGTCCCAAACCTCTACAGCCCTTCCTGGGGTTTCTTCCGGATTTGTTGATGTATATGAAGAATATGTTCCTCATCTAGTCTCTCACGGTCCTCGTAGTGTCCCGAAGAGGGGGCGAACGGATGGGTCTTCGTCTGGCCTGCCTATCTCCAAGAAGCCTCGCAAACCAAGTACTCCCTCCAGTCGTTGCTAGCATGCTCTTAGGTGAGCACATTTAATACTCTTTGTTCCTTTATTTTCCTGTTTCTCTCTTGAACCGAGTAGTTTTTATCCTCTTTTCAGCAGGTGCTCTGGTTTCCCTGGCTGAGGAAGAAGAGGATGATGAAGTACCCCTCGTTATGCGGCGGTGAGTTGTTTTTCATATTCCTGTTGTATTGAATTTCTCTTCTTTGTCTTGACTTTCATTCTTGAACTTTTTGAAGTAATCGGAGGTCGGGTGTGAGTTCTTTCGAGGCTCCTGCGCCGACTTCTTCTGAAACTCCGGTGTCGAGTTCTTTGGTTGCCTCTGTCCCGAGCTCTACCACTCCTCCAGTGCAGAGTTCTTTCACGGTTTTAGCCCCGGCTTCTTCCGCGGCTCCATTATTGGCTATCCCGCTCCCGTCGCCGGGTGGCGGGGACGTTTTCACCGTCGTGGTTCCCCCTGCGAGGCCTTCTTTTGGCTTCGCGAAGAAGAAAGTAGTTGGGTGAGTAAATTCTAGCTTTTATCCTTTTGGCTTCTTTCTTCCTTCTTCTGGTTCTTATCGGTGCTTCCTTTTGTCACTTTTCAGTGTTTCGTCTTCTCTTGTTTCTTCATCGACTTCTTCTCTGCCTCCCGCCGTGCCAACGAGTTCCGAGCCTCAGGACTCACAACATTCTGTTGATGAAGTTGCCGCGGGAGCTTCGGAGCTACCTGGTGAAGTTGCGGATTTGGCCACTCCGAAGGTGACTGTGGCCGTTCTGCCAGGTCCTTCTGAGGGTTTGGCTCCAGCTTCTCTGGAGGTTGCTTTGGTCGCTCCTTCTTCGCCCCGGCCGGCCTCTCCTTCCCCTTCTCTTGCTTCCGACGGTCCCTCTTTTTCCAGTGGTGTGGTGCAATAGTTCGATGCCACTCATCGGTTATCGGAGCTGACCACAGCCTGGGGGAGCTTGTCGACCCTCGCGACTTCTTTTGGTGAAAAGCTCCAGGTAGGTTTTACTGCCGCTCTTTTTTGTGTGCTTGTTTTTCTTCTGTTCTCACGCCTTGTTTCTCTTTGCCTCTTTTCGCTCAGTCTTTCTCTCGTGATTATTCTGGCTTCTTTTTCTCATCTGAAAATGAGAGAAAGTTGTCTTCTAAGGTGGACGCTCTAAAAGCCGATCTCGACCTTCTCCGGGCTGAGTTGGAGACAGAGCGTCAAATGCATCGAAAGGAGGAGAAGACCCTTCGTGCTCGGGTAGTGGAGACGGAGAAGCAGAGAGATGCCGCGGTGGAGTCTGCGAAGGATGAATGCAAAGGTGCCATGGGTTCTGCCTGTTTCTTCTTGTATTTTGACTTCTTTTTCCGCTGACTTGTTCTTGGATGTCTTGTCTAGTTCTCCGAGTTGAGAAGCAGAAGCTCTCGGAGAGTATCGATGAAATGAAGGCTCTTGTCCGCTCCAGTCATAATAAAGCTAAGGAGGTAATTACTCATGCTGAGGAAGAACTTGCCCTTGCTAAGCTGATTAGGCATGGAGCTGATAGAGATCTTGTGCAGGCCCAAAAAACTATTGAAGTTTTGTCTGGGAAACTGGCGATGGCTACTGAAAATTGGAACGTTTTGTGGAAATCTTTTCGCTCAGTAGCCGATGTTCTCCGGACTCCAGCGGATGATGGGCAATCTTGGACGCAGTTCATTCCCCGGATTCCAACTCATTTCCAAGAGTTCACGAAGAATTATGCTCAAGTATGTACCAAGAATGTGCTGGCCCAGGTCCAGGTCCTTGCTCTAGAAGCGCCTCTGTCTAAGATAGCAGAAGAAGCTGAAAGCCAAGAATACCTTGACGCCGTTGAGAGGATGGAGTCTGAGGTCGAAGGTTTAGCCAGTAGGGTTGTAGACAGTCTAAATATTGACATTTCTCTTTCTGATGACAATGCCTGATTCGACTGAGCATCCCCTTGTAATATTACACTCCTTTTTAAATGAAGATTCTTTATTTTTGTTGATGTATTCTTTGCCCGGGTGCGGTTGAAGTTACTTGACTTACTGAGTACTTTGTCCTGTTTTCGTCTCTGCTCCGCAAAACAACTCTGTGCGTTATTCTAACGAGACCCCTCGATTTGTCGAGTACTTTTCTTTTCTTCCCCTTTTGTGACCCGTTGAGTGCTTTGTCCACGCTATGACTTGTTAGATGTAAATCTTTGTGTTGATAACCATTCATCTGCGCTATGTAAAAACAATTCGGCATAGAATGTTGCCTTGACCAACTTGGCGCTTGTGCTTTTCTGAGGAAAAAGTATTCTTATCTAGATGTAGCCCCCGAGCCTCTTGCTTTTCGGAACGAAGAGCTGGAGGGTCTTTTGAAGTTCAATTTCGGTTGACTAGTTTTTAGCTTTTAGCTACCCTCATCGGTGGGCTCAAGCGTGTTTTCAGCTATTTTGCTCTCGGCCGGGATGCTCAGGCATGTTTTCAGCCATTTTGCTTTTTGTTTCGGGTGTTAGCTTTTAGCTACCCTCATCGGCGGGCTCAAGCGTGTTTTTAGCTATTTTGCTCTCGGCCGGGATGCTCAGGCATGTTTTCAGCCATTTTGCTTTTTGTTTCGGGTGTTAGCTTTTAGCTACCCTCATCGGTGGGCTCAAGCGTGTTTCAGCTATTTTGCTCTCGGCCGGGATGCTCAGGCGTGTTTTCAGCCATTTTGCTTTTTGTTTCAGGTGTTAGCTTTTAGCTACCCTCATCGGCGGGCTCAAGCGTGTTTTCAGCTATTTTGCTCTCGGCCGAGATGCTCAGGCATGTTTTCAGCCATTTTGCTTTTTGTTTCGGGTGTTAGCTTTTAGCTACCCTCATCGGCGTGCTCAAGCATCTTTTCAGCTATTTTGCTCTCAGCCGGGATGCTCAGGCATGTTTTCAGCCATTTTGCTTTTTGTTTCGTGAAAACAACTCGTTGGAAGTCATGACAAGACGTGTTGTGGATGAATATCATCTTTATTGATCATGAATATAAATTAATATATATGTTGTTGAAGAGTATTGTCTTTCATCGATTGTGAACGTTGGTCCCTTGTGGCTTGCATATCTGTTTTTTGTTGAGTTGTTTTTACGCGTAGAATCTTTTTAGCTGGCTGATGTGCCATGTATTGCTGACTTCTTTTTCATCTTCGGTTATTAACTTGTATGTGCCTGGTCCGATGACTTTTGTGACGATGAATGGACCTTCCCATGGACTGAGTAGCTTATGTCGTCCGTCAGTCTTTTGTATCCTTCTTAGCACTAAGTCTCCGACTTGTAGCGATCGAGGTTGGGTACTCTTGTTGTAGTGCCATCTTAAACCTTGTAGGTATCTGGCTGATTGGAGGGTAGCGTTTACTCTGACTTCTTCTGAGCTATCGAGTTCTAATCTTCTTGTGTGTTCTGCTTCTCCTTCATCGTATTGTTCTATCTTTGGTGATGTCCAGATCAAGTCGGCAGGCAGTACGGCCTCTGACCCATAAACTAGGAAGAAGGGTAAGTAGCCTGTTGCTCTGCTTATTTGAGTTCGTAGCCCCCATACTACTTTTGGTAATTCTTCGATCCATTTGGACCCATAGTCCACTAGTTCTTCGTATAACCTTAGTTTTAATCCGGCTAGTATGAGTCCATTAGCCCTTTCTACTTGTCCGTTGGCTTCTGGATGTGCAACAGACGCATAGTCTATACTGAAACCACAGTCTTGTGCCCAGCTCTTGAATTCTGTAGCTATGAAGGGGGAGCCTAGATCTATGATGATTCGATTGGGCATGCCAAAGCGGTGCATAATGTCTTGGATGAACTCGACTGCTTTGGTTGCGTTGTATTTCGCGAGTGGTTTGTATTCAATCCACTTGGTGAACTTGTCGATTGCTACAAAGATGTACTCGAAACCGCCTTTTGCTTTCTTCAGGGGTCCTACTTGATCCAGCCCCCAGCAGGAAAAAGGCCAAGCGGGTGGGATGCAAATAAGATTGTGAGCTGGTACATGGGCTTGTCTTGCAAACATTTGGCAACCTTTACATTTTCTGACAAGTTCTTTTGCGTCTTTAAAGCGGTCGGCCAGTAGAATCCGGTGCGAAATGCTTTGCCAACTAGTGTTCTTGAAGCGGCATGATTTCCACAGCAACCTGAGTGTATTTTGTCTAGGATCTCTTTTCCTTCTTCAAATGAGACACATTTTAGGAGTACTCCTGATGATGCTGCTCTTCTGTAAAGTCTATCTCCTACTAGAACGTAGTTTTTGCTTCTGCAAACCACTTGGGTGGCTTCTGCTTTATCTGCTGGCAATTTATTTTCTTTGATGTAGTTGATGAAAACTTGGCTCCATGAAGTGTTGATTACCAAGATCTGAACGCCTTTAGCCTGAATTTCATGGGTTGTTTCACCGGATTGTTTGATAGAGGGAACTGATAGCTCTTCTATGAATACGCTGGGTGGAACCTTCGCTCTATCTGATCTGAGCTTGGCAAGGACGTCTGCTGCAATGTTGGAATCACGTAGGACATGTAGAATTTCTAATCCTTGAAAATGTTTTTCGAGTTTCCGTATTTCAGCACAGTAAGCACTCATGTTTTCTTTGGTGCAATCCCAATCTTTGTTGACTTGGTTGATGACTACTGCTGAATCGCCGTATACGAGTAATCTCTTTATTCCGAGAGTAATTGCCACTCGTAACCCGTGGATGAGGGCTTCACATTCTGCTTCGTTATTTGTAGCTTGCCATAATATCTGAAGGACGTACTTGAGTTGTTTTCCTTCTGGAGAAATGAGGAGAACGCCTGCACTGGCCCCGCCTAGTTTGAGTGATCCATCAAAGTACATCTTCCACTGGTCAAGGATTGTATCTGATGAAGGCTGTTGAATCTCTGTCCATTCGGCCACAAAATTGGCGAGGGCTTGAGATTTGATTGCTTTCCGTGGGGCAAAATCGATGTCAAGAGCTCCGATTTCAACTACCCACTTGGATATGCGCCCCATGGCATCTTTATTGTGTAGGATGTCTCCGAGTGGAAAATCGGTCACCACGGTAATCTTGTGGCATTCAAAATAGTGGCGAAGCTTGCGTGAGGTGATGAGTAGAGCGTAGAGTAGTTTTTGTACATGCGGGTACCGGATTTTGGATTCTGACAGTACTTCGCTGATGTAGTATACGGGACGTTGCACTTTATACACGCGCCCTTGTTCTTCTCTTTCTATGACTATTGCCGTGCTGATTACGGTAGGAGTCGCCGCAATATATAGCATCATATCTTCATCTTTCTTTGGAGGGGTCAGGACAGGCGACGAGGTGAGGTATTCTTTAAGTTTTTTGAAAGCTTCGTCGGCCTCTATTGTCCACTCGAACTTGTCTGTCTTCTTTAGTAGTTTAAAGAAAGGTAACCCCTTTTCACCAAGTCTTGATATGAAGTGGTTGAGGGCCACCATGCATCCTGTTAGTTTCTGCACATCTTTGACACTTCTAGGTGGGCCCATTTCTGTTATAGCTCGAATTTGCTTGGTACTGGCTTTGATCCCGCGCTGACTGACCAAAAATCCGAGTAGTTGTCCTGAGGGAACTCCAAATACACATTTGTTTGGGTTCAATTTTCATCTCCATCTCTTCAAGTTTTCGAAGGTTTGCTTTAAATCTTCAATCAGGGTGCCTAGGTTCTTTGTTTTTACCACTACATCGTCCACATATGCCTCCACATTTTCACCGATTTGATTCCCAAGGCAAGTTTGGATAGCTCTTTGGTATGTGGCGCCAGCGTTCTTTAGTCCAAACGACATGGTCTTGTAGCAGTAGGCACCAAACGGGGTGATGAAAGATGTCTTGCTCTGGTCTTGTTCTTTTAGTGCGATCTGGTGATACCATGAATAGCAATCGAGAAAAGATAATAGTGCAGATCCTGCTATTGAGTCAACTATTTGGTCAATGTGTGGTAGCCCGAACGGATCTTTTGGGCAATGTTTGTTGAGATCTGTGTAGTCGACGCACATGCGCCACTCGTCCGTGTTTTTCTTCTGCACAAGGACTAGGTTTGCTAGCCAGTCTGGATGAAGGATTTCCCTGATGAATCCGGCTGCCATCAGTTTTGTTATTTCCTTTTTAATTGCTGCCTTTTTGTCAGGTGAGAATCGTCGTAGCCGTTGCTTTACAGGCTTGGAGCTTTCATTAACATCAATTCTGTGCTCAGCCAACTCCCTTAGGACTTCTGGCATGTCGGCCGGCTTCCAGGCAAAGATATCTTTGTTGTCCCGAAGAAAGTTGGTGAGCGCGAGTTCCTATTTTGTCGAGAGGTGAGCACTGATAGTTGCTGTCTTAGAGGTATCGCCTGTGCCTAAGTCGATTTGCTTGACGTTGGCTTCTTTTGGTGGTGCGATGATGCTGGGCTTTTTAGCCGGTATTTCTAATTCTTCTTGGCTTGTCTCTGCAGCGATTGCAGCTATTTCTTTTCTTCCCTTGTCAGCTTGTGCCTTAGCTGCAATTTGGATCGCCTGAACGTCGCAGTCAAAAGCATGCTTCGAAGAGAAAGGATACCGTTGGGTCCTGGCATCTTAAGCAGTAAGTACGGATAATGTGGTATTGCCATGAATTTGGCCAGTGCTGGACGTTCGAGGATTGCATGATATGACGAATCAAAGTCAGCGACCTCAAATTTGATAAACTCTGTTCGGTAATTTGAAGGAGTTTCAAAAGTAACGGGTAAAGTAATTTGTCTAAGTGGCATGGCTGCTTTGCCGGGTATTATTCCATAAAAAGGTGTGCTTGTTGGCGTGATCATCCCGGCGAGTTGTAGTCCCATTTTCCTTAGAGTTTCTGAAAAGATGATGTTGAGTCCAGCTCCTCCATCGATTAGTACTTTGGTGATGGTCATACCAGCAATAGTTGGATCTAAAACCAGTGGATAATGGCCTGCGTTTCCCACGCTAGTCCATTGGTCTTCTCTGGTAAATTAGATAGGATATTGTGACCAATTGAGGTATCTTGGTGTAGCCGGTTCTGCTGTCATAATGGTCCGTAGTGCTAGTTTTTCTTGATGTTTGCTTCTGTAATCCGGAGCCCCTAAGAAGATCACTGCTACCGTTCCCCTGGGTTTTTGGAATCCTTTGTCCTTGTGGTTGTCTTCATCTCTTTTCTGATTGTCCTCTTTGGTGTTTTTCTTACTATCTTTACTTGTGTATCGATCATTGAAAGTGTAGCAATTTCCGATGGTGTGCCTCCCATTAGGGTGCAATGGGCAACGTATGTTTTCAATGTCATCATATCTTCTGGGTTTGGAAAACTTCTTTAATTTATTGGCCATTGCCACAGTATTGTCTGGTCTACGTTTTCTTTCTTGATGTCTACTATTTCGGTGATTTTGCCTGTCCGAGTTGTCCTGGTTGCTTCTGTCCGGGAACCTCTCTCGTGTTTTTTCTTCTGCGGTAATCATCTTTTCTACTGTTCGTCTGAATTCTTTGTTGTTTCTCGGATTTTCTTTGTAGAAGTCTTGAAATTGCCACCTAGCCATGATTCCATGAGAGAAAGCTTCAATTACTTCTCGTTCGGTTATGTCATGCACTTGAGCTCGTAGTTCGCCGAATCGTCGATAGTAATTTCTGAGGCTTTCACCTCCCTTTTGCTTGAGTCCTTTCAGTTCTGCATGAGTGATTAGATGTGTAATGATTCCTGCAAAATTCTCACAAAAAGCTCTTTGCAAATCCTCCCAATTTCTGATAGATCCTGGATTCAGTTTGTCGAACCATTGGAGGGGCATGGCTTCCAGTGCCATGGGAAAGAACAGGGTTTTGATATCGTCGTCTCCTCCAGCTAGTTCAATTGATTGTGAATATATTCTGAGCCATTGCCTTGGTTCAGTTTTGCCATCATACTTGGAGTGGTTAGACGGTTTGAATTTGTGAGGTAATCGTACCAATGCAAGCCTGTTCGCGAAATAGGGGAATCTGTCGTGTGTCCTGGTTTCTTTGAATTCGGATTCGGCACCTTCTTCTGGCCAACTGTCGTTTTGATGGGAATAATCTTGCGAGGTTGTCTGGGTAGGCACCCTACTCTTGGTCTTCCTTGGTTGTTCAAATCGGTGACCTTGGTTATGTTCCTTCCTACTTCCTCCATCATGGCTTCCACCCGGCCCAAGTCTTTCGAAAGCAGATTTTCTTTGATTTTGATCTTCTTGCCAGTGGGTTGTTGATCTGGCGGGTAGTCTTGATCGAGCTCTCTCTTCATGCGTTCTCGGGATCGTCGAACGGAGCAAGTTCTGGAGCTGTTCACACTTCTCACCGGGGTGTGAAGTTGCTCCGAGTTCTTCTAATGCTTCTCGAATCTTATCGTAAGGCGTATTTGCCGTGCGTCTTCCTTCGACTTCTCGTTGTGATTTTCTTTTGTCGTACTCAGCCAACTCTGACTCATATCTGATCCAAGCTTCCCTACGCTGCCTAGCACGGTGTTGGCGCCCTTGCTTCAACTTGTTTTTTCTTTCTCTAGCTTGTTTCTGACTCTCGGTTTCTCCATCGTAGCCCTGGGCAAAGGGTGATATGTTGGATTCTGATTCATCTGATGACCTGACATCGGGTGCTTTCGGGAGATTTAATGATGACCGAGGACGTCGAACCATGAGCACTTCTCGTGTGTGAGCCGTTTTATTATTGGCGTTAGTTTTCATGCTGTCGGAGCCGCTGATAACTTTAGTAGATACCTCGATGTCGTAGATCGAGTCTCCTTCTTGGTAAGGTAGAATAGCTGTTGTTGTTGTGCCGACTAGTTGGGTTCCACTATCTTCAGGAACGGAACCTGGCCAGTGGATGATACAGTCTTGCGATGTTATCGTTAGCACGAGACCCTCCTGGGCTCCTGTCAGTGGTATCCCGAACATTGGATTAAAGGATCTTTCGAACTGTCCTTGATAGGATTTTGCCATGTTGTCGAGCCCAAATGGAAAAGGACTCGACTTCTTGAAGGAACTCTGAGGGTAATCCGAGTTGTTTTGGGTTGTGCTCTGGAATCTTGCCAAAAAAGAACTCGGTTTCTTGAAAGCACTCGGATGACACTTCGCCTTGGAACTTGAATTCGAATCGGATACGCGCGGCCGTGAAATCTGATTTGAATCGGATACTATGAGCTGTGCGATTCTTCTGGTGAGCTGATCCATCGTAGTTGTTGAAATAGAAAACTCTTTATGATGATCTGGATCTTTGAAAAGATGGCTCTGGAGCTTGCCGTTGTTGTCTGCCTCGCAGACCCATGAGCCGAAGATGAAAGTTGATCCCGTTGGGAAGATTATGTTGTCGAGGTCCATCGAGCTCTTGGATGCAAAATCGCCAAAAGCCCCTACCTGGCGCGCTAGCTGTCGATGTTTTACCACCGATAGCCTGCCACGGGAGTACCCGGGGCAGTATGTTCGGGCTTCGGTGTATGCTGAACTCGATGGTTAACGCAAAAGACAGTCGATTTATCCTGGTTCAGGCCCTTGATCGTAGATCGAGTAATAACCTTACGTTCAGTCGGCGCTAGCCTTTGCGTTGGATTGATCGTGATATGTTGTGTTGTATAATTGTCGTCTCTCTCTCTCTCAGGAGCCCTGCCCTCCTTTATATAGTTAGGAAGCCAGAGTCCTAGTTGGTTTACAATGAGATTTCCTAGTAGGATTACTTAATAGTTCTACTACTAAGATTACATGGGAAGAATCCTAGTTGGATTAGATCTTCTCTTTCCCTCGTGGGGTATCCTATGGGTCCCGCATCGATAGTCTACAGAAGACACCCCTTAAGGTAAGTTTGAACATCTCACCCGTAGTATAAAAACTTCGTACATGGTATGAAATACTAAACCAAAACTTGTTCTCTTGTAGTGAAAAGAAGAGAAAGAAATAAAAAGAGACCCATACAAGGATGACCAACTCTTAGAGTTGGTCGGTGACCTTTGCAACTTCATATTGGACTTGGACCAGATTGTACACGTTAAAGACACCTACCATGACCGAGAGTCGGACTTAGGTAGAAATCCTCAGTACCAACACCTTCGTGAGACTAAAAGGCTAGCAATAGGCCGTTGATAACAATATGTATAGAATTTGATATTGGTTTTATCTTGTGAATTATGTCTATTTAATGATGGATTGTATATATTCTTGTGAATTGGACTTGTAATTATAGTTTATATAATACTCTTGTGCTTGTAGTTTATATAATACTCTTGAGCGAACGCGATTTGGAATGTTAGTCGCGGGGCGTTCGATGGGACGTTGAGCGAACGCGGTTCGAAACGTTAATCGCTCACTCGCAACGCGAATGCGAGAATATGCGGAAACAAACAGGGCGGTTCTGGTCAAATTTGAATTGTAAATTTGATTTTTTTTGGTAAAATATACTGTAGGGGCAGTTCTAGACTGAACCGCCCCTACAAATAAGTATTACAGGAGCGGCTGGTACTACAGCCGCTCCTACAAATCGATTTGTTGGGACGGCTGATAACACCGACCGTCTCTACAAATCGATTTGTGGGGGCAGTCTGGGAACCGCTCCTATAAATATATGATTTGTAGAGACAGTTTGATAAGAGCGGCTGATCAAACCGTCTCTATAAATAATCTTGAGCCGCCCCTACAAATGATATCTGTAGTAGCATCCCGTGTAAAAGTTAATAATGGACTATAGTACTTGATATCAAAGGTTGAATCTTAAGTTAGCTTTTCTTGGATGACTACAGGTTAGCTGGGGCTGGCACAGGGCAGTAGTAGAGCACACTAGCTTGCTGCAAACACGTCTACGGACGCATACGTATACCGGTATACGTTAATACGTACGATAATAAGTACTCCGTACAAGCGTAGAGCTAGCGTCGCTGGCGGATAGCTCAGGCGTAGACTGCTTGCGCTTGTATACGGGCCACGTGTGAACCGGAAGGGATTGCGGCGCACTGGTCGGTTCCTTTTCCTTTCCGCGCCCGTCGTCGCAGGATCCGGATCAGCTTTTTAAATTTTGACATTCTGGGGCCTGCCCTATGGACGCCTCAACACACCTGATGGAGATTGGAGGGCTTGGAGGTCCCCGTCCCCGTTGACGGAGGGCCGGGGTTTAGGCCGTTTTTGGTTTGCATTTTTTAAAGTCTAGTCATCTAAATTAGCTCCAAAAATTTAGTCACCCTCTGCTTTAGTTTGATGGACTAAAAAAAGACTAAAAGAGATCCTTTAGTCCCTTTTAGTCGAGGTGTTTAGCTATAAAGTAACTAAAATGTGAGGCAGTCTGACTAAAAGATGAGGTTTAATCCCATTTAACAACATTTAAGTAACTAGTTAGCTAAAGCCCATTTAGTCTTATTTAGTCAAAATGTTTAGATAAAAAGTGACCAAACACCCCCTAGTTTAGCGCGCTAAACTTCTACTGGTTCATTAGCACGTGGTATTAGTAGTATTGATGCTCCGTAGTCCGTACGTACACAAACAAGAGAAGAAAGACTAGAAGAGGATGGACCACCCTGCGGTTCTACCAGTAGGAACCGCCGCACGTGCTGATGTCGAGAGGCAAGCAGCAGGCAAGAAGTCGTTAGCACGATCTTAGGTTAGATATCCCGGTCCCACCGTCACGTGAGGTGGTGGGCCATGCTTGCCAGTTCTACCGCATCAGGCGGCGCTTTCACGTAATCCGGCTCGACCCGGTCTCGAGACAAGCATAGCAGGTACGTACTGCTCGCTCCAACATGTCCGGTCTGCTTTGAGCCTTTGATTTTAACCTCGTGACTTCATAAGGTCAATTTGACGGTGCATTCTGTAGCCATTCACCCCGAATTAGTGCGTGATATTCAGAGAGAAGTCGAGAAGTTGATTTGTGTAAAGATTGATTATAACATTGAACAACGATTACATATTTAGAGCTGATTTCACTTGGCTTCTCCTCAGCTACTCTTTCGGAGGAGGAATCGTCAGAAATTGCAGACCCTCCTCTAAACATCAAAACGGCTCCTCCCTCAAAAAGTGCTCGGTACGTCGTCTACACGCAGAAGCAGAAGCGGTTGCTAGAGCCGTGCCAAACAGATCTCTTATACTCCTTGAAGGATGTGTTACATGTCTTTTAAGAAAGAAATTGATGCCTATTCGAGAGTTATTGTCCCAACAGTTAGCACTAAACACAATTACATGTCTAATTATAATTACCACGTCGTTAATGACATTGCTAGCCGCCAATTGATTATGTCTAATAAATATTTCTAACACCTCCTAATCAATTTGCTTCTCGATTCTTTGTGGTGTATTTGCCCATCTGAATTCACGTTCTCGACTCGATATGGGTGCTTGCACTTTTCTGGTCTTAATCTAGGATTTGCCAGTGTTGTTAGGTGATGTGTCTGTTGACAACGAAGTGTATATAGTGACTTCGTTAATCTCAAGATCTGCCGACTCAGTCTCGGTCTCTTGGAGATGCTGACAAGGGATGTGTGCGTGCGTTCATAAAAGGGGGTGGATGTGCATATATAAGTTTCTACGTCTATATTGTGATTCGCAAAAAAAAATTGTTTCTCGAATCTTCATTCGTAAATCCTTGTGATGGCGTCCATTACTACTTTAGAAATATGTCGAATATTGAAGAAATTTTAAAATGGACCCTTGATATTTTCTTGGAAATATACATGTATACATAAATGATATTTCATTATTAAATCTTCCATGAGAAAATTAGTTAAAACTCACGTAAGATTAGGAAATATGTATGAATCAGATCAACCCAGGAAGAGGATTCAGATGACCTTAAACCTTGCAAATCTCTAAAACGACACATACAATTCCATGAATACGAGCGTCAGCTCGAGTGGTTCCGTCCCGTCGTGGGAAGGCCCCGATCGGGAGTTCGACTCTCGGCTGCCGCGGGCACAGCTGCAGTAATGTGCAGTTTGTGCAGAAAAAAAAACCCTCGCCTGTCCCGCGTCCCAAAGCACACGTAAAAAGGTTTCGACCCACTCACAGGGTTACGGGCCTATGTGTGAGGGCGGCGTATGGGGTTTGGAGGTTTTCTCGGTCTACGTGAGAGATCTTCTTCCTAGTGCAAAAACTACGGGGCTGTCTACCCACCGCAGGCAGAGTTTTTTTATGAATAATTTTAGAATGTGGTTGCATGTAAAGATTTAGGAAATAAATTAAATTAGTATGCGCAATGTGTTAGCCATTCACCCCGAAATGGTGTGTGGTGTAAGGCCTATGCAGCCTGCTACTTCGTCTCCTCGTTTGTCATTGCCCATTGGCAGAGGGCAGGGCAGAAACGAGAGGGGACTATATCATTCAGTCATTCTCCTAATCTCCCGTAATTAAGGGGGTGTTTGATTCTTTAGTTGCTTCTAAAATTCATGTCACATCAAATATTTAGATACTAATAAAGAACATTAAATATAGATTAATTATAAAACCAATTACATAGATGGAGGCTAATTTGCGAGACGATTTTTTAAGCCTAATTAATCTGTCATTAGCATATATTTACTGTAGCACCACGTTATCAAATCATGGACTAATTAGGCTTAAAAGATTCGTCTCGTAAATTAGTCGCAAGTTATGCAATTAGTTTTGTAATTAGTTTATATTTAATACTACATGTATGTATCAAATATTCGATGTGATAGGAATTTTAGGAGGGACCGTAGTAACCGAACAGGCCTAACTCCCTGCGACGAACTATTTCCAGGTGGTGATTATTGCGAGGGGTTGGACGGTTGGTGACCGCTTGTCTGGAGGCTGGAGCATTGGCGGACGTACGGGGGGCTGGGGGGCTGCAGCCCCCCCGGTGGGCTGCAAAAAAAAAATTTAACAGGCTTTAGCCCAGCCCAAAACTCACGGCCAGCAGAGGGGCAGAGTAGACGGCCTCACGGTCTCACGGAGTCATGGCCTCACGCAGAGCAAACGCATCGCTGCAGCGCCGCTTCTGGCTTCTCCTCGCGCGTCGCGCAGGCGCAGCATCGCGCCCCGCCGCCGCCCGCCACGCCTCCTCGCGGGCTCGCGGCTCGCCTGCTCACGCGTCGCGCCTCCCCTCGCTCCTCGCCCCCTCGCGGCCTCGCCCCCCTCCCGCCCCCTCTGCTCTGCGCATCGGCCAGCGGCCTAGCGCCCAGCGACAGCGAGGACGGGCACCGCCGCGCCGGGCGGCTGGAGCCAGCAGCGTGCAGCCGGCAGCCTGCAGCCAGCGAGGACGGGCGGCCCACAGCCCGCGGCGGCGCGGCCGGTCAGCCAACTGGCCAGGCGGCCAGCCCCCAGGTGGCTAGGTCCCAGGACAGGCTGACTGCTGACAGGTTGAGAACTGATCCCCTCTGTGCGGCTCTGCCCTCTTTAATTCCTCTTTTATTTTTTTAGTCAGTGATCCGATTGGTTTTACTTTGTAGTTGTAGAATGGAAAAAAAATTTGCTAAGAAAGATGCTTCTACTTCTACTCAAGAGAGTCGGGTTATGCAAAAAAGACCCCGCATTGAGCTTGATATGAATGATATAGTTGCTGATCTAGGTCTTAAAAAGCCAATTGATGAATTCCACCATGATATTAGGGATGATGCTAGGAGAGCATATTTACAGATGAGTCCATATCAACCAAATTGTGAGTATGAAAGAACAGCGGGTAAAACTCAAACTAGAGGTTTTGTTAAATCATGGTTTACTCAATTTGATTGGTTAGAGTACGGTCCTGCCAAGGATGCAGCCTATTGCTTTTATTGCTACCTCTTTAAGCCACCACCAGCAAGCAATTTTGTTGATAATGAGACATTCACCAGAGTAGGGTTCAAAAATTGGAAAAAGGAAAAGGCTTCTTTGCTGAAGCATGCTCAATCAATTGATGGCTACCATAGTGCAGCAAGAAAACGAGCAAATGATTTCAAAAATCAAAGGCAAAGTGTAGAACATGTGTGGGCAGTAACAACTGCAGCAGAAGAGGAGGCATATAGAGCTCGTTTAACTATAATGTTAGGCATTGCTAGATTTCTTCTTTTGCAAGCTCTGGCATTTTGTGGGCATGATGAGTCTAAAACATCTAAAAATAAAGGGAACTTTTTAGAGATGCTTGATTGGTATAGAAAGAAGGATCCTAAGGCTGCACTTGTGATAGCTGAGAATGCTCCAGGGAATAATCAAATAAATTGTCCAACAATTCAAAAAGATTTGGTAAGGGCTTGTGCAGAGGATACAAGTGAATTAATTAAGAGTGATATTGGAGATCGTTGGTTTGCGGTGCTTGTTGATGAGGCTCGTGATGCATCAATTAAGGAACAAATGGCCGTGGTTGTGAGATATATATCATCTATTCGTGTATTTCATTTCTTTTGTTTTGTGGCTTCCAATTAACACTATGTTTCCTTTTGTTTTATAGGTTTGTCAATGATAAAGGAAGTGTGATTGAGAGGTTCCTTGGCCTACAACATGTTTCTGACACCACATCATCTTCACTGAAGGAAGCATTGGTTTCTATGCTTGCAAGATACGGGTTATCTATAGCCAAGGTTAGAGGACAGGGATACGATGGAGCTTCAAATATGAGAGGGCAGTTTCATGGGTTACAAAGGCTGGTATTGAATGAAAACCCTTTTGTTTTTTACATCCACTGTTTTGCTCATCAATTGCAGCTTGTGGTAGTTGCTGTAGCCAGATGTTGTGCTTCAACTGATGATTTCTTCAATTATGTCACTTCAGTTGTCAATACTGTTAGTGCTTCTTGTAAGAGAAAAGATCAACTTCTCCAAAAACACCATGATACTCTTGTTCAACAATTAGATAGTGGTGAAATATCTCCTGGGAGAGGGAAAAACCAAGAAACTAGTCTTGCTAGGCCTGGTGATATACGATGGGGTACACATCACAAAACATTAGTACGTCTTATGCTCATGTGGGAACCTGTGCTTGAGGTGTTAGAGAATATTAGTGATGATGGTACTGATGGGGAAAAAAACTACAGCATCTGGATTGATAGAAAAAATGGAGTCATTTTAATTTATGTTCATATTGCATCTGATGATTAGAGTATTGGGGATAACTCAAGACCTATCACAATGTTTGCAAAAGAAAAATCAAAACATTGTTCGTGCAATAGGATTGATTGGTTCTGTGATGAGAAATATAAATGCCATGAGGGAAAATGGTTGGGATGATCTTTTAGAGAAGACAAAAGCCTTTGCTGCCAAACACAATATAGACATTCCTAATATGGAAGATATGATACCAATGAGAGGTCGTTCAAAATGTCGTGGAGCCAAATATGTGACCTACTACCATCATATTCATCATGGGATTTTCAATGTTGTCCTTGATCAAATAATTTGTGAGTTGAACAATCGATTTCCAGAAAGATCAACTCAACTATTGAGATGTGTTGCTTGTCTTGATCCGACAAATGAGTTTGCCAACTTTGAGATAGAGAAATTAGTTGAGCTTGCCAAGATTTATTATGCTGACTTTAGTGATTATGAATGTGAAAAGCTAAGAACTGAGCTTGAAAATTTCATGGATGAAGTCAAACATGATGAAGAATTTTGCTCTTGTATTGATCTTGGTGGCCTTGCTAAGAAGATGGTTAAAACTGATAGACATACATATTTTTCTTTGGTGTATCGCCTCATTGAGCTTGCATTGATATTGCCCGTGGCAACAGCAACAGTTGAAAGAGCCTTCTCTGCTATGAATATTATCAAGACCGACAGGAGGAATAAAATGAATGATGATTGGATGAATAATAGCATGATATGCTATATTGAGCGGGATTTGTTTGCATCCATTGAAGATGATAAAATTTTAAAGCGCTTTCAAGGCTTAAGAAACCGTAAGATAAACTTGCCACCTAAGGTCCCAAGGTGCGTATTGTTTTAGAGCTTTTCTTTGTATTTGTTATCTTGGTTATTGAAGAAGTGTTTGACATTTAAAAATTATGTAGCATTGAGCGTGGCGGTTCAAGTGGTGTGAATTCTTGAAGATGGAAGACTCCTTGTATTTGGTACTTTTCTATGCTTATTATCATAATTCTGTGTATCTTTGACTTTGAGCACTTTGAATCAATTATCTAATTCTATGCTTATTAGTGTACTGTGTCCAGCGAGCAATTTTTTTTTGGCCTATGTTGTTTAGCGCCCCCCCCCCCCCCCCCCCCCCCCCCCCCCTGGTCCGTTTCTGGATGCGCCACTGGGCTGGAGCTGGAAATGCCGTGATTGGGCATCTCGTAAAGTGCCGTTGAAACGCACAGTGCCGCCCCAATTTGGATTTTGGAGGAGTGGGGGGCTCCTCCTTTTGGACGCCTCAAACCGCTGTCTGCGGTAGCGTGTCGGAGGGATCGCTCCATCATTTTTCTTTGTCCGATCCTGGCTCTCGACTCTTCCCTCCGGTAATATTTCCTGGGCCCCGGCCATGCCAACCTGTGTGACTGTGAGTAGTGTTTGGAATCTGGCTGATGCATCTGTTTGAACTGCAAATCTGTTGAGACCACTGGGTTCTGCGATAGCCCAGACGAGCGATAGCAACGTCCCATACCTGTGCCCGCGAAACCGGCGAGGAAAAACCAACGCGGGGGAGGAGGTGGACGTGAGTCTCAGATGCCCGCAGCAGCACCTTGTAGGGTACGAGAGGACGAGCCGGGACGGGCGACGCATACAGCATGACGGTTGCTGCGCCTGCGCTACATGCGCCCAGCGTCTGAGGATCGCGCGCGCGCTGTTTTTGAGTTTTTCCACGGGCGACATGTACGAATCTGCCGAAAGGCGCGCAGTACGCTCCTCCCCTCCCAGCAGCAGGTCGCCGTCTCCGGCGGCGCCGCGAGAGGGCCCGCGGGGAAAAGGCATCGTCGTCGTTTCAATGGCGATGGGACGTGAGAGTACGATCGTTAAAAGGAGAAAAAAAAAAAGGAGAGGGCTCGCTAAACAGTGGCAAGGCACTCGATTATCAACGGGGGGTTTGTTGCTGTTTGGGACTAGCCAATGGCGCCCGCGCACGTGCACAGTGTACGAGTAGGATTAGACAGTGCACTGACGGGACTGAATTGTGTTTTCTGTTCTTGCCACAGTCAGACTCCGTTAATAAATGTGTGCGACCTGTTTGGTTGGATATCGTATGGCCGCATTCTTCTTTCTTTCTTTCTTCCTTTCTGCTACAGGTCTCTATCTCTTCGGTGTTGGTTGGGGCCGGTTTCAATTGTGTGCTTGTGCGTTGAACACTGTTTGCAAATGCAGGCTTGCATGCATTGTCCTATACTCCTGGGCCGGGGAAGGGATAATTGATGCGTGCGTGCCTAAAGATTTGTTTGTCGATTAATGGTCCATCCGTGACATGTGCCACGTTCGCTTGCCTGATAAGTCATGGCTGAAAGTACCGTTAGTTGATTTGTTGTGAGAGAAAAATATTATTCGTTGACTGAAAAATACGACTTATAAACCAAACGAACGGAACATGATGGGCTCGCCGATTGGGTGAAACGTGCTTGCACGAACACCGTGATCGTGATGCCTGAATAGTACTGCTTCCTTTGATGAATCATTGGGCGAACACAGGCCAATTGAAGTTTTTATTTGGTGACACTGGGGCACATTTTTTTTCTTTGCGGGTTGGTAAGTCGCTTTGATTGTGAAGGGAAACATGTCCAATTGCAAAACTGTTCGCCACCATACTCGATTTGGTTTCCTTTTGGTGATAAAGCGTGCTCACTTTTCAGTTGGTTGGTGGTCCGTGTCCCTTTCTCACGAGCCTTCACAAGCAATCGAGTTTTTTTTTTACTTTTTAGGTATAACAAAAAACTTGTTTATTGTTCATTTTGCTAGCTTCTACATATCCACTCCATACACGTATAAGTAGTAATTGTGCATAAGAATAGAAGCCCTGAGACAATCGCCTATTTTCACTTTTCACCCCCAGTAACCTCTGCAATTTGGTCGTTCGGTGCCACGGTGGATTGCTGTCAGCCCATGCCCAAAAAAACAACGTACGTGCAGCCCCTGCCACCTGTGTTTATGCATGCAACAACTGGCAAATGTGTAATATGTTGAATGTGCGCAGTGGAATTAATTTCTAGTACTTCGTACTACCATGTGTGATAAGTTTGTGAAAACGACCTGATCAGTTAGGTAGCAACGATAAATATCGAGTATGACGCCATCGCATGGGTCATGAAAAAAAGCTGATTATGACTGGGAAGCTTCACTTGAGATGGATGGTCATGGAAAAGCCTAGCTAGGATAGCTACCACCACTCGGTGAATACTCTCAAAAAGATTGGCCTTAGCTGTCCACTAAGCAAAACACTGAAAAGCTATCAAAAATCCTGAGCTGGTGCCTGTTGTACTTGTGGACGAACGGTTCTCAGCAGTAGTTTGCTAAAGTCATTCTATTCCTATGTCTTTGTTTTCTTTTTTTGAGCAGATCCTATGTCTTTGTTTACGAATGATAATAACTGTAGCCCAAAGGTATTATGGGATATCTCCGGCCTTCTAAGATTTTTCAGCCCAGCAATCCTTGGACAATTCCAATCTAAACTATTTTAAGGCCCAAAGCTTTTGCTGGAACATTGCGCACTCACCAGCAGGCCCAGGCAACATGGCAGGCGAAGACTATCTAAGGTTTTTGCCTGATACTTTGATTGAAACAAAAAAAAAAGGTCCTACCTCAACTTTTACCGTCGTCCACCCTTTCTATAAAACCAGATTTTTGACATCTCCTCAAATTTTCAAACAGTTTGTCCTTACACTCTAAGCAGTTCTAATAGTGGTTTTGTCCAACGTGAAGTCACATTAGCTGTGTGGAACGATAAATCAGACTCAATTCATAGTTTAGGGGGTATAATTAAACCAGACCAAAATTATTTTTAAATGGAAAATTATGCAATTAAAATCTTAAAATCTAGTTTAATCTTAGGAAAAAAATGACTTGGAAATTTATGAAATTGGTTTAGATTTGTACTAAAATCATGCTCTATCTTATGGTGTCTAGTTTGAAATTTGAAATTATTTGAATCTTCATAGACTCTCTTTGGTGTTATTATTTAGTAGAGGTACTCGTTATCTATTATAACTAGTCGATGTTCACCGTCTGGATACTTAGAAGGCCAAGGCCAAGTGACTCCATATCAGTGTTTCTATCACCAATAATGAATTGTGGAGCATAGCGCGGCAGAAAAATCTAGATGGTAGCACACGGGACATGATGTTTATATATGTTTGGGCGGATATCCCTTCATGATTATAGATAGGATCAAGTGAAACTATATATGCTAAAAAAAGAATTAAGTATGACGTGGTTACATGACACTTGTGTTGTCATCAAAGTCACGTGAACTTTGACATAAGCTTGTTAATGTAGACTAATTATAATAAATAATGAGAGCATCTACTAGAAAATGAACACCAAAATGAGTCCATAGAAGATTCATATAATTCCGAGTTAGGCACCAAGCCTGGTTTTCTAGAAAATAAAGCTAGTTTCATATTTTTTTCTAAGCTAAATTAATTTTTATTTTTTGAGATTAAACCATATTTTAGGATTTGTAATTGCATATTCTAAAAAATGAATATTTAAAAAACATTTATAGTAGAGATAGAGAAGAGGTAGAGATAGAGAAAAGAAGAGAGAGAACAATCCTAGATCCGCAAATGGTCGAGTCGAGCCCCTCGCCAACCACATGGTCCCACGAGTCCATGATTTGTTCGTCCTGGTTCCTGGCTAGATGGCTGTAGGCCACCAATTTCAGAGATGAGCAACGCACATCACAAGTTCTGCATATCTGGGATATACCTGGTCATGGAGCACATGATCCAACCAAGCCATTTGAAAAAAAAACCTGATCTGACCCGCTAGTATGTTAGGTCAGGTTTGTATCATGGTTTTCGACCTATGACCCAGCCCAACCTAAAAAGACAAACTTAAAAGTAGGAAAATCCAATAAATAGTCTGACCTGACACCCCCAATGTCGGGAAGGACTTAGGCCAAATATTTTGACCCAATATTTTTACAGCCTAACGCGACCTAGCGTTTAATTAGGTCTTATTTGGGATCATGGCACTCCCAGCGATCAGGCTATGGACGATTTCATCTCTCTCACTGGTCCATAGTCAGGTCTTGCTCACAATATTCTCGCTCTCTCCCTAAGCATCTTGTGCTGTACATATTCCAAGTCGCTTAAGTGGTGAAAATAATTATAAACCGCTAACGGTGTTTATTTCATGGTAGTACACTCTTTTGTTTGCTCCTTTAGGTGGATCACCTTTTTCTAGATCGGGAATAACTATATGTTCTACTCTCTTTACTCCAAATTATAAACCCTTTTGTCTTTTCTAGTAACATAGCTTTTTTTATCTAGAAAATCAACCGTCTCATACGAGTAGCAAAAGAAAAAGAAATCTCCAACACTCCTCAATTCAAGCTTTAGTCATTACACTTATATATACACAAGCGAGCTCGTACGATTCCTCTAGAACATGGTGTCATATATATGGCAGCTTCTACTGAACATCGTTGAGAAAAATCCCCGGAGAAGTTACTGAACAGCTTTGACAAATCCACGAAGAAGTTGAGAATTCATGCATGGGCGTCCACGACGAGGAGAATTCAAATAGTAATTAATACGCTCCTACGTGTGTACTCCGTCACGAGCAATCCACGGGACTGGGTTGGATTTCAGCAGCAGCCAAGCAGCGGGTTTCCACGGCGACGCTGATCTAGCAGCACGGCAGGCGCGCAACTTGCGGGCGTGCACTGCCTGCCAAGCCAGCGGTCGCCATTTATCCATCCGTACCATCATGGGTGATCTGGAAACGCCGAGACCAAGTCCAATATAACTGCCGCCAAACCAGCCGTGGAGTGGGATCCTCTGCGTGGCCCCATCCGATCACTTGCACCGGGCCAGCACGTACGGCGCGCAGAGAATCCCACGCTATCCGTCTCGCACGAGTGCGCATCGAACTACCAGCCTCACTTGTCAGAGAGTTCCGTCCCCTCTCAAGGTTTCAACACACGTCGCCGTCAGCGAAAGAGCCCTACTAGCAGCGAGGGAGGCCCAGGCAGCCCACTTGGATCCCATGCCTGCGCGTCCCCGTCCCCGTCCCCGTCCCCGGCCCCGCGAGCTCCAGCTGGTTCCGACCCAGCAGCTAACCCTTCGAGCCCGACGAGCCCTCTCTCCCGAAGTCCCGAGCGCCCTACCTGGCTGGCGCCTCCCGGGCCGCACCGCGTGGGAACAGTGCACGCGGCCACGTCGCTCTCCACGCGCTAACCTATATAACCCGCCACCTTTCCCTCCAAATTTCAAACCAAATGCTCCGACTCGTTCCTCCCCCCTCTGCTCGCCACGGCCACCACCACGCTCGGGCTGCAGCCATGGACGCCGCCGGCTCCTTCAGCGACTACTCCTCTGGGACGCCGTCCCCTGTCGGCGGCGTCAGCGGCGCGGACGGCGACGACGGCTCCTCTTCGTCGTACATGACGGTGTCGTCGGCGCCGCCCAAGCGGCGAGCCGGGCGGACCAAGTTCAAGGAGACGCGGCACCCCGTGTACAAGGGCGTGCGGAGGAGGAACCCCGGGAGGTGGGTCTGCGAGGTGCGGGAGCCGCACGGCAAGCAGCGCATATGGCTCGGGACCTTCGAGACCGCCGAGATGGCGGCGCGCGCGCACGACGTCGCCGCGCTTCGCGCTGCGCGGCCGCGCCGCCTGCCTCAACTTCGCCGACTCGCCGCGGCTCCTCAGGGTGCCACCCATGGGCTCCGGGCATGAAGAGATACGCCGGGCGGCCGCCGTGGCGGCGGAGCAGTTCCGGCCGGCTCCTGATCAGGGCAATGTGGCCGCCGAGGAGGCGGCACATACTACGCCGCTGGATGCCTTGCCTGGCGCGACGCAGAGCGTCGATGACCCGTACTGCATTATCGACGACAGGCTCGACTTCGGGATGCAGGGGTACCTCGACATGGCGCAAGGGATGCTCATTGATCCACCACCGATGGCTGGTCCGTCCACCAGTGGCGGAGACGACGATGATGACTGTGAGGTCAAGCTCTGGAGCTACTGATGACCGATCGCGCGCATTTGAAGCAAGCTAGTAGCTTGCATTGGGCAAATAACTTCCCTGTACAGCCTCGGGAAGAATCTAGTAGTTACCGGTGAAATGTACTGGTTGCCCTTTCCCTTCAGTTCGTCCGTACTCCGTAATGTTAATGTACCCTGCTCTTCTGATGAAGGGTGATCAGGAGAAGCAGAAGACTGAGTTTTCTCAGTTTGGTCGTTTAATTTGGAGTGAAATTGCATAATGCATGCATGGTAACGGTGATCTTGAGAGTTCCATCAGCAGCACTTGTAATAAGCCGCAAAAGCATGGGGCTTCATGTATGGATTTGGGAATGGCCTGGTTGTATATTATTAATATTGATGCTGAATTAAGAATTTGGCTTGTTGCAGGGATCAGAAACTAGAATCCTTCTGAAAAAACTGGTACCCACGCACCTGATGATGAAGCTCCAACTGCTCTAAGTTCATGTGGTTCAAATCCTTACTGTAATGCTACACGGTAAATCATAATGCGGTGGCTGTATTTTGATATGTATACTTTGAGTTATATTTTATTACCTAAAGCTAAAGCTCCTTTTCTTAAGAAAGAAAATAAGGGGTGTGCAGAGGTAGGTAACCACCAATTATGTTATCTTCAAGAGTTCTCCTTAACTTAATTCCCCTAAATCCTCATATAGAATACATTCTAACAAAAAAAATCTCTAAATAGTTCTCTTCTCCAACAATTACCCTATCTCAAATAATTTATATGGTGGACGAAATGACATCTCAAAATTTAAGTGGGAGAGCATAGTTTAGGATACCACTAAACATTAGGATGTTGAATAGGGGGGACCGTTGGAGTACGAATTTTGTTCATAAACCTTAATTTTAGCTCTAGGGGGTGAATACTGTAAGAATTTTCTTTTGGTTGCTACTCACTAGTAGTTATTTTGGCTTTTCTAGGCACATGATTTTTACTACATATCTAGACATAGTGTATATCTAGATAAATAACAAAAGTTATTTACTGATAAAAAAATGACTTTATAATTTGAAATGGGAGAGTATCTTGGAGGAAAAATATAAGAAAGTTAGGATCTACCGAAATCTCTTGGTAAATTTCATATATTTTTTTTCTACGGTCTGTCTAATGATTGTTCCTTCAAAATTCCTATGTTTTCAACTGTATTATTCTTGCAGAATTTTTATATTTTTTCTAATTCTATGTCTTTGCATTGTTCTAAAGAGGGTCTTAGGAGCACCGGTCTTTTTTTAATGAAGAGAACATTCGTCTTGCATTGCTTCTTACAGAGTGCGAGCTCGTGGTTTGCGTTGGAGCTGATGATGACGGCTACGGGCTACCAGATAACGGAAAAGGGTTTGACGATGTCAATGAAACGCCGTAGTGGCCTCAGCATCAGCTGGCAAGCAGCGGGAGCGAATACGCGGTCCATAGCATAGCACAGTGAGGTCTCACGTCACTTCAGAGCTCGGAGTGGCTGACGGTCACTCGTTGTCGCGCTAACTCCTGTTGGGTCGGGCGGCTCGGACCGCGAAGTGCCATTCCCAACCCAACAAAAGTAGTGCCCCTGCCAACCGCCAGCTCACAGAATCACAGCGAGTTCTCTCTTTTTTACCCAGTCCTCCCGCGGGTTGGCGCCGCCGCTGTATAGCTAGAACTAGAAGTTCCTGTCTGACTTTGGGTCTCAGGACTGAGGAGGAACGCTGGTAGATGAACCACGCAAATAGCGGGTTGCAAACTTTTTTTTTATTTGACTGTATTGGCTCTTTCGCCTTCGCCATGTACTCTAGTGTATACTTGTATTCAGGGGTGGAGCTCAGTGGAGGCGAAATTGGGCTCCAAAGGCACGGAGGGCAGCGAACCAGTGACCAGGTGGCTCAACGCCGCCGCCGCCCGACGGGATTGAGTCGCTGCTCGCGTCTCCGTGTGGTGCGGCCAGGCGGCCAGCTGCCGAGTTGCCCCCCCCTTCAATTTGCTTCACCCTCCGCCACTGCTTGTATTGGCACACACCACTCTCCCTTTCTGCGCTTGCAGACCAACAGCTTCCATGAGTTGTCGGGCTTGGTATAGGACCAACTCTAAATGTGCTCGAGCCACAAGTGGGCCGAGGCAGTGAGGTAGAGGGAGAGGTATTGAACATTGTAAGGGTGTCTCAAGACTCTCAACGGTAGTATTCAGCTAATTCTTTGAGTTCGTGTTCCATCATACATTGGAAAGTTGTGCCAATTCTTCGAGTTCGTGTTCCATCATACATTGAAAAGTTATGCGAACCTCTGAAGTTGGCCGGAGCAAGAGTGCTAGGATGCGGTATCCGAAGGCCTTTGGTCTGACCACTCAGGTTGGAGGTCGGTCTATGGATGTCCTCTAGCCTTTGTCGGTGAGGGTAGACACTGAGACATCTATCTTCTAAGTTGTCTATTTTTGTGGTGAGCTTGATCGTGATGATCGTGTTACTGTTTCGGAAGCGTGGTCGTGGTTGTCTTTTCATCAGCCATCGTCGACTCGTCGTCATCATGGGTTGCCCTGCGTTGTTCATGGCTTTGTCTTCCTGGCGGCGTTCCTACTCGAGGTTGTCGTAGGCGTTGTCTCGGGCGTTGATCATATCACAGGCGTTGTGGTTTTCCCCGATACATCGATGGACCTCTCGTAGGAGTCCTATCATGATGCTGAGTTGTGCTAGACCAAGGCGTCGTGGCGTGGGCACCGACTTTGAGTAGCTGTCGATCTGGTCCGAAAACTAGTGGAACTCTCATCGACTTGAGCGACCTCTCATTCAATGAGGATCCGAGCTTTGCAATGAGATCATAAAGATCCAAGCTTTACGATGAGGAAATGTTCTGGCTTGCTCGAGAGTAGATGACAACATCTTCCCTGTCTTGCTGGATGTTGTTGCGGGCGGCGCAACCACGGTTGCGCAGGTTGTTGATTCCATCTCGTCACTCGACCTCATGTTAGAGGTCGGATTGTTTGTGCTCTCTTTGTTAGACGTACTATTTGTGAAATGTTTACGAAGTCAAGATGAGACAACTTATTTGAAAAACCTAGAGGCAACAAAACTCTAAAACCTAGCTAGGACCAACTAAACCCTTCGGTTCGCTCGAGATGATGAAGTCTTTGGCCGGTAGCCATTTCATCTGATGGTTCCAACTGAGCTGGCGATGTAGGCATGGACGAAAACCAAATAAATTGCAGCTCTCCTCGTGAACTCCTTCTCTCAAAAAAAAATGATTTACGTGAACCGGCGAGCGGAGCATGGTGGGCGCTATCTGTTGGTGATCACCCTAATAGACAGAAGAAGAGTGAGAGGACACAAAATCCCCTCCATTGAGCTCTAGGACTCTGTTTATAGGGAAAGATGGTTGGTGGGGTTGAGATTTGCAAATAAGTCATTAGCAGGGTTCAAAATTTCGGCGCTTTTGCCAAAATTTAGCGAATTTTGATAATTTTGGGGTTTGGCCGAAAGAAAATTCCAAAATTTCACATTATATTAATATTTATATGTGCTATATAACTCTAGCCACAAATTTCTATTGTTTATGTTGCATATTATTCTACTCAATAGGTGTGTGTCATAAATCATTCTAATATTTTTGTTAGATTTATTTTGGGAAATATACTTCTTGTTTAAGTCTCTAAAAAGTTTTGGCGAAATTTCGTCTAAATTTCATGAATTTCAGTAATTTTGGGGTGGCCGAAAAAATTATAATACCAAAATTAAAAATATGACTCTTATAATTAGACGCTTAGATGTTTATACATATGCTCTTTTTAGATACATGGGATTCGCTGACTTATGATACACCCCAACAATGCCAATGGGCTAGCGATGATGATCGATGGTGGTGTACTTCAGGCTTCCCGTTTGAATTGAAGCATGGATGGAGCCATATGGCCGAGGCCTTGGCTAAATCTTTACAAGAAAAGAAACTTGCGTGCGCATTTGCAATGTAGACCAGCAATAAGCACGATCATCTCGCTGTGGCTATGGAAATGGTGGCATTCAAGTAAGCAATGCACTCGGTCGACAGGCTGAGAAATGTGTTCATGAAGAGGTCGTCAATTGGGTCAACGACGGCCACCCCAACCAGCTTGCATCTCCCTTCTTCGTCCATTCTTTCCCCAGTGCCGGATCTTATGGCTCCCCTCGACTCCTCAGAGGTCAGTGTTGTCTCAACGAACAACGGCGGTGCTTTGTAGACGCTCCCAACCGAGAAGCAGAACCTCGACCTGAACTTGAGATCAACCTTCAAAAGGAACATAAAGCACAATGCTTGTCAATAGCATTTCATTGAGACTTCTGATCTTGTTCGTCACATATTCTGAGTTCTGGTACTAAGTACTAATTAGACCACGGAATTAATCTTCTATTGCTCTTTAGAAAGAAGAAGAACAAAGAAGAAATAAATATGAGGTAAAAACTAGTCTTGCGTGGATGCAGATAAGACAGGACCGCAGGAGACGCACGGTTACCTGACCAGTGGCTCGATCGATGGTTCCGCCCAGTGCTTCGGGCAAGATGTCGATCTTGAGGAACGGCGGTAGCGGCAGCCCGAGGAACCTGGTCGTCGCGCCGGACATGGACGGGATGTACAGGGTCGCCACGTCGAAGTCGACGAGTACCGTGCCATCCTCCCCGCTCTTCGCTCCGCGCCCGGCGCCCACTGCCGCGGCCGCCCTGCGCGTTGTACGCGAAGTCCGGGTACCTGGCGATGCCGAGCCGGCAGCCGTCCCGCGTCCGGAACTCGACGTTAAGCGTGTCGGGCTCGGGCCGCGCCTTTGCCGCGACGGCAGGGGAGGATTGCTGCTCGCTTCCGCGGACGCATGCTACCGCCCCGGCTCCGCGTCTGATCGACGGAGGCCGTGGGAGTCTCGGTAGCGCACCGGCAGCGGAATAAGCGCGTGGTCTTCTCGTCAAATTTGTGAGTTTTGGCCGGGCTGATGGGAGGTCTGGCGAGGAGGCTCTGATGCCGCCAGCGCCGGGTGCCATTGGGAGTGCGTGCGAGGCGCACCGTGAGCCGTGGCACTGCAGCGGCGGTGAAAAGCAGCAGCCGATGCTGCTTTGAAGCGTGAGGTAGAAATTGCCTTCGATGGCCATGGCCTTATCGCTTCGATGTGTTGCTGTTGCCCCTGTTTGTTTTCTTCATCAATCCTCATTTTCCCGAGGCGTGGAGTTTGCCACGCACTGTCAGTTTCAAGTAGTGGGCCTTAGCATCATCAAGCCTTCAAAAGCTAGTGGAGCATTTCCATTTTATTTTGGATGGGGGCGCCGGGCTTTCCTTTGCTCCATAATTGTCAAACGTTCATAGTTGGGCTGGGCCATCTCCAGAAAATGGGCTAGGATACATTTGAAACTTGCCAATGCTTTTTGTAGTTTTTTTGTTAATAAAATAACTATTTACGTGAAAGAAACCTGGTGTATGCTTTGGGGGCGGCACAAGGACAAGGTGAGATCTCCTACTTTATCTCGGTGTTTGGTTAGGGACATGGGGACAAAGTCCTCCTAAAAGGGGAATATTCTCTCTAGATTTAGGTCTACCTCGTCCTAAAATTAAGCGGACTATCTTATCCCACTTCGACGCCATGAGTCTCTGTTTGTGCTTCCTCTTCTTCACGTCGCGACAGGTTTCTCTCTAGATTTAGGTCTACCTCGTCCCAAAATTGAGCGAACTATCTTGTCCCACTTCGACGCCATGAGTCTTTGTTTGTGCTTCCTCTTCTTCACGTCGCGACAGGCGGGGCACCGATAGTCGGGTGGCATATGCAGGGGCAGCAGCAGTGAACATGTCAAGCGAGGATGAGGCCAACAACGAAGGACACATCAGTAATGGGCGGGGTCAGAGCCATGGCGAGCAAGGGCAGGGCTGACCATGGCGAGCTAGGACTGGAGCCATGTGACGAATCAGGATCCTATAGGTTCCCCAATGGGCCGATTACTCGGTATAATCCTGGGCCGACCCAAGGTTTGCTTGGTGAACACGGAGCAAGGTGGCATGATCACCAAGTACTCAAGGACCGACCTAGTCGGATACTTAGCATGTGTTTGGTTGTGGGATCACCAGGGTTGGGCTGAATCCAACCCTGATTTTTGGGATGGGGCGAACCCAGTTCTATGTTTGGTTTAGGAGGTTGGGTTGAACCCAGTTCTATGTTTGGTTGTATAGGTTTTATGTAGTGGGATGAGTCACTTACTGGTGGGGCCCATGTCGCAGCCTCTCAACTCCTTCTTCTACCTCTGTCTCGTGTTGCTCCTACTCGCGAGCTCGTTGAGGCCGCACGCCGCTCCTCTCTTTGAGGCCGCTGCCGCCGCCGCTCGGCCTAGCCGCGAGCGCTGACCCTGCCGCAGCTCCAAGGCCACACGCGACGCTGCTTGACCTAGCCACGGGCGCCGCCACCACCGCCATTCCTCGGCCCGGCCGCCAGCACAGGCCCCCCCCGTCGTCGCTCGGCATAGCCACGAGTGTCGGCTCGGCCACAGGCGCCGTCCCCATCGCTACTTGTCAGTCCACAACTGCTTGACCCGGCCGCTGGCACCACCCCCACCGTCGCTCCTTGGCTTGCTCCGGCCATCGTTGCTTGGCCTAGCCGCAAGCGTCGCCCCATTGTAGCACCATGACCGCACGTGAGACGTGCCGCACACAACTGGTCGAACCCTGTCCGCTTGTTTTGGTAGAATCAGATGGACCCGAATCTCAGTGGAATATTCCCTCTATGGGCTGAACCCAACCCACACCTCTTCAAACCAAACACTCGTAAAAATGGGTCCACCCCACCCCAAACCTAGTTGGACCCTCCAACCAAACACATGCTTAGGGAAATTAGTCTCTGTTATAGAACTAGAACTCTCCAATTGTAACCGACTAGGACTAGAAGAACCGCCTTGCCATCTGGACTATATATATATAAAGAGAGGCCGGCAGCATCCCTTGTACATCACCTCAATTATATAATCCAACACAAAGGCACCACGACGCACTGGACATAAGGCTATTACTCGATCACGAGGACCCAAACCAGTATAAATCGCTTGTCTTCGCATTTACCGTCGAGTTCTGCATACGCCGAAGCCCACCAAACTTTGCCCCGGGTAACCCCGTGATAGGTTGTTGGTCATCAAACACCGACAGCTAGTGCACCAGGTAGGGACTTTCAGCAAATTTGCAATCGAGAGTTCGATGGACCTCATCATCAGCATGATTTTTTGCCGGGTTTTGAGTTCATTTTTGGCTCCTAGGTCTGCATAGCAGACGATAGCGGTACACTTCAAGGCCGCCTCATGGAGATTCCAGAAGTGCAAGCTTTTCCAGCTCAATCTAAGGATGCGCTGGATGATTTCATTGAGAAGATTCAAGATTTTTTTAATTTATGATTCTACTCAGATTCAGAAAATTCTCGACAAGTTTGAGTCTTACTCGGACTTTGCCTCTAGTGCCCCTACTTCGACTCCCATACAGATTACGGAATTTAGCCTCCATCTATCAAGAGTCAAGCTTGGGCATGACAAGATATGATCAATAGATTCCCTTGGGTGGTGCACAGCATGGCCTGGTATTCACATCTATACCCAAAGGCAACATTGTACACCAGCCACTCTGGATCATGCCATCCTCCCGGGTAGTCAGCACTTTGTCCTAGCTTCTATTCCAAGTCGGTTCACCACTTCCAACCTCTGAGGGGTCTAGGGTCTATAGAAATTCTTCATAGTGTTGATACTGCCAAATATGAAACAAATCTCTCTGCTATTCTCATAGCCGAGAGCTCTTCATGATGCGCCAACCTTTGCTACGACCCGAGAGACTAGACGTTCTTCTAGAAGATGAAACTCTGAGTGAGGTCTCAGATGAACATCTAGAAGTAGTCAGAGAATCTAAACAAGACAAAGCAGCGCATCTGAAGAAGAACAGAACCAAGGTAGCACGCAAGCACCATGCAGAGCATCGCAAGGAAGCCATGCGACGCTAGCAGGCTGCTCTCAAGGAATACGAAGATGAACTTGCGCAGAGACAACTTGAAGATTAGGCAGAAAGAGATCGCGTCGTGAATACTCAGAATCATAGCAATGTTAATCGTGATCATGAGTGAGCTTGGCAAGGTGTCTCACGTAACTTGGATCCTGAATTCATTCAAGTTTCAGGTCATAATGTGTATACCACTCCATATGAGAAATTATGGCTGTGGAAAATGCTCTTGCCACCAAGTCTAATCCCCATCCAGATGATGAGCGGTTCGCGCCTACAGTCTGCTCTATTGCAGCTTAATAGGAGAAATTCCACTTTGGTTCAGAATCCTACTCTATAAGAACAAAGGCATCCTGCCTCTCAGCATCTCGGGAGTCAGGCCAATCAACAGAGGGGTAGTCAGAACAACCCTCGTCTAAACCCGGGTGACTTGCGTAATCGTCTCAGTCATAGAGAAGGCCGCATACAGGGTTGGATGTTATCGATGGTTTTCCTTGCTTCTCCAACAGGCTCAAGGCTGTTCTACTCCCTCACAAATTCAAACCTTCCAATTATTCCAAGTATGATGGGAAGATAGAGTCATGGCAGTGGCTGGACATCTACTCTACAGCATGCAATCTGGCAGGGGGAGCAGCGACATCAAGGCTCTCTTTTTGCCGATGGCACTCGAGTCTGTTCCGCTTCAATGGTTGAACAAGCTTCGTCTTGGCTCGGTTGATAGCTGGGAGGACCTCAAGGCAATGTTTGCCGAAAACTTCACTGGTGTTCTTACTCGTCCGAGTACTCATAACGAGCTCAGAAATTGCAAATAGCAACCTAATGAGAAGCGCTCAACAGTCTCTGATGTATCCGACTATGACGTAATTGAATTCTTCTCTGATGGAATTCTAGAGTGCTGGCAGTATCAGGATTTTTGCAGGAGCTGGCCCTAGAATATCGATGACTTTCATTGCCCTTATTCATGGTTTGGGCCTAGTAGTTACCATTGGCATCAAGCGCCTCCCTATCTATGGCGACTCCTCGGCAGTCATCAAAGTCAACAAAGATTGGGATTGTACTAAGAAAACCATGGATGCTTACTGTGCCAAAGTACGCAAGCTTGAGAAGCACTTTCAAGGTCTCAAATTCCATCATGTGGCATGAGATCTCAATGTTGTAGTAGATGTGTTAGCCAAGCTGGGTTTTGACAGAGCTACAGTTCTGAGTGGTGTTTTTGTTCAAGAACTTGCTCATTCATCGATCAAGGAGGAGACAGATCACTCGAGTGATACACCAATGCCATACATAGAAGTTTTGATAATCAATCCAGCCTGGACCCAAGTCTATATTGATTATATCAAAGAACATGAGCTGCCACCCAACAAAGTTGAAGTAGAGCAAGTCACCAGGCAGAGCAAGAATTATGTCTTAGTCGGTGATATGCTATACCGTAGAGGTGCTTCCTCTAGTGTCCTTTTGAAGTGCATCTCATCTGAAGAGGGCAAAGAAATTCTTGAAGAAATCCATGCTGGGTGTTGTGGTAATCATGTTGCGTCCAAGACTTTAGTCGGTAAAGCTTTCATGTCTGGCTACTATTGGCCTACAGCTCTCAAAAGATGCCGAGGAGTTGGTTCGTCAGTGCAAGCCATGCCAATTCTTCGCCACGCAAGCTCATGTACCCACGCATAGTCTGACCTGTATCCCTCCATCATGGCCCTTCTCTTGCTTGGGGCTAGATATGGTGGGACCCTTAAAGCGAGCACCCAGAGGATTCAAGTATATTTATGTGGCAATTGACAAATTTATAAAGTGGATAGAGTATCATCCTCTGGTCAAGTTCACGTCTGCCAAGGCCGTGTAGTTTATGCAAAGTATCTTCTATCGCTTTGGCATGCGTAATCGGATCATTACTGATAATGGTTCACCTTTCACCGCTAAGGAATTCAGATCCTAAGCAAGTGATTACGGTATCAGCATTGACTATGTGTCAGCCACTCATCCGCAAGCTAATGGACAGGTTGAAAGAGCCAATGGATTATTGCTGGCTGGTTTAAAACCCCGCTTATATGATCAGCTCAAGGACTATGGCGGTAAGTGAATTGATGAGTTGCCCAAGGTAGTCTGGGGGCTATGCATGTAGCAAAGTAGAGCAACAGGGTACTCACCCTTCTTTCTGGTCTATGGCTTTGAAGCAATCTTACCCGCATATCTTATTTGGAACTTGCCTAGAGTTCAACAGTACAATGAAGGCGAGGTACATGAAACACGATGACTAGAACTCAACAGCGCTGAAGAAGTCAAAGAATTAGCCCTACTTTAGTTGGCTCGTTATCTGCAAGGTATGTGCAGGCATTATGACAAACACGTTTAGCCTCGCACATTTCAAGTCAGAGATCTTGTTTTTCCATTTCATCCAAGACACCTCCGGGCGACATAATATTCTTAGTCCCTAGGAGGGTCCTTTCATTGTTGCCAAGGTTACCAGCCTGGGATCGTTCGAGCTCATTACTGAAAACGGTGACCTGGTTCCCAACTCTTGGAACATTGAGCAGTTATGCAGGTTTTATGCTTAAGAATTTAGTTTAAGACAGTGGTAAATTTAGTATTGCAATTGTAAAGACTTCTATTCAATTAAGATGGTTCTCGTCAATTGCTCTCTATTGTGCTTACTATTTGCAACAGCTCCAAGTTGTCTATACATTGGATATGTAGCCTTCAGGCTACTATGTAGGGGACCGTGATGCCTAAGAGAATGGGTTGAATTAGGTAACTTAAAACTCTAACTCTAAACTATGGCCTCTTTTTCTAACCCTAGCAAAACCTATGCAAAAGATAAACTATCTAAATGTGCAACTATGGTTTTGCTAGTGTATTACTATCTCTATCGCAAAAGGAGTAATGTAATCAATATAAATGTAGAAGCTAAAGAGCAAGGTAGAGATATGCAAACTCCCATCGACAACTCTGGTATTTTTACCAAGGTATCGAGAAGCGCGCAAGCTTTCCCCTAGTTCTCGTTGGAGCCCCTCACAAGGAATCCCTCACAAGGGCCAAGCTCTCGATCGGGTAACCCCGTGGATAGCCTTAAGCCTTCTCCACGCGCAAGTGGGTCTCCGACGTGCCTTTCGGCAAGCCTCTCCCGGATGCTCCATGCCGTATGCACTATCAAGCTTCTGGCCGAAACACCACGGGCCTTGTTCCCTCCGGTACACGATGGCGGCCACACCACAAATATGGTTGGTGTGATCTCATAAGACTACAAGCCCCTCCGATATACAACAATGGTGCGTGCAAGCACCGAGTGGTAAGAGGTATGCAAACCTCACTAAACACTAGGCCTAAACCTAGAGCAAGCGCATAAGCGGTGGTCTAATTAATCTAAGCACTTCACAAAGCATCTACGCTAATCACATAATAAAAATCTAAGCACTATGCAAGTGGAGATCACTAAAATAGTGTATCAACACCCTTGGTATGTTTCCTCAGCTCCACCCACTTCATTTGGCCGGTTGGGGGTTGTATTTATAAGCCCCACTGAGAAAGTAGCCGTTGGGGACGAAATCCACTTTTCTGCTACTGACCGGACGCTGATCACGTCCTGACCGGATGTGTCCGGTCGTCCTGACCGTTAGAGCCGCGATCAACTGATCGGATGCTTCACATGCCACCGGACGCGTCCGATCGCAATTTTGCCGCTCTGGAACCTTTTTGTACTTGATCGGACGCTGTTGTTCTGTGTTTGGTCAATTTGCCGCTAGCGTCCGGTCAATGCTGAATGTGTTACCGGGATGATGAACAGTGCCATCGGTGCATCCAGTCATTTTACTTGTTCAGTGTCTGATCGCTGCTATTGATGCCTTCTGTTGTTGAGCCTCTTGATCGGAGCGTCCGGTCGTTATACGTCAGCGTCCGGTCACCTCTGTGAGCTCGTTTCTTCACGATCTTGCGTCCGGCTTGGTTTCTATCTTCATGCTTGGACTTTGCTTGATATCTTGAGTCTTCTCTTGTGCTTCTAGGGTCTTACTTAAGGTGTTGATCATCTTATCATCACGTCGCCTTCGTCCAAGTCACGTCTTACACCCTATTCAACTATAAAACAATCACTTGCAAATTCATTAGTCTAATTTAATTGTGTTGGTCATCAAACACCAAAATTCAAAGTAAATGGGCCTATGGTCCATTTTCCTTATAATCTCTCTCTTTTTGGTGATTGATGACAACACGACCAAAGCAAGCAAATAATTAAGATTAGCAAAGTTCTCATATTGTTCAAGCAAAGTTCTGTATGGTTCTTGTGAACTATCTAGCTTTTCTTTTAATTTTTTGAGCTTCTTTTGTTGACTAGTGCAAACTTTAGCATAATTAAGATTTTATTGCACAATTTCATCATAAGAAGACATTTCATCATCACTATTACTCTCACTAGAGGATGAGCTTTTGTTACCTCGTGCCATAAGACACATATGAGAAGCACTTGATGATGAGTGCTTGCGCCCTTGCCTTTTGTGATGGTGTTCTTCTTCACTTAGAAGAATCATCCCATGACCTTATTGATGTGAGGGCTTGGTTTTTGCATGTCTTCTTCTTTGTCTTGGATGTGGGATTGTTTGGACAAACTTCCACAAAGTGCCCTAACTCATCACATCCATAGCATCCTCTCTTTCTTTGCTCATTTCTTTGATTGGTGAAAATGAGATCTTGGATTTGGATGGGCACACCCTTGACATTGAGCCTTTGGATCATCTTCTGCACCTTGTTGATTAGTTTGATTGATTCTTCATCAAGGTCAGAGGTGGAGGAGGAAGATTGATCATCTTCACTTGAATCTTCTTCATCATCATCGTTGTCCTAATCTTCTTCTTCATCTTCACTTGAGGAGATTGAGCTTGAGCTTGTCTCAACTTACTTGTTCTTCATTTTCTTTTTCTCGCTACATACGAGAGCTTTGCCTTTGCCCGATGAAGAGGCTTTGTCTTGACCCATCTTATATGACATTTCAAATGCCACTATCTTGCCAATGACTATGTCTGGGGTCATGGTGCTCAAGTTCTCCAAGTTGTGAAGGATGGTGATGATGCTTGCATATTTCTTTTGTGGTAGCACGAAGATAATCTTCCTCATGATGTCCGTATCATCTAGCTTTGTTAATCCTATTGAATGGAGCTCATTGATAATTAGATTCAAACGAGAATACATATCACAAACAAGCTTATCATCATTCATTGTAAAGGAATCATAATTTTGTTTAGCTAGACAATGTTTTTGCTCATGGACGTTAGATGTGCCGTCATAGAGCTCTTGAAGTTTTAACCAAATTTCATATGCCATATTTAAAGTGAACACTTGGTTAAACACATCCATACTAAATGATTCAAACAAATAATTTTTAGCTCTAGCATTGAAATGAATTTCCTTTTCTTCACTCTTTATGGGTTTATCGGGATTCTTAATGGGTTTCATCCTGTCACGAGTGACTCTCCAAACACCCAAATCAACCGCCTCAAGGTGACAAGCCATTATAGCTTTATAATAGGGGAAGTTAGTGCCATCAAAGTGCGGAGACCTAGATGTATCTATCCCAACCACTCTAAAAAACGTCGACTCAACAGCAGTGAAGCCAAAAGTCTAAATTGAGCCAACTAGCTCTGATACCACTTGTAGGGGACCGTGACGCCCAAGAGGGGGGTGAATTAGGCAACTTAAAACTCTAACTCTATACTATGACCTCTTTTTTTAACCCTAGCAAAACCTATACAAAAGATAAACTATCTAAATATGCAACTACGGTTTTGCTAGTGTATTGCTATCTCTACCGTAAAAGAAGTAATGTAATCAATATAAATATGGAAGCTAAAGAGTAAGGTAGAGATATGCAAACTCCCATCGATAACTTCGGTATTTTTACCGAGGTATCGAGAAGCGCACAAGCTTTCCCCTAGTACTCGTTGGAGCCCCTCGCAAGGGCCAAGCTCCTGGTCGGGTAACTCTGTGGATAGCCTTGGGCCTTCCCCACGTGCAAGTGGGTGTCCGATGTGCCTTTCGATAAGCTTCTCATAGATGCTCCCCGCCGTCTTCACTATTAAGCTTCCGGCCAAAACGCCGTGGGCCTTGTTCCCTCCGGTACACGGTGGCGGCCACACCACAAACACGGTTGGTGTGATCTCACATGACTACAAGCCCCTCCGATATACAAAAATGGAGCGCGTAAGCACCGATTGGTAAGAGGTATGCAAACCTTACTAAACACTAGACCTAAACCTAGAGCAAGCGCATAAGCGGTGGTCTAATCAACCTAAGCACTTTGCAAAGCACCTACGCTAATCACCTAATAAAACACTAAGCACTATGCATACGGAGATCACTAAAATGGTGTATCAACACCATTGGTATGTTTCCTCAGCTCCACCCACTTCATTTGGCCGGTTGGGGGTTGTATTTATAAGCCCCACTGAGAAAATAGCCGTTGGGGACGAAATCCCGCTTTTCTGCTACTGATCGGATGTTGATCACGTCCTGACCGTTAGAGCCACGATCAACTGATCGGACGCTGCCAGCATCCGGTCACATGCCACCGGACGTATCCGGTCGCAATTTTGCCGCTCTGGAACCTTTCTGTACTCGATCGGACGCTGCTGTTCTGCGTCCGGTCGATTTGCCGCCAGCGTCCGGTCAATGCTGAATGTGTTACCGGGGTGATGAACAGTGCCATTGGTGCGTCCGGTCATTTTACTTGTTCAGCGTCCGGTCGCTGCTGCTGACGGCTTCTGTTGCCGAGCCTCTTGATCGGAGCGTCCAGTCGCTATACGCCAGCGTCCGGTCACCTCTGTGAGCTCGTTTCTTCGTGATCTTACGTCCGGCTTGGTTCCTATCTTCATGCTTGAACTTTGCTTGATATCTTGAGTCTTCTCTTGTGCTTCTAGGGTCTTGCTTAAGGTGTTGATCATCGAATCATCATGTTGCCTTCGTCCAAGTCACGTCTTGCACCCTATTGAACTATAAAACAATCACTTACAAATTCATTAGTCCAATTTAGTTGTGTTGGTTATCAAACACCAAAATCCAAAGTAAATGGACCTAGAGTCCATTTTCCTTACATACTACGCTTCCGTGTATTGGAACTGTGTAGTCTTCTGACTACTATGCTTACCGACTTCTATGTCGTTATCCACCTTCGTGACTACTATTCGTCGCCTCCGACACATAGCCTTGTGCTAATTTTTGTCAAGGTCCATTGTAATGATATATGGACTCGCACACGCTGCATACATTAAGAGGATCCACTTGTCCTCTTGGTCGCCCACGCTGCGGAAGTGTAAGAGGACTGAATCATCCTTCAGGCTATGAGAGCTCGTCGAGATGCTTGGTCACCTAAAGTCCCTTAACTTGGTGCCTGACGTTGCACCCGGATAACCCGTACTTAGAACACTCGAGTTCTTTGAAATGTCTGGTCACTCACATCATCCTGAATAAACCCGTACAGAGAGTACGCTGACTCTTTGAGACGTCTGGTCAATTATATCTACCTTTAGCGCCTGTCTTTGCACGCGTATCGACTCACCCAAGGCGGCAATCTAGCTCCTAGGTGTTTGGTCAATTAGATCCACTTTTTCAGTGCCTATCGTTGCACTTGGATTGACTCGTTTCTAGCGGCAATCACGCTCTAGTTAAAAGTCTGGTCATACTCGTCCATCTTATTGCTAACTTACTCGGCATAAAAATTTAGTCGAGCAGAATGGGAATACAAGATTAAATTGCAATTCACGCTAACTTGTATTTTCATTAACCTTTTGTTTCATAAAACTATTTTATAGGCGTTGAAAAGATACAAGAAGATCTAGCCTAAAGCAGCTTCACTTTCCTTCATACGCTTTGGCTACTTCTTCTACCTTATCCTCCGCTGCTGAGTCTGCATCAGTTTTTCCCCGTGGCTTGCGACGGATCATGCTCATGTCCATGTCTAGGAGGTGCACTTGGATTATCGATAGCAGCCCCTTTACAATCGACTCCGACATCTCAGTGATATATTGAGTTAGTCGGGTTAGGGCGGACTTGATGCGCTCTATCAGGGACACTTCGCCGCCTCCTTCTGCCTCAGGGATCATTCCTAGGAGTGATTCCACGGCATCCTTCAGGGACTTCAGCTCAGTTTCTTGAACAACCAGTTGTTCTTGTTGCGCTTTTACAGTCCGGAGCCCCTGTGCAAGGTTTCGATCAGCATCACGATTGATCTGCTCTGCTTTGGCCATTAAGAATTTAGCTTTGAGCTGTACCTGCTGAAGTTCATCGACCTTCTCGTTGTAACACCGCTTCCAATCGTGGGCCAGGTGTTCATTTTGCTCTGTCCGCAGCTCAGCATCTACATCAAAGCAACAGGTTACTTGGAGCTGCGTAGGCTAAAAATATTACAACAAGGGTAGTCACACTTACCTATTTGATCTTCTTCTCCAAATTGGTTTTGGTGTTCTTTGCCGTCTCCTTGGCTTTGTCCAGCTTCTAGTTGGCTATTCTTTCACGCTCTAGTGTGGCATCACACTCGCTGGCAGTCCGCTTGATATCAGCTTCAAGCTCACCTATCCGGAGCCCAAGAACTTTAAACGCCACCTTGTCAGTCAGCTCTTTAATCTCTGCTACACACTTGGCTTCGGACTCGGCATAGCGGGTAGAGAGTTGCTGATGGATGATCTCATGCTTGGCCGGCTAGAACCTCGCCGTAGACCATGGAGCTCCTCCCCGCCTGCAACTGTTCCAGCCGGCGGAACTCGAAACCAGCCACTGCGACCATCCGTTCGAAAATCAATAGCCCAGACTAGAACTTACCACTTCGCCTCTTTAACCGGTCCACCGCACAACGTGGAAGAGGTCCACGATTCTGGTTCACTATCGGTGCACATCCTCCAGCCAACCCCGAGCCGCCACATCACCCGGTGACCTGGTTAGCTACTGCCACCGCGCCTTTGAAGAAAACACCCCCAATTTTCAGGATTTAGATCCCGCCGTCCTCCACCATGGGAAAATCTGATTTTATTATTATTTTTAATTCAAAAATTAAGTTCCAGCTATTTATAGAACTGCCATTAGACACCGTTTAGCTATATATTCACCGTTTTAGCTTCGATTAATGTGCTTTTCGTGCTTGTGTGTTTGTAGCAACGTGTAGAACATCTTTAAAACATTTTTACTTGTTGTTTCATACATTTGGTATACTATTCTAGTTTAGTTCTTTTTGTTTTCTTCGCGCATGATTGCGTGGATGCTTGTATGGTGATTTATTCGTGACCGAGTATAGACTGGTGAGCAGTTCATTGCTGACCAGCAGTGCTTTGAGGAACAACATCAGCAAAAATTTGTTGAAGAAAGGTAGTATGAAGCTCCTTGATCACCTATTCACTCTAATGCAATCACAATTCATATGCATATGTTCAATGAACCACCTTGAGTCTTTCTACCTTGTTTTGTTATCTTGCCCTTGTTTACCTATGGGCTATGCATTAGATAGTATGCTTAGCTTGCTCTACATCAACTAAGTCATGAATTTGATTAAAGATATATGCAACATATTTCTAAAAGGTGCTTTTTAGCGCATCGAACCAAGGGAGCTGTAGCATTGGGCCTTTTCATATGGTGCTCCAGTTTCTCTCTATAAGGACTTCTCTTTAAGCGGCAACCCAAGATTTACCATACAACCATGAGAGCTACATGTCTCTGGCTTTATCTAAGTAAACTAAGCTTTTCTAGCTTGTTAGTGGTTACCGAAAGGCACAAGACGAGGTACCTTGTTGGGAATAGTGCTAGTGATTCTACTTGGTGTGTACAATGCGGCAACCATATGTGCCACATAGGTAGAAGGGTTTTCTATATCTGCTTACCATTGAAACCTCAAGGCTACTAACTTGTTAGAGGGACTTTTGAAAGGCTTCATAGTGAAACCCCGCCATGCACCTTGGTAGTGTAATTTAGTATTAATTAACCTAGGCAAACAGGAATATCATGACTTATGGGTAAAGTACAAACTCTATAGAGTAATTTAAACTGTTATAACAACCAGTGCTCTAGGTCATGAGCACCCTATATCCTTATTTAATAGTGGGTTGATGTCGACAGAATATCATCGGCAGTCCTCCGAGGGGTATCCCACGAAGGTAGATTGATCGGTAGAGATGCGTATAATCAAGAATAAGAAGGCAACAGAGACACACGAGTTAGACAGATTCAGGCCGTCAGTATGACGTAATACCCTACTTCTATGGTCTGTTGGATTGTATTGGCTATCGTATGATATTACGTAAATTTGGAGGGGGGCCTGCCCACCTTATATAGTCTAGGGGTAGGGTTACAAGTCGGTTAGATCTTGGAGATAACCGGAAAGTAATAACAGATTACATGAATCATGGGATCATACGTATCCTAACAGATCTCGTAGTATCTTTAGGATATCTTCCTAGTGTCTTACGAGAGGCGCCGAGCAGCGTCGTACCCCGCAAGGCTTCATCTTGTGGGCCAGGCCCCCTTGGGGCGCAGCCCATGTGGTCTGCCATGGGTATCCGGGGTCATGCCCCCATAGCTAGTCCTCAAGCGCCTTATATCCGTTGTGCAACACCGTCTTGAGCTTGTCCGAGCAGGTGCGAACAAAGCTGAGCTGTCAAACTTATGGTCCGACCACCGTGATGAGTTGCCGAGCAGTTGTGAGCCATCGCCAAGCAGCGTGAACCATCACCGAGCAGTGTGAACCATCATCGAGCAATGTGAACCATCGCCGAGCAGTGTGACCCAAGTACGGCTTGCCATAAGGATGTAAGGAGCTCAAGTTTAGAATCAAAAATTTCTTTGCAGTGGACCAAGTGTGCCCACTTAGAGTCCGACCACAAGAAAGGAAGATAATCTTCTTCAGCTTCAAGAGCCGCGGAGTCTTCCAGATTAAAGCAAACACACTCACCGCGATATGAAGTGTGCCCACTTAGTCCCCGAGCCTAACAGTAGGTGACGCAGTCACGTGGTGCCAGGGTCCATAGTAGGAGAAAAGTAGAAGACCAGCCGAGCAGGCAGCCAGTCCCTAGGAGTAGCCTCTTGATGAAAAAAGCACATTCACCGCAAGGTGAAGTGTACCTACTTAGTCCCCGAGCCTGACAGTAGGTGATGTGGTCACATAGTGCTAGGGTCAGAAACAGCAGTCAACATAAAAAAGTTCCCAATGCAGTGAGGAACCAAGACGTAGTGCTGACATAGTCCCCGAGCCACAAGAGGAAATCTTGGAGAAAACAAATCGTGGAGAAAAAAACCAGAGTAACGGCTGTACAGTAGTAATTACTGAGCCGTAACAGATGGTGGAGATGTCGGCAAATATTTAGTGAATAGTAACAACTTGTGGCGATAAATGGGTGATATGGGATGTAGTTGCGCGAAAGCGCATGTAGCGGCCCACCATGCCATTTTGGAGAATTCGGAGAGGCGCAAATCGCGGAGCAGTTTCCCAAAAACCCTTGAATACAAAGAGGTGGGGGAGTGCTTTATAACTATGTCGCCGCACCCTACGCTCCCACCTTTGCCACTTTGCCACTTCGTCTTCCTCCTCAACCATCACACTTCTAGATTCAAACGCGCTTCCGCCACCAATCTTAAATCAGATCTGAGAAATGGCACCGAAGAAGGGAGCTGTGAAACCAAAGAAGGCGACCACCATAGCCAGCCATGATGAGGAATGGGTGCCATCGAGGATGGGGTAGGCAAAGATCAATAGGATGGTGGAGGCGAGCGTTCTTTCTGACTAAGTCACCATCGGATGGTGGCCAGCCAGCGGTGAGCCCTTCCTAATGCCTCATACTGATGAAGTAGTGGTGTTTGAGGATTATTTCTGGCGTGGGTTGGGATTTTCAGTTCATCCTTTCCTGAGAGACCTGTTGGAGTTCTAGGTAATTAGTCTGTGCAATCTCCACCCAAACACCATCTTGCACATCTTTATCTTTATCCACTTCTGCGAAGCATATCTAGGGGTTTTTCCGCCCTTCAACCTCATTAGACACCTGTTCTGGTTGAAGAAGAAGGGCGGTGGCGGTTCCATGGTGGTCGGCGGCGTATATCTACAACTCCATGATAGGATGGCGAGCAAGTACATCATTGTACCACTGAATACTTCGATGAAGGGGTGGAACGCTAGGTGGTTCTACATGAAGCAGATCCATCCTACAATCCGCTGCAACATTGACCACATCTTAGAGAGCCAAAAGAGCTGGTCGGAGAAGCCGAGCAGTGCTGACATGGAGCAGGTGAGGGAGCTCCTCAACCTGATAAAAGGCATGGAGATTAATGGAGGACTAGTGGCAGCGAGCTTCATAGTGCATCATGTCCTGCCCTGCGAGGAGAGGGCCCACCTGGGCTTTAACTTCAAGGGCGACAACAATGGCACCCGGGAGAGCATGGGGAGGCTGTTGAGGGATGATGTGCTAGAGCGGGCCGCAGAGCTATTTACTCCAAATGCCTCGTTTAGCGTGTCAAGGTAGATGTGGGCCTTCAACTATACAAATCCGCCTCCTCAGGTAACCTGCCCAATTATCTTGTTCGTGATGCTTTTTATCCATTACCATCACCAATCAGTGAACTGATTCACTTATGTGAAGATCCATTTGCAAGAAAGAGCGGTGTACTTTTCGAGTGTGATGAGGGGTGATTAGCCGCATGTAGTAGATGCCCGGCCACTGGCTTGGCCTGAAGAAGATGCAGCCATCGCCTCGTCAGAGTCTGAAGGTGTAGACGCTGGTCGGACGGAGAATACCCCCCGGTGTCGGAGAAAGTCTGGGGGAAGAGGGCAGCGGTAGATGAGCCAGCTTAGAAGAAGAGAAAGACAGCAGGTGTTGTTCCCCATAAATTGGGTGGCATCTCGCTTGATGGTGACCAGACCACCCGGACACGAAGCGCGGCGATGTCCGAGTGGTCGGATGACGATGGGGCTCCAGTAGCTCCTTCTCCAAGCATGGAGGCGCCTCTGCGCAACATGCACATGGAGGAGCAATCGAAGGATGGGGAGGGAGTCCCTAAGCGATAGGTGGAGGAGAGGCCGATGGTGGAGACCACGAGATCTCCACCCCAGGGCACGCCTGGGGGCTCTAGAAGGCAGTGCCTGTTCAAAAAAGTATACCGGCAAGCCAACACATAAGTATCCTTATCTTGGAGTTAATCTGCTATCGAGTCCTTATCGTGTTGATGATTGATGAGATAATTTGATGCAAAGCGAGGCATATGGAGGAGTTGAATCCATCTGTCTAGACCAGTGAGCAGCCAAAGGCTGGTCCCAACATGGAGGCGATGTCGACAGCTCTCGTCCTAGAGTCCCCAGTTGCTCGACAACCTATGGAGGTGTCAACCGCCCCTGCTGGTGGACTTGGCAGTGGTGAAAGGTTGGCACCGACGTCGGACAGGATGGCAGCAGTGCCTGCGGCAATGGCGGAAGCCGTCGGGTGCTCGGGAGCAGAGTTTAGAGTATCCCACGCCATGCAAAGTCTAGAACAGAGAAACCTGTGGTGCTAGGGGAGAAGATGACGCTCCTTGAAGTGTCGGAGGGTGTGGTCAGACCCGCTATCCAGCCACCGAGCCCCCCGGTGGTGCGTCTAGCTATGGAGGAGGATGAAGTGGAAGAGATTGAGCATGAGGAATCACGACCTCAAGCTGTCTGAATTGTCCGCAAGCGGGGCATCGAAGTGGTGGTCGTTGAGGAGGAGGACACCACCAGGGAGCTTAGGAGGCTAGAGTCCACCCTTTCTAGAGTGATGAAGTAGATCAAGGTCAGTACTATGTCTGCAATGCTCGTCTTTGACATTAGAGATCAGAGTTCTTCATTGTCTTGGTGCATTTGCTGGGGATAGCTCGGACTGCCGAGCAGTGGCGCCAGCTGATCAAGAGGATGGAGCCCCTCACTGAGGAGAATGAAAAGCTGAAGGAGGCGTTAAAGCTTATGGAGAAAAACATCCAGAGGGCCCAGCGCGAGCCTGATCTTACCGAATCCAATGCACGGGATCTAGAGTACCAGAAGGGCATCCTATCTGAGCAGCTGGTGACTATGTCCAAGCAGTTGCGGGGCTAGTCTGAGCAGTTGGAATGTAGCTCTAAGTCGGTGACGAGTCTATCCGCGCAGCTAGAGCAGAAGTCCGAGCAGCTCAGGATCGTCTCCGAGCAGAAAGTAGGTATGGCGTATCGACGGATGTGCTTTGTATTGTTGAGACAGTCATATTGTTGCTGACAATCGTTGTGCTTGTAGAGCAAGATGCGGAGCTCAGCCAGCTACGCCAAGCCATCGGGCAACTCCGAGAGGAGAAGGCAAAGGAATCAGGGCGAGCGGAGAAGCTGGCCGAGGAGCTAAAAGGTGAGTACTTCGTGGTCAAAGTTACTGTTGGAGTAATTTCCTTGCTTGATGGAACCTTGTAATGCCTACAGACTACCATTGGAGGGTCAAGGCACGGTTTGATGTGCTGGAGCAGGAGGCTAGAACCCAACGGAGCAAGGTTGACACCATAGTTGCTAGAGTCAAACCAGTGCTCGACTGCATCGACCTAGAGGTGGCTCCTCAGCCCGATGGCAGGCCGCCACATCTGGACACCATCATCAAGAGGTGTAAGGCGGCATGGGAGAACTTCAAAAGCTTCAACCGCGATGCCATCATCACTGTCGTTACACACGCCCTAGCGGTGGTCTGGTCCCATTACCCTACCATTGACCTTCAAGCGATAGGGGCCGGATTCACCAGACGGATGGGCGCAATGGAGCACCAGCAGCTAGAAGATGAGGTGGAAGACACGGCGAAGAAGCTGGCCGATGACGTCGACCGGTTTGGTGAGATGGACGACGATGGCGAAGCCCGATGATCTGCTCGAAGAAAAGTCTGTAATAACTAGACAGAGTAGTTAAATCATGCAAGGGCGCATACAATCATTTATATATATGTATAAATGTTGTAAAATGTCATGTGCATGTTTATGCAGCTTGCCAGTTTTTCATTTAAGAATTGTTGTAGTGTTAACCCTAACGCAATTATACGTAGTATAAGTAGCATTCGAGCAGTTAGTTCATTACTAAACTCTTTGGCCTTAGCTAGCCCATAGTCCATAACGTCAAGCACGGAGCCTATACACGTGTAGGAGAAATAGGCGTGACCAAGGAACCATAGCCGACCACCCATAACGCAGAGCGCGGAGCCCATAGCACGTGTAGGGAGAGATCGGAGACTGGGTCTTCTCTAAAGAGAATAGAGCAAAACGTATGCAGCTCAGCGGTTGGCGAAATAACTTGGAGATATATGTGGTATTTGTAGCGTCCGAGCAGTTAGTTCTTTACCAGGCTCTTGGCCTTGGCTAGCCCATAGTCCATAACATCGAGCGCGGAGCCCGTGCACATGTAGGAGGAACAGGCATGACCAAGGAACCATAGCCGACCACCAATAACACAGAGTGTGGAGCCCGTAGCACGTGTAGGGAGAGATCAGAGACTGGGTCTTCTCCATAGAGCATAGAACAAAACGTGTGCTGCTCGGCGATTAGAGATTCATTTTAGAGATATGGAGAAACACCGTGGATTGTTTATGGCGATCACATATTGGAGATATGGAGAAACGTGGTGGAGCATTTATGGCGATCTCATGTTGGAGTTTGTTAAGGAATAGCTTAGAATTGGCGACCGTAGATGGAGATTAAATTGTAATGGAGAAATAATGGAGACAAATTATGGCGACCAAAACTTTATTCATCATAGAGTGGTGAATACATATCTAGAGTGTTTCAAGGATAGAAACATATAAGGTGCTCGATGTGCCATGAATTGGGGATATCGATTCCGTCCAAGTCACATAGCCGATAAGACCCTGGTCAGGTAACCTCTTTGACCACATAAGGCCCTTCCTAGGGGGAGGAGAGCTTGTGTATCCCTTTGGTTTTCTGTTTTCTATGGAGAACGAGGTCACCGACAGCAAATGAACGACCTTTGATGTTGCAGTTATAGTATCTCTGCAAGCCTTCTAGGTATTTGGTTGTGAGAATGCAGTTGATTAGGCATTCTTCCTTGGCCCTATCGATGTCCTTTTTCCGAACAGCTACGGCTTGATCTTCATCATAATTTTCCACCCTAGGTGCTTAAAAGGTAATGTCCGCTGGTAGTATGGCTTCTGAGCCATAGACCAAGAAATATGGAGACACACCGGTGCTGCGACTAGCTTGACTGTGCAGTCCCCAGACCATAGTTGGTAGCCCTTTGAGCCATCTACCCAGATGCTTTTCTTCTTTATGATATAGCCTCTTTTTTAGGGCATCAAGGATCATGTCGTTCGCCCGTTCAACCTGGCTGTTAGCTCTAGGATGGGCAATAGAGACATATTTGATGGAGATGCATCGGTCTTCACAGAAGTCCCAAAAATGATGACCAGTAAATGTAGTTTCAAGGTCAGTGATAATGCTATTTGGGAGATCGAATCTATGGATGATATCTTCGAAGAGCTCGACTGCTTTCTTTGTAGTAGCTAAAACAAGCGGTTTATATTCGATCCACTTGGAGAACTAGTCGATGGCAACGTATACGTACTAGAAACCACCTGGCGCTGGCTTAAAAGGCCCGATTATGTCCAGTCCCCAGCAAGCAAAAAGATAGGAAGCTAGGATGGTCTGCAGTTCTTATGTCAGCATGTGGATTTGCTTGGAGAAGAATTGACGTACTTCACAACATCGGACGAGGTCTTCTGCATTGGACATGGCTGTGGGCCAGTAAAAACCAGCTCGAAAAGCTTTACCCACTAGGTTTCTCGAGGCTACATGGTTGCCGTAGGAACCAGAGTGAATTTCGATAAGTAGTTTCACTCCCTCTTCTTGGGTGATGCATTTCTGCAGTATCCCTTCTTTGGTACTTTTTCTCATCAAGTTCCCATCCACCAGCTTGTAATGCTTGCTTCGACGGATTAGGCATTCAGTTTTAGTCTTGTTGGCGGGTACTTCAGCACTAGTGAGGTACTTGATGAACTGTTTCCTCCAATCGGCGGCCGGCGAAGGTACTATAAGTACTAGCTGCTCGGCGGGGGGAGTTTCTTAAACTTCCTTCTCTTCCTTAATGGATGGCACCAAAAGATCTTGAATGAAGACCCTAGGCAGAATCACAGCGCGAGAAGAGCCTATCTTTGATAGGTGGTCGGTGAGCTGATTTTGATCTCGTACCACGTGGTGGTACTCGATACCGTAGAATTTTCCTTCAAGCTTCCTAATTTCAGCGCAATATGCATCCATCTTTTTACTAGAACAGGACCAGTCTTTGTTGAACTGGTTGATGACCAACATGGAGTCCTCGTATACCATGAGGCGTTTGACGCCAAGCTCAACGGCTATACGGAGTCTGTGGAGACACGCTTCGTATTCGGCGGCGTTGTTGGAGGCCGAAAAATGTATTTAGAAAACATATCGGAGCTTATCCTTGGTCAACGTAATGAACAGAATGCCCGCACCAGCATCGTTGATGTTGAGGGCACCGTCGAAGTACATCACCTAGTGTTTGGGGCAAGTAGCGGCAATGGGCTCTTAGATCTCGGTCCACTCAACAACAAAATCAGTGAGCGCCTGTGGCTTGATGGTAGGCCTGCTTCTGAATTCGATGGAGTAAGTGCCAAGCTCGACAGCCCACTTGATGATGCAGCCATTGGCCTCTTTGTTGCAGAGAATGTCCCCCAGTGGGAACTCTATGACCACGGTAGTCTCAAAGTAATGGTGGAGCTTGTGTGACGTGATCAAAATAGCATATAGTAGTTTCTGAACTTGAGGATAACGAGTTTTGGGCTCATTAAGGACCTCGCTGATGAAGTAGACCGGACGTTGCACCTTATAGGCATGCCTGGCCTCCTCGCATTCGACAACAATAGCTGTGCTAATGACATGAGAAGTGGCAGCGATGTAGATTAGTAGAGTTTCATCTAGTCAAGGTGCCGTCATGATTGGAGGCTTTGTTAGAAATAACTTGAGTTGTTCAAAAGTTGTATCTGCCTCCTCTGACTAGGAGAAGCGCTTGGAGGCCTTGAAGAGTTTAAAGAACGGTAGTCCCTTTTTGCCGAGGCGCGATATAAAGTGGCTTAGAGCAGCCATGCAGCCTGTAAGCTTCTATATGTCCTTTACGTAGGTCAGACGTTTCATGTTGGTGATGGCGGAGACCTTGTCAGGATTGGGTTCGATGCCACGGGCACTAACGATGTAGCCCAGGAGTATATGGAACGGAACTCCAAAGATGCACTATGAAGGGTTTAGCTTCCATCAATACCTTTTCAGGTTGGCGAACGTTTCTTCGAGGTCGGTGATGAGATTAACGGAACTCCAAAGATGTAAGCTTCGATGTTGCGGCCTATCTGTTGATCGAGGCACATCTGGATGGCCCTTTGGTAGGTCGCCCCGGTGTTCTTGAGTTCAAAGGACATGGTGGTATAGCAGTACGCATCGAAAGGCGTGATGAACGACGTCTTGATCTAGTCTTCTACCTTGAGGGAAATCTAGAGATAGCCAGAGTAACAGTTGAGGAAGGAGAGCAGTTTGTAGTCGGCGGTGGAGTCTACAACCTCATCTATCTGAGGCAGACCGAAGGGGTCTTTAGGGTAGTATTTGTTAAGATCAGTGTAATTAATGCACATTCTCCATTCTTTATTCTTTTTTTGAACGAGAACAGGGTTTGCTAACCACTCAGGATGAAAGACTTCTTTTATGAATCTGACAGCTAGGAGCCACTTTATTTCTACCCTAATAGCCTGCTTATCTAGCGCGAATCATTGGAGTTTTTGCTTAATCGGTTTGGTGGTCAGCAAGACATTCAAGGAGTGCTCGATCTTCTCCCGTGGTATCCTGGCATATCAGCATGTTTCCAAGCAAACACATCGGTGTTGGCATGTAGGAAGGAGATGAGTGCGCTTTCCTATTTGGGGTTAAGGTGAGCCCCAATCTTCACTGTCTTGGAGGGGTCATCAAGGCTAAGTCTGACTTCCTTGGTTTCTTTGGACTTGGTGGAGGCGCGAAAAGGCTCCAGCGATGGGATCTCTAGGTCATCAGCGGGCACCGTTTTGGCATCAGTGACCACACTGGCCATCTGGATGGAGAGGTCGGTGGCTTCGGCGAGGGTGAGACTCTATGTCTCGCAGACATAGGCGATGGAGAGGTTGGCCTGCAGGGCCAGGACTCCTACAGGCAAAGGCATCTTCAGCACTAGATAAGCATAGTGCAGTATAGCCATGAACTTGGCTAGAGCTAGCCGACCAAGTATGGCATGGTAGGCGGTGTTGAAGTCAGTGACATAGAAGTTGATGTGCTTGACGCAGTAGTTGCTTGCCATGCCGAACTATACTGGTAGGGTGATCTCTCCAAGCGGTTTGGATGCCCTACCAGGTACCACACCCCAGAAAGGAGGAGTCAAAAGGTGTGAGATCTGTTATCCTAAGGCCTAGCTCCTTTAGGGCTCCAACGAAGAGGAGGTTTAGAGCGCTCCCACCGTCGATGAGCACTTTTTTGAAAAGCACTTTCTGGATGGTTACATCAAGGACGAGGGGAAACACCCTATGTAGGGGATGTCTGCCCACTGGTTAGCCCTGCTGAAGGTGATGGGGACCTCGGACTAGGGGCAATAGCTGGGGTTGGTTGTGGCGTCTTCTGCATTGACGTCGAGCACCCGGCGGGCGATGAGTTTCTGTTCTCTTCTGCTCTCGATAGAGGTGAGGCCCCCAAAGATGGTGGCGACCACCTTGTCATGATCCTAGAAGGTATTGTTGTTGCCCCTAGGTGGTCAATGGCCTCTAGCTCTGTCATTGCTATCGTCGTCCAGGTTTTTAGCCTAGAACTCCTTAGCCAAGTCGAGGCAGTCCTTCATCTTATGCTTGGTATTCTTGTGGAGAGGGCATAAGCTATCAAGGATCTTCTTATATTACTCATCATAGTTGCGCTTGGCGCGAGGTTCGTCGACAGTGGCGATGATATGGTCTGATCGGCGGTGGCAATATTGACTAGACTTGGATCCTTCTGGCCGATCACGACCACTATCTCGATGATGACTGCGGTCATCATAGCGGCGGTCGCTGAGGCGTCGGTCGTCAGAACGATTGTCACAGTGGCGAGTTGGGTGATGAGTGCCCGCATCCTTGTTAAAGTGCACTTTGGCTTCTTCGGTGTCAGCGTACTGGTTGGTGGTCGTAATCATCTCGCCAATCCCCATGGGTGGCTTGCGGTTGAACTTAGAGCAAAGATCGTGGTGGTGGAGTCCTCGAACGAAGGCGGTGATGACCTCAGCTTCCATGATGTTAGGAATAGAATTCCTCATCTCGGAAAACTGTCTAATGTAGCTATGGAGGAGCTCGGACGGCTTCTGATAGATGCGGTTCAAATCATGCTTGGTGCTCGATCGAGTACACATAGCCATGTAGTTGTCGGTGAATACCTTCTTCAGTTCTTCCTAGGATCCGATGGAGTCCAGGGCAAGGCTCATGAACTAGTTCATGGCGGTTGGTGTGAGCATGACAGGAAGATAGTTCACCATGACACTAGTATCTCCTCCGGTGGCGTGCACAGCAATGGCGTAAGCCTGTAGCCATTATGTGAGGTTCATCCTTCCCTCATAGGGCTCGACCCGAGTGATTTTGAAACCATAGGGCCACTAGAGTGTTCGAAGTGCCCTCGTGAATGTTGGGGGCCCTTCGGGGTTGTCTATGCCATGATCTGCAGCGTTGCCGGCGTTGAGCGACTCAAGAGCTGAGTCCGGGTTACTAAACTCTTGCCCGTACTCTTGATGGTGGCATACTTCTTCATCATGGAGACCCAAGCGACGCTCATCGATATGTCATCATGCGTCACGGAGATGTTTGAGGTGGACCCAGACGTCCTAGTCAACCTCCTAGTCATGTTGGCGAGGGTGTTCAATGTGGTTGCCCCTAGCTCCCCCCTAGAGGGGTTGCCTATCGTCGCGGTGCTGGTTGGTCAGGCAACTTGGGCAGCAATCAGATCTTGGCACGGCTAATCGGTGAATCAAGCTTGTAGAGTATGAAGGTCTCTGATCCTAGCGGATCTCATTGACCTAGCAGTGTGCCGCTTTAATCATGGCGGCGACCTTAGCAACCTCTGGTGTCTATAGGAGCTAGGCAAGCTTGTTGGCGGCCACGACCAAGTTGGTGCTTGGGGTCTTGTAGATGTCGTGGCCATCAACACAGACAAATTCATTGTCGAGGTTGCGTTGGAGTTAGCATGGCCTTCCTTGTGAGTCAAGCTGAGCCTCGGCCATCACAAGGGTAGCCTCGTTTGCTCGGTGTTGCGCACGATTGATGATCCTATTGACACAGACGGCGCAGTCCTCCTTGCTTTCCCCTTCCCACGGGGGGCTGTCAACGCTAACGTTGAAGATTGCGCCCCCATGGAAAGGAGGGAGATGAAGTTATTCAGTGATGGTTTTAGTGATAGTCTCTATAGAGCCCTAGGACTCAGAGTCTAGATTCTCCTCCAAGATGGTTTAGAGGGATGCTCTGGGGCATCGGCCGACTTGTAGCATGTTGACTGTCGGTGAGGGCTAGTCGGCGATCTGGCCGGCGAGAGGATGGACATCTCCAACCTAGTCGGTGAGTTTTCCCCATAGGGTATCTTGGTAGGTGGTGGCAACATTGGTGAGCCCAAAGGGTAGGGCCATAACCCCTAGAGTTTCTCGAGCAGCCTTCGTTAGATCTAGATCAGAGGGTGCTCGATGCTGAACCAGAGTGGTCAGAGCCGATTCTGTGATGGAGAGGCAATCAGTGAGCTTCTAGCTGACCTGATTGATGAATGCGATCAGATCATCATTGTTGATTTGCCTCCCCTAGTAGCGGGGGAGTGGGCGGCGAGTTGTCGATAAAGATGATCTTGGAAGCGATTCTGAGATCGGATTTGCAGTCATAGGTGTTGGGTGATCGGCACAGTATGGATCTGCACTGGCTCGATGAGCTCTCCAACTCCGTCAGCGTTGATGATCCACAAGATCGATTTGACCATGAAGATCTGGCCAGGCTATGGGAGGGACGAAGAGCCTGTAGAACGTACCATCTTGTTCGATATAGAAACAGCACGCACACCCCTATCTGGCACACCAACTGTCGATAGAATATCATCGGTAGTCCTCTGAGGGGTATCCCATGAAGGTAGATTGATCGACAGAGATGCATGTAATCAAGAACAAGAAGGCAATGGAGAGACATGAGTTAGACAGGTTCAGGCCGTTAGTATGACATAATACCCTACTCCCGTGGTCTGTTGGATTGTATTGGCTATCGTATGATATTGCGTGAGTTTGGAGGGGGTCCCCGCCCACCTTATATAGTCTAGGGGGGCAGAGTTATAAGTCGGTTAGATCTAGGAGATAACCAAAAAGTAATAACAGATTACACGAATCATGGGATCATACGTATCCTAACAGATCTCATAGTATCTTCAGGATATCTTCCTGGTGTCTTGCGGGAGGCACCGAGCAGCGTTGTACCCTGTAATGGCTTCATCTTATGGGCTAGGCCACCCCTAGGGGTGCAGCCCATGTGGTCTACCATAGGTATCCGGGGTCATGCCCCCCACAGTTGATAATTGGTTTGGTGACTTTAATGTTGATATCTATTGTTAATTACTTTCATTACTTGGGAAGCTTAAGCATAACTTTGCAACATAGCTCTATAGTAAAGTAAAACTTGACCAACTAAAAGTGCTAATCGTAGTTCAACTATGTCATACCTTTTGAGCCTACATCCCCTCATATTATGGTTATTCAGTGGTTGTTGCTTACGCTTGTTTATTTCAATTACTTTGGACAAAATCCCGGACGGGTACCAGATGATGATGGTGTAGGTGAGTAACCTGAAGATTACTAGACTGCTGGTTCACCGATCGATGTCCCTATGGCTTTTGGAGGTTCTCTTAGAGTTTAGTTATCTTAGTTCTACTATTTTAAGACTGATATTATTGTAGTGGATTATTATTCATGATGTAATAAACACTTTGCTTGGTACTATGTAATTTGTCGTCATATGTGTGTTATTCATTCCTAGGCACGCATATGGTTCTACACATGGTTTTGTTCTTAAAATTGGGTGCGATAGTTAAGGATGTTCTGCATAACATGTTTACTGGTTACCAAATTCCTAAATATTTGTTGCCTTGCAATGAATTTTGATCCTCCTACTTACCAATTAATAGATGATTGTAATTTTGTATGAAACTAAAATTGGACAAAGTGAATATAATACACATTGTTTTAATCAAATATGTGTGCTGTTCTTTTAGTGTGGTAGCAAATTAAAAATGATCTTTTATTATTTATGTTATTTTTTGGTATTTTTAGTAGGAAGAGATGAAGCATGTTATGTATTTGCGTGTTCTCTGCCCAATTTTTCTCGATGCCACCACTGAAGAAGTTTTGTCCAAATGGAGAGAACTTTCTTGGGTAAACTAGCCTTGAGCATGGGTGTGCTAGCTCATGGGTCGTGTGTTCCCCCTTCATCACATGAGTCTACTTCCCTAGGGAAGCTGGAAGCCTACACTCTCTCCAATGGCTAACTCTCATCCCTACACACACTCGCACTATCCCCCCATAGAAAACCCTAGTTTGGTTTTGGCTAATTGATGAAACCTATTGGACTAACCCTTTGTCTAAGTGTGAAGATAAGCAAGGGTGGTCCAAGCCAAGTGGTAGCAAGATGAAGTCCATGGAGGTGAAGATGGACATGTATGTGATGATGGTGATCAAGCTCCAACTTGGAAAAAGAAGAAAGAGAAAAAACCAAGGTGATTAAGGCAAAGGTATCAAATAGGTTTTTTTGGCACTCAAGACACCATAGAGGGTGTGAGTGTGTTTAGGATAGATAGCCGTACTATAAAGAGGGGATAATCATGGTTAAAACTGTTGTCAAGTGCCACTAGATGAAGTTAATCATGCATATGCATTAGGATCTATTGTGCTAACAATTAACCCTTGAAAAATGCTAACACATATGCACATATGTTATACACTTTGTGGTTAGCAACTTGGAAGCAAGGGTGAAGTGGTTGAAGAGATAGAATAAGAAAATAGGAGAAGGAGTGGACCAGACCCTGCTGGTGTAGGGGGTCTAGACCTAGGGGTGAGTCTGGTCTGGACTCAAACCCTAGCTTGAGAACGGCTTAGCTAGCTCTGAACCCTATGAAAATAGGGGTCCAGACCATCTTCCTAGGGTCCAATTGAGCAGTGTAGAGGGTAGTGTGGCAGCACGTGTGCTCTAAACCCTGGCACGCATCGGGTCTAGACTACGACCTAGGAGTCTGATCATGGCATGCGAACGATGAAATTTGAACGAAGGTGATGTGGCGCGATGACGTGCTTTGAGCCCGCATTGTGCGTGGTCTGGATGCCTGAAGCAGACCAGGTCTATAGGGGTTTGGCCCTCTCTAGACCGCTCCGAACCTAGGAGGCATGAGGGTCTGGACCCTAGGGTGATAGTCCGGTCTGGAGCTTAGTTCGTGCGCGCGATGGGGTCGTTGAGGGCAACGGTCATGTGACCGTTTGAAAAGAATGTGTGGCGCATTGTGATTGGCTGAGAGGGTCTGGACCCTACTATGACTTGGTCTGGACTAGGGTTCGGAGCTAGGGTTTGGACCCTCGCCGAGTGCATAACGGCTAGTAGAGGTTTTGCACCTCTATAAATAGAAGAGGGACGACTTGGGCTCACTCTCTTGCACATTTTCATCAGTGATACATCCTTGTGAGTTAAAGAAAATACCTCCCACTCATCTCCTCTCTTGATTCATTATCATAGTGAGATTAGGAGTGATCCTAAGTGCATTTGCTTAAGTGATTGCATCTAGTGGCAGTTGGGGATCGTTTGAGCTACAGTTTTCTTGTTACTCTTGGTGGTTGCCGCCACCTAGATGGCTTGAAGCTGCGGAGGAGCATTAGCATGTATTAGTGATTGTTCATGGCCATCTCTCAGTGATTTGTGAGGGGTCTTGTGCCTTCCTCGGTGATGAGCCAAAAGGTAACCATGATAAATTGCTCGTGTCATTGAGTTACCCTCACTTGTGGGTAGGTTCTTGCAGCACCCATTTGTTGGGCTAGGTTTGTGAAACACCTATTAGCCGTTGAATTGCCAAGTGTGTGGTCGATACAATGGGGACTAGCATGCCGGCAAGCATGTGAACCTCAGGAGAAAAATCATGTGTCTCTTGTCTCTTTGGATATCTCCCAGTATTTACTTGGTGTTCATATTGTGATTGATTGTCTCTTGCCAACTTTGGTAACTATCTCTATCACTTACATTACTTTCACATATACTTGTGTAGTGATAGATGTAGTTGCTAGAAGTAGCTCTTTTGTGTAGTGTAGAATTAGTTCTTGCTAGCTCACTAGTGTAGAAAGGAGAGACATAGACATTGTGTGCATAGAGATCATAATCAAAGTAGAAGTGATTGGATAGGTGGCTTGCAACCCTTGTTAGAGCTAGAGCAAAAAGCTTCGCTATTTTATCTCACTAACTAGTTGCTCTAGTATTTTGTAGAAAATTTTCATAGGCTATTCACCCCCCTCTAGCCATTTAGAATCTATCACCCTCGTAGCTCACTGCCTAGCTTCATCGTGGCGGGTAACGGCGCCCCTTCACGACATGGCGGCAGCGGAATGGAAGCGAAGACGCTCCCCACGAGGCCTTGGCTCCTCCCTCCTGCTCGTGGCGACACTCCCCCATGAGGCATGTAGTTCTTACTTTATGACCATATAATTTTTACTTTATGAGCTAGATTTTAATGCACTAGTGTCTGTTTTAGGATTCTTGAACATTAATTTCAAAACATACTACATTTTGGTGCTATTAATAATTGTGTACTGGTTGTTAAATGAGGTGTATCCATGTTGTTTGCATATTTGTTCAGTGATATCTTACAAGCCTATATGCACTAGTGTCTATTTTAGGATTCTTAAACATTAATTTCAAAAGATACATCATTTCTATGCTATAAATATAAGTGTGTACTAGAAGTTAAATGAGTCGTATCCATGTTGTTTACATATATGTTCAAAGATATCTTACAAAGATGTAGTACTTTACGAGCAATATTTTAATGCACTAGTGTCAATTTTAGGATTCTTGAACATTAATTTTAAAACATACTTCTTTTCTTGTATGCTATAAATATAAGTGTGTAGTGCAAGAAAATATGTATAAGCAATTTGACAATGCAAGAGACACTTGTTCCAAGTCACCTTGACTCTATATTGGAGCATTAAGTTTATGAAAGTAGTCCTTCACCTTATGGTGTTAGCTTTGGTTTTTACCATGTTTATAGCACATTGAGCTATGGGAGAGGAAGATTGCTACAAAGCTAAAGATTTGGTTAAACACAAATGCATGGCAACCATAGAAATTAGGGGGCCATATATTGATCCAAGTGATTCTTATGTTCATGTCGTAAGGCAATCAGATATGACTTGTATTTGCCATATCATCACTGTGGAAGAAGAGACTAAAATAAGCGTAAGCAAGCTTATTCGTCTTGCACATGAGTGCAACAAGGCCGTGCCTTCCCGTACCAAATGTGGAAGTAAGTACCTACCAATTTATTTATTTTTCCAAACAATTTTGTTACTTTAGATGTAAATAATAGAATTCTAAATGAACATTTTTTCTCAGGTTATACTGTTCCATTATGACTATCCCCAAACTATTGATGGCCCAAACTTGAAGAGTTTTTGAAACAAACCCAAGGAAGATCACGGAGGAGGCACATGTGCTTAGTTAGTTTTTGTTTCATAATAAGTCTAAGAGAAATAATGAAATAAGTGTCAAACAATTCTCCGTTGGTGTTGACAATCCTTTTCTAAAGGGTCCGAGGCCTTTTACTATTTTACATACTAGGCATAACTATGGGGACCATGTTTCATTCTCGAAGCCAACTAGTACCAACTTTAGTTGAGGTCACAATCTTGATTTTCATGACATAAGAACATGGATAGATAACTAGCTTGAAGGAGAGGCTATTAATGCAACCTGGCAAATAAATCTAGAAGCTTGCGACCATATTTTCCCAACATAGAATTAGGTTTATTAAACATCCTTCGTCCTTGCTCACACAAGAGAATTTACAGATTGGTGGCTCCTCCGCACATGAACACATGGTTGTGACTATTTTTCAAAAGACCTTCCAAATTATCAAAATCAACCTACAGGTTCAACTAAATCCATAGAATAGCAAACATCTCTCCTCTCTCCTTTCTCTCCTCTCCTCTCCTCTCCTCTCCCTACCGCCACCACCACCCCACCTCCACCCCTCCCTACTCTCACCCCCACACAACCTCCATACCATTGTCCCCAAGGTCCCACCTTTAGCCGCTCTATGCCAATGATGATTGTCTTTAGCTTTGTTCTTGAGCTTCGGCCACATCCCAAAATGGAGCTCCAACGCCTCCTACCATGAGTCATGAGCATTGGGCATTGAGAAGGAGTGCACCCTAGTGGCATGGCTCCTCCAACACCTAATTTTGGCTACTCTCCTATTATGTGGTGGGTGAGTGTCATGACTATGGTCAAGATTTCCAGATCCCAATGCCATGTCTTCAATGTAGCGGAGTGTGACATTCCCAAACTTCTTTCAGCAACTCCCCCAAACATGTCACCAAAGTTCTCCTTCACTTTTCTTTGAATCATAGGTGGCTTGTGGATGGAAACACAAGCAGTGCGAGCAACAATGGTGTGTGCTAAGTTGTTCTCTATTTGCATTTTGGATAAGCCCATCCCTCAAAGTTTTTGTTTGATCTAAGGATGACAGAGGGGTTAGGACACATCGAGCGATCATGACTCTCCTGGGCTACTCCAATTGTCTTCACCCAATACACCATCAGGCTTAGTGTGATGATCACCTCTTTCTCGAACCGCTAATTTGACTAAAACAAGGTAGAAAGACTCAAGGCGGTTCATTAAACATATGCATATGAATTCAGATTGCATTAAAGTGAATTGGTGATCAAGGAGCATCATACTACACTTCTTCAACAATTTTTTGTTGATCTTGTTCCTGAAAGCACTGCTGGTCACCAATGAATTGCTCATTGTCTATACTCGATCACGAATAAATCACCATACAAGCATCCACGCAATCATGCACGAAGCAAACAAATAAAACTAAACTAGAATAGTATACCAATGTATGAAACAAGTAAAGATGTTTTAAAGATGTTCTACACGTTGCTACAAACACACAAACGCGAAAAGCATATTAATCGGAGCTAAAACAGTGAATATATGAGCTAAACGGTGTCTAATGGCAGTTCTATAAATAGCTAGAACTCCAAGCTGTCTATACATTGGATCTGTAGTCTTCCAGCTACTACACTTTCCGTGTATTGGAACTGTGTAGTCTTTCAACTACTATGCTTACCGACTTCTATGTCATTATCCACCTTCGCGACTACTATCTGTTGCCTCTAACACATAGCCTTGTGCTAATTTCTATCAAGGTCCATTGTAATGATATATGGATTCGCATGTGCTACCTACACTAAGGGGATCCACTTGTCCTCTTAGTTGCACACGCTATGAAAGGGTAAGAGGACTGAATCATCCTCTAGGCTATGATGAGAGCTTGTCGAGATGCTTAGTCACCTAAAGTCCCATAACTTGGTGCCTAACGTTGCACCCGGATAGACCCATACTTAGAACACCTGAGTTTTTTGAAATGTCTGGTCACTCACATCCACCTAGATAGACCCATACAGGGAGTACCCTGACTCTTTGAGACATCTGGTCAATTATATCCACCTTTAGTGCCTATCGTTGCATGCGGATCGACTCACCTAAGGTGATAATCTAGCTCCTAGGTGTCTGGTCAATTACATCTACTTTTTTAGTGCCTATCGTTGCACTTGGACTGACTCATTTCTAGCGTCAATCACGCTCTAGTTAAACGTCTGGTCATACACGTTCATCTTATTGCTAACTTATTGTTGGTATTTCTTAACGCATATAGAAATAATCCGTAAGCGTACAGAATTACCATTGTAGCATTTCACCCAAAAGTATTTAGGGTATCATATTTCCATGAGGAACGAAGGTGTAAGAGTCTCTTAAGCTAAATCACCTAAGGTAACAAGAAGAAGAATAGCTCAGGTAGTGTGGTTTTCTAGGGATACAGATCCTAAGATAAGATAGCTTTGCCACTATAGACTTGCTTTGGGCATCGGAGCGCACCTGGTCTATCAGGCGATACTGGCTCGTAGCCTATGTTGAACCTAGATGTGTGGGAGTACAAAGGATGGATAGGGCTGTCATCACCTGCCGTCTACCCCTCAACCGTGGGGAACAATGCAGACAAAGGTAGCCTCTAGCCTAGACACTATGTCTACGCTATCGACTACTACTCTAGCATTGATCAAGGTTATCCATCTTTACCAGGGCCCTCTACTAAAGTATTTATCACAAGGACGAATGATGAACCCGCAAGTAAATAATGAACAAAACTAACTTAAAGTAGAACTCACCACCAAAGATAAACACGAACCTTATACTCCAAGTAGTATTCGGAATGTAGAGGTACAAGTAGAGAGGAGCCAATGATTCTTGATATTACTTCCGCTAAGTGTACAAGGGGGCTCCAAGTACACAAGTGGAGGTAGCCAACAACTCCGGTACTTCTCCACTATTACTCACTCACTCCCTACACTAGAACTAGCTAGAGAACTAACATATGAATGGAGCTCTTCTCTTCTTGTCACATTGTGACTCTCTTGTGTTGTGTTGTGGAAACCCAAATGGTGTGAGAGAGGGGGGTGTACCCCTCTACTTATACAAGGCTCTAACAACATTTTTTGTCTACTCCCAGTGTAGCAGTAGAATTTTTTAAGAGATCTAGATGGAAGCATGTTTGTGCATACTCCTAGTGTAGGAGCAGCAAGTACATGTGGGGGGTCAACAAGACTTGACCAAACTCAACACAATAACAAGCAGCTTGTAAAAGGTTTAAAACTTGTAAGATGTCATATTTAGCTTTGGTAGGAATTGCTCACCAATTGAGTATGTGATACTAGGGTTTTATATTTTATCAAAACAAATTCTCCACATACTTTGAACAGAAATGGTAGGGTTTCTAAGTCAGAACTACATCACACCTCACAACTACTTAGTCAACATGATTGTCCTATTAGAATATTTTCCCACAGGCATATGTGTATGTATATGGAACAAACTTTATGCAAGGGTATATCTTAATCATGTTATGAACATGTCACTTTTCAAAATTTTAAGTGTGGTGAATAGGGGCATTGTTCATTAGGAGAAGATATTAGGGATAAATTGAGTTTAATTTTAGTGATCAAGATTTATATTTGTTCAAACTCAAAACTGGACGGAGTTGAGGGTTGTGTTGCGCAAACCATTGCTGAAGAAGAAGGAGCTAAGTCAGAGGTGGTTTGACCAAACCAAAGGTTCAGTCAACCCTCTCTAGAGCTATTCATCTGTCCTTCTTGCTTGTTGGATCATTCGATGTTTGTGCAACTTGTTGGTAGGAGGTTTCGAATGTGTGTTCATTGTGCACGAGAGACCTCCCCCACACTTATTCTTGTACCTTTTTATTTAAACAAAAAGAAACAAAGGTGGAAACAAACAAGGGCTCTGCTGGTTTGAACACCAGGGAGCCTAATTCTTACTGATTTTATTATTTATTTATTTATTATTATTTTTTAATTTGTTCACCTAACTTTCTACCATAACTCATACAAGGCTAAAGTAAAGTTGCAATTATTCCTAGCCTTGGTTTATCTCCATATTATACTACCTCCATTGTTTATGAAAGTAATTGCTTAGAGTTCATTAATTAAAATTCAACACTGTGTCAAGTTTTGACTAAAAAAGCTATTTTAATCTAAGCACCATGCTTAATTTAAAAGAGCCTATGGATGTATCACATGTGAATACACCCAAACTAGAGCATACGACATAAACAAGAGAGGCATGAGTTTGTATGAGCAAGTTTCTCTTATGGAGATAAAATATGAGTAAAGGAGTTAGTGATTTTTTTATTTACCTTTGCATACGTGAGTGTTTTTACCGGCAGCATGTGTGGATGGAAGTTTTGATGCTGCTGCAGTGGTGGCTTTATCGTTCATGGTCCATCTCAGGCAAACAACAACGCTATGCCGTACACACAAATAGTGTTCATAGACCCTGGGTCTTGGTTGTAGGAGTAAAGGACTAGAAGAGGAGAATCCTCCTTCTCTCTCTCTTTTTATGTATATCATTTTTTTTTCACTCCCATTTTTTACATATCACTCTCTTTTTTACTCTTTTTTATAGCAAGATAGAGCTTACATCTTTTCTTTTTAACCAAGATGGTCTTTGGTGTGAACGGAACATGTGACGATGTCCTCACCATCCTCCCCCACACTTGAACTTTTGTGTAAAAGTCAAGTATGCAGTGTCAGGGTCTCCTCTTGAGTGTGTTCCTTCACCAAAGGACATCGACGTGTATGGTTGATGTAGCTCCCATGTTCTTTAGCATCATATGTATCTTGTTCTTATTGACCTTAACCTGAAAGGGTTAGCAACCAAGAATACCCGAAGGTGCATACTAACTTGAAAACATGTTCTTGCTTTTATCGACAAGAAAGTTGTTTTTTCATTACTATTATTATATTTTTATGATAATCCGGGGTATCTCTCGGTAGTGCTTAGTTTATGGTCATAAGCATGACCGTGGGAACTTTATCTTGCAACTATCAAGGGTGGTGTCGTTCCCAGCTTCACCACCAAACATATAACGTTATCGTTCAAGCTGCTAGGTTAGCACCATAATGCATCTATGGGCTTTCCAATATTTATGATAAACAAAGGCATCAACAACCATCCTCTTAAAAAGTTTGGAGAGAAGGATCAAGAGGTGGTTGTGATCCTCATGGAAGCATGTGGCACCAAGCAGAATGTCCATGCCACAAAAGTTTTTGTTCTCAAGAAATACATCGGTTGAATGTAGACCGCTATTAAGAACGACATTTGGATAGCCAGAGGGACCTAGCTTTGGTTCGAGGGAGGGTGGTGATGGTCATTCTATTTCACAAGCAAGGTTAGGTGAAACGAATGGGGATTTGAACTTCACCTTCTTGAACGGGTCATGGTTGGGATGATGTTTCGCCATTGGATTTTTTTAGACGTGGCGAGAGCAGTTTTCCCGACCTCTTCATCAAGGCTCCCATAGGATGGTTTTTTCTTGAAAAAGTTTTTTTTAGGGTAGCCTATGCGAAGATCAAAATCAAGGCTAGCAAAAGGATGTGGTAGTTAGAATGAACCTCGGTTTTGTCTATTGATTCGAGGTATTTCCAAAATCATCAAAAAGTTCATCCTCGAAAAATGGAAAGTCGGAAGGTTGGAAACCTTCCTTCGGAGTTTCTAGTTTGGGTGAGGGTCTCTAGATGGGAGGTATTGGTTCAGCCTTAGCCGAAGAGACTTCCTCATGGCCTGATTCTACACGGAGGATTTCGATGGAAAGGGTGTTTTCTGGGATGTGATCTAGAAGCGTTTGTCCTTCCGCTATGGTTTTGTGGTCAAATGACCCTTTGGTAGTGATATCAAGCTATAGGGCAGATTCCTTGCTTAAGACCTAACCAAAAGTGTTGTATCAAAACATGGTCTGGTATAAGCTAGGTTGGGCAAGAGTGTGTTAAGATTGAAAATCTAGCCCAGGCTGCAGCTATGGTTTCCTTCTCATGTTGGTGGGAGCTGAAAATCTCTTGTGGCAGGGAAGCAATTTGAGATATAGGAAAAAATGCGAAATAGAATCTATCTATCCCTTGATTCTTCCTAATCTCTGTTTACCTTCCCTACGTTGTGGGTGGAGGTTGTTTCGCCCTCTCAAAAGAAGGGAAACAACTTCTACCGAAGGTTTTCTTGTGCGATGTCTAAGATTGTCAAGCATGCATAGAGGTGCTCAAAATTCCCGTAGATGATGGCAAGAGTTTTTGTAAACTTAACCTGAGAAGATTTGTTCCTGAATCATGGCTATAAAGCCAAGACAAAGTACATAGCCAAAAGTTGTGATTGGCTTTGATGGTGGTGGCTCTAACAACTCGTCCTTAAAAGCAAAAAGATTTTTAGTTGAAGGGCTTCATAATGAAAAAAGTAAAAGGAATATTTTTTCTTTCTTTGAAAGGTAAAACACAAGGATACACGGGTGAACTAGGTTTGGAGATAATACAGCATCCGTTCCCCGACAACAGCACCAAAAATGCTTGTTGGTATTTCTTAACGCATACAGAAATAATCCGCAAGCGTACGAAATTACCGTGGTAGCATTTCACCCAGAAGTATTCAGTGTATCGTATTTCCATGAGGAACGGAGGTGTAAGAGTCTCTTAAGCTAAATCACCTAAGGTAACAAGAAGAAGGAAGCTCGAGTAGTTTGGTTTTCAAGGGATAGAGATCCTAAGATAAGATAGCTTTGCCACTATAAACTTACTTCGGGCACCGAAGCGCACCTAGTCTGCCAGGCGATACCGGCTTGTAGCCTACATTAACCCCGGACGTGGGGGAGTACGAAGGACGGACATGGCTGTCACCACCTGCCGCCTACCCCTCAATCGTGGGAAACAAGGCAAACGAAGGTAGCCTCTAGCCTAGACACCACGTCTACGCTATCGACTAGTACTCTAGCGTTGATCAGGATTATTCGTCTTTATCAGGGCCCTCTACTAGAGTATTCATCACAAGGACGAACGGCGAACCCGCAAGTAAATAATAAACATGACTAACTTAAAGTAGAACTCACCACCAAAGATAAACATGAACCTTATACTCCAAGTAGTATTCGAAACGTAGAGGTACAAGTGAAGAGGAGTCGATGATTCTCGGCATTCCTTCCGCTAAGTGTACAAGGGACCCCAAGTTCACAAGTGGAGGTAGTCGACAACTCCGGTACTTCTCCGCTCTTACTCACTCACTCCCTACACTAGAACTAGCTAGAGAACTAAGATATGAATGGAGCTCTTCTCTTCTTGTCACATTGTGACTCTCTTATGTTGTGTTGTGGAAGCCCAAATGGTGTGTGTGAGAGAGGGGGTACCCCTCTACTTATACAAGGCTCGAAGGCGGTGCTCTGGCTATTCTTGGCGTGAAGCCCTAGGCTACACCGCCTGAGCATGGAGCCATGCCACCACCTATCGAAGGTGAGGCTGAGGAGCGCCAGTAGGGGGCTGGCCGCCCCCTAGGACTGGTCGCCCCTTGACTGTGCCACCTCGCCACCGCCTTCGTGTGCTAGGCCATGGACTAGACATGGTTCACTGCTCCATGGGGTTTTGCCCCGGTTGAATTAATTTGATGGGCGTCTCCCTTGTTCTTTTGCGCAAATTAGCGTCGGAAAGCGTCTTTCAGTGATTTATTCCATGTATTTGTGTTTGTGACCTGCAAAATAATGTTCTCCAAATACATGTGGAACTTGGTTAATAGTAAATCCATATTTGATTAAGATTGCTAATTTCACCCCTTTTATGTCTTAATTGGCGATCGGATTTGGTCATTAAGGACCGCCAACACTTACTCGGCATAAAAATTTAATCGAGCATAATGGGAATACAAGAATAAATTGCAATTCACACTAACTTGTATTTTCATTAACCTTTCATTTAATAAAACTATTTTTACAGGCGTTCAAAAGATACAAGGAGATCTAGCCTAAAGGAGCTTCAGTTCCCTGCATATGCTTTGGCTACTTCTTCTACCTTATCCTCCGCTACTGCCAAGGATGCATCAGTTTGGTTTTTGTAATTGAATGACAACATTAGTAGATTAATATGTTTTATGTGAGATGGATGGCGATGATTAGTCCACAAGTTTGAAGTTGAGCAACATGAAGGTCATGGAGGAGATGGTAAGGTCCATCTGATGCAAAGGCTCAACAAGTGAAGCATTGAAGATGGTGGATGATGGAAGTGCAAAGGATGGAAAACAAAGTCCAAGGAAAAAAAGTATATGCATAGGGGCATAGGGCTTTGTTTTCACTAGCCATGAGGTGATTAGAAAAGATGAATGGTCGGGTTGATAGGATAGATAGCGGTACTATAAAGAGGGGTAAATCCGTTGCTAATACAATTATCTAGTACTAGGTGAGATCTAACCTAGTATGTGCATTAGGATCGAGTAGCATGGTGAGAAGCAAGTGAAAATCTTTGGAAAATGTATGCTAACTCAATGCTAAGAGCGTCCGCAGTGTATGGAACCAAACCCGTTCCTATGGGGAGATGTGACTTCACCTCATAAATTGGCCACAATGTATGGAACCGGACCTGATCCTATAAGTGGGACCCACATGAAATAAAAAATACATCCCTCAACTGCCTTGTTTCTCCCGCACCATCCCCTTCCCTCTGCCTCGGCTCCCTCCGCCTCTTCCATCGTGCCGCCAGAATCCCCCTCCCCCGCCACCTCCTCCCTCCTCCCCGGCAAGGTAGTGGCTCTCCTTCTCCTCCTCCTCCTCCTCCTCCTCCTCCTTTCTCTCCATGGCCTTCCTCGCTGCATGCGGCCATGGGGGCTGCTGCCACCGCCCCGTTGTCCGCCACCTCGATGTACGCCATCCTCTCTGCCGTCGTCGCCCGTGAGCACCACTGTTACTGGCTCCTTTAGCTCCTGCACCACGAGCTCCTCCGTCCAGATCTAGGACTTCGACGGGGGCTCTGTCCATGGCCGACGGCAAGCCGGGGCAGATGGAGCTGGGCTTGCGAGCAAGCTCTTCGTCCATGGCTCCATCCATGGCCGACGACGGGCTCTTCGTTGCGGCGGGAGCACCAACAGCAAGAAAGAGAGAACGGTGAAGAAAGAGAAGAACAGGGTTCCGTACAAGGGAGCGGCTCCTCCATCAAGTCGAGCTCGCAATGTATAGGAGCGGGTTCGATCCTTGCATTTATTTTATAGGAGCGGCTTCAGACCATACACTACGGATGCTCTAAAGGTGATGGCCATTCCATGGGATAACTATTGGAAAAAAAAGGTTTGAGAAGAGGAGCTCTCTGGTGGCACTAGAGTGTACCCACTGGAGTTTAGGGTGGTTGTGATCATCGGCTTGATCAAATCGTCCACTGGAGCCCTTCGGTGACCATCGGAGCTCAGGTCATTGGAGGTTAGAGCACTAGACCTAACCCTAAGTGAGAAGTCTAGGGTCCGTTCCTCAGTCTCTGTCTTAACATGGTTGGTTTTTTATGACAATGGACTCCTTTTCAATGGCTGAAACACACTATCAAGGGAAGCAACATCAAACCAAGGCCTCATCAATTACTCAACGCTCTAAATTCGAAACGCCTTTTGCATGTCATCTTTTGCTACCAAACGTTAGATGACTACTGCATGCATGTATGGATACATCCAGTTAGCAACCAAAGTAATCAACAACAATGGCATGCTAACACGAGCGCATAGTTAATCCATTCATTAACCCTTTGCCTTGTTCCATAAAGTTCTTTGGTACGTACAAAACCTCTTCGACACCTAAGAAAATAATACAAAATGGATATTTGTCAACGTTATTGGTTTCTTACCGTGCCTCTGTGCAGCTAAGCACTTATCCTAACAACTGAATTTTGCCTATGTATTTATATTGTGTTTTAGCTATATTTACACTGTCTTATTACTATATTTACAATGATTTCTTCAATGTAACTTATTGAACGGAGTGATATAATTTGGGGATAACGTAACTTCTATTTCTATGGATTGTAGATCTCAGAGAAATTTAGGCCAATTTTTTAGTAGAATTTATAAATTATTTCTATAGATTGCAGATATTAGAGAATTATATGTCTAATTATTTACAAATTTCAAAACAAATTGCAAATTGTTCACAAATTGCGGTGGGACCCACCTTCCGCAATCTTATCCCTTCCCTCCCGTGAGTCATTCCCGATGGGGTTCGGAGGAGGCCCAGGTCCCCGGCGGCGGTGGAGGAAGGAGTTGAGCACCTCACGGCGGAGCATGGGGATGTGCGCCCCGGGGGCAGCACGCAGGAGAAGTCAGCGATGAGGTTGGAGGGGGAGAGCACGCGCGTTCGGGTGATGCGGCGGTCCACGAGGTCCCGCGGGATGGCGAAGTCGTCGAGCATGGAGAGTGGGATGGCGCCACCGCAGGGCTTGGCGTCCGCGGGGCTGCGCTCGAGGAGGAAGGCCCGGGCCCCTGCTGAGGCCATCACCTCCGAGGCTGCCTTGCCATGTGAGGGAAAATCGGTTGATGGAGGCCGTCAAAACAACCGACAGGGGTATAGCAATTGTCAAAATGAAAGGTAAATACATTTGCACATATCCTAACTTTATTAGATATCTTATCTTGCATTGGGCTAGCTTCAGTTTTTAAATCTAGATCACCTTGTTTTTTTTAAACAGGTCACCTTGTTTTGATGGAGTAGATTCTTCCGAATATCGCCCTTAGAATGAAGGAACTAAAGTTTAGCCCATGAGACTGTTTGGATCCAGAGGCTAAAGATTAGTCATGTACTCTACCATGACTTATTTATTTCTAATTAATACTCATGCACAAGACTAAAAGGGGTGGGTGGGGGTAATATACTTCTTTTGTCCCACGAGACCACTTTTAGCCCTATTTAGCCCAACTAGAAGGGGCTAATGAAAAAGGGCAGGGGCGAAGCCAACTCTAAATTCACGGTGGTGCACTACTAAGGAGACATATATTAATTTGGTAGCAATACATGGTGAAAATTTATGTAGTTAGTGGTAACCTTTTTTTACCCTGGTGCATGGGCACCGGGCAAGATTAACGTGGCTTCGCCCCTGAAAAAGGGTGGGCTAAAGTTTAGTCCCACTTTTAGCCCTCCATGAGGGCAGGGGCGCACTAAACTTTAGCCTATGCATCAAACGTGGCATCATCCAAACCAGAGATACGTAATGTTTCTCTATGCCTAAAAAGCCTCTAACGGAGACTACCCAGTAGACATCGCGCGTCGCCTCCCTTCGCTCTGCCTCTCCGATCCAACTACCTAGAGGAAATCATGCAGCCCCGGTCATGGTTTGTGCCCCAACCCTGCGCAATCTCTGGCTGGAAAACAAATAGGACAACATGTTTCGGTTAGGAGAGGAAAGGCTCCGGTTTCAGAAAACAAACGGACTCTATGGAAGTTACGTGAATTACAACCCCGCCAACGCGACGTACGCATCGTCGCTCCTGGACCACGCCGAGCGGCTGTTCGCGTTTGCCGACAAGCACCGGGGCTCCTACACGCGCACGTTCCCGGAGCTCAGCGCCAACTACAACTCCACGACGTACCAGGACGAGCTCCTGTAGGCGACCAGCTAGCTGTACCACGCGACCGAGCCTGTTCGCTTGAACTTATCAGTCAGCTTATCAGCCAGAGTCTACAGTATTTTTCTCTTACAATAAATCAGCTAATGTATCATTTAAAGTATGGTGAAGATGGTTTGTATGTTTGGCTAACCGATTAGTTATTTTGGACGCTTTAAAAAGTGTGCATGGCACGTCCTCTGTCGGTTTCCTCGCATAGGCGCGGTCACCGCGCCCCGGAGCCACGGCGTCGACGCGTCGGCCGCCCACACGCGCGCCTAGCCGCGCTCGGCTGGCCGCTGTGGCCGACAGCCCTGACGCGCAGCTGCCCACCTCACTACAGCGCTACTACCCCGCCGCTAGTTCCCAACCATGCGTCGTCACGCCCTCATTGCCCTGCCCCGTCCCGCGCTGCGCTGCCGTCGTGTCCACCACTGCTACCTCGCGTCGCGACGCTGCCGCTGCCATCGTGTCGCTCCTGTACGCGTGCTGCATCGCGCTGCCCCTCCCTGGCCCGGTTGGGTGCCATCCGCACGTGGTCGTGCGCGCCTCTGTCGTTTTGCCATTTATGGCACTGCGGCTGCGCGGGCCACGCCGGTCGGGTGCGCACGCCCCTCGACTAGCGCCGGTGCGTGGGCCTCCTGGTCCCGCCGCTCGTGTCCCGCCAAGGCGTGGACGAGCCGAACCCACTGCCGTGCTTGTCTCTCCCTCCCTCTGTTTTCCGCCGTCGTCATGTCACGTCGTGGTGAAGCCAGAGAGCGAGCACCTCTCATCAATTCCTCGTGCTCACGTCTCTGCCTTCACGCCCCCTCTCCATCCGACCCCACCCTGCCTTGACTCGTGTCACGCCGAGCTCCAATTTTGGAATCTTGTCGTCGCCGTGCCGTTAAGGCTCGTCGCCGCCAGTGTCGTGGCCAGTCTCCATCACTTTACCCCGAGCCAATTCCTTTGCACCGTTAGCTCGCCTTGGCTTCCTCTTCGTCGTGCGCACGCTAGTCACAGCTTTTGTGCCGCCTCTCATCACTGACGTAGCCGTGCCTTAGCGGTCCGCCATTCGCCTCGCCGCGCGCACGTGGCCAGCCTCGCTCGGGTCGTCTCCGGCCTAGCCGGCTTCTTGGTAAGGTCACCGGTGGGTTGTCGTTGCTCACCCGCTGCCCTATAGCCTTGATTGTTGCTGCGGCTCACCTAAACGCCATCGCCATTGTCGCGGGGTGTCCACCGTCGTGGAGAGGTCCTTCTACGGCGTCCTGGCTCACGCAACCGTCACCCGTCATCTCGCATCGAACCCTAGGCGAGCGTTGTCCTCGTAGTTAGCTCAGCGGGGTCCCGTGTGGCCAGCGTAGGCGCCTGTGCCACTGCTCCCCACGCCGAAGCGCACGGAGATGGCCGAGGTCCTCACCGTTATAAAGAGGAAAAAGGTCTAAGGGTTCTTTTGCATAAGTATTGTCTCTAGAAATAGTAACATGGACTGCGGGTTGTTTTGCTCATAGTATAGGGACGTTTTTGCATATGTGCCAGCACGCGTAGGCTTCCTCGCCGCGGTCCGCCTTCGTGCGCGTGTTGTGCCACATGGGCCGCGTGGGCCTAAATCGGTTTAGATTTTTCATGGAAAATAGAAATAGCTTTACATTTGTAATTCTGAGCTGAACTTTGGTAAATCATATAAAATTATGTATATGTCCAAAAATTATAAAAAAAATTTTGTTAGGTTCCTAAAATTGTGTTGTATCTGGTATATATATATATATATATATATATATATATATATATATATATATATATATATATATATATATATGTTGATACCAGCGGCTGTGAAATCATTTGTGAGTGTTTAGTATTATTTAGATTAGTATTTGTAGGAATTTTTGTGGCAAATTGATAATAGATTTGACCATGAATTTTTTACAGTAGATTCATTATATTAGTATGTGCTTACTGCAATTTTTATAGCCTTAGAATCGGTTGAGAAATATGATAGCTAAGTACTCCTTGTTGTAGTATATAGAAAATCGTTAATAAGAGTAAGAATATATATTAGTTGCTAAGTAGCACTTGTAGGTGAAACCCTACGGGTCTGATGGGAGTGATGATTAGCTCAATATCTTAGTTATTAGAGCTAGCTTAGTGGCTTAGTAGATGTATTCTTATTTTAAGAACTACTGTTGCCTTAGTATTGAGTGTTGCATCGTCATTGCATGTATATAGAGAATGAGTTGGTGGAGTTCGTGACCGAGAGAGAGCAGGAGTACGAAGAGGTGATTGAAGAGTACGAGGAGGAGGTCCTCATGCAGGAGGAGGTCCTGGAGCCACCACGGACTGACTGAACTGACACCGTGCCTGCTCAAGGCAAATCCCGGTGCATAACCCTTATTTTGAATAAGCACTGAATATATATATACCTATAATGTGCATTTATGTTATAGTCATTTTATGGAAACCATCAGCACAATATATCTATCTTATGGGTCCTACTAGTACAGGTGCGAGTAGCTGCTATGCTTAGAAGTTTCGGTAGCGTGAGTAACATGTCGTTACTTACAATAGGTGATTATTATTATCACACATGATAAAATGGTGAAAGAAAATGGAGACCGAACAAGGATATGGTACGGGTTTTGGTGGGTGTAAGAGGTTGTGTCCCGTGGCCAACAGGGCATAGCTTGGTTACACTGTTTTTCCTGTCCGTGTCGATTAAGGACCGGCCGTTGTATTGAATTCTAGTCAGGTCACAGACTTATTATCCTGAGCACATACTTGTTTATGGGAGCAGGGAAGGCTCGTTGCTCTCTTGTTGTGGATTCCGGCTCTTTTCGGACTGACTGATTGGAGGCGGGGATGGTGAAAGTCTAAGCACCACACTGAGTCCGGGACTCAGGTGTGGGGGCTTGGAGTCCAAGTTTGGACAGAGATATGGACCCCTTGATAGGAGAGTGATGGGTTGGTCCTGCTTGTGCCTGGGATACAAGCGGGGCGTGTGTTTCGGGGTATCCAGCTAGGCACATTGATTCATGAATCGCCGAATAATCTGATACGACTTGTCTACAATCTAGCACCGTAGTAAGAACTAGAAGATGAAAGATGGTGAAATGAATCTGTTTGCCCAACTCTTGCTTGATAGTAGAATAGGTGCTTACCTAGAATGGTTAGATAATGAACTAATCATGACTGCTAATAAGAGCCATACATAAGAATTCACTATTAGTAAGGATTTTTACAAAAAGGAAACCCAACAAACCATAAAGCTTATCATATCTTTTGGAGTCAGAAAATTATTCCCACTAGTCGGGTAAGTCTTGCGAGTATATTGTGTACTCAGAGTTTATTTACCCCTGTTGCAGGTCCAGCTTGAGGAATGGCTGTTGTGTGGAGGATTCTTCTGGTGGGCACAGACGGATCCTTGTATCTTATCGCTAGATGATTATTTTAATTCTGCTATTTAAATTTCGCACTCTAAACTTGGTACTGTAATAATGTATTTCTAAGAACTCCGGTCGTATGAAATGGACTAAGTATTATAAACTCGTTCTCATTATTGGATCCCGGAGGAAAAACGTGGATTATTCAAGTTCTCCCTTGGGGTGTGCTCGACGGAATCCGCTCGATGTAGCTTGCTTTCGGGGTTCTTAGTGTCTGGTGGAAGACGGGCGCCTCCGAAGATGTGTTATTTCAGACGGTTCTGCCACAATAGCTCACGTACGCAAAGAGAGAAAAAAAATGTGCTTACAGTCGAGAGTGGTATAGAAATATGCCATTTGAGCAGAAGAAAGTAATGCAAGAACGCGAAAGGTTGTATAATGCGACGGCCAGATGAAAAGAGGCAAAAAGAACCGTTGCGTGCCAACACTCTACACCCAGATTCCATTGCCATGAAAAACCCTATGTATATTTATGAGCCTGCATCTCCATAATCATGGCAGTGCTTTTTGTTAATCTCTACACTCAAAAAATAGTGTAACATCATTATCTACTTGGTGATACCAAATCTCGATCTTTGCTTATGTGTCCATGTCAGACACGAAAAATCCACTACTCAGAGCTCACGCGTCCGCATTCTATCCAGTTTTGATACGAAGACCGGATCCACGTGTCTGTGTCCGATACGAAGTCGTTGAAACTCATGTGTCTGCATCTGACTGCTGAGGTCCAGTCAAAAAAATCGTAACCCCGTGCAACGCATGGGTATATATCTAGTCTCAAAAAACAAAAACAAGAGATACGTAATGGTAAAATTCACTCTGCCATTGAAGGTCATATATTAGAAAACGAATGACCTGGTTAGAAAAACCATTTCTAGATGTCCGGGGTGTGTCAAATTTTTTAGTTACAAAAAATATATATAATCTACTACTACCACCTAAAAAGAGAGGAGACGTTTCGTGCACTTCTTTCGTGTGCGCCCGGCCCCAAGCCGTGTACCATCCACCCGGCCCGTCCGCAACCGACCTACGGTCGTGTAGGCGCTCGCCCCCCAGGCAGAGTTCACGCGCAGCCCAGCGTCTTCGGCGCTTAATTAAGGTCATGTTTGGTTCCTACAGAAAAATTTTAGTTCCTGTCCCATCGGATGTTTGGACATATGCATGAAGTATTAAATATAGACAAAAAAAAACTAATTGCACAGATTGTGGCTAATTTGCGAGACGAATTTTTTAAGCCTAATTAATCCATGATTTGACAATGTGATGCTACAGTAAATATATGCTAATGGTGAATTAATTAGGCTTAATAAATTCGTCTCGTAAATTAGTCTACATCTATGTAATTAGTTTTATAATTAACTCATATTTAGTTCTCCTAAATAGCATCCGAACGTCCGATGTGACATGGACTAAAATTTAGTCCATGGAACCAAACACCCCCCTAAAACGGCCAATCCGATCCAATCCGGCGCTGCACGAGCAGAACACAACAACAACCGGTTTGCCTGTTTAGCAGATCGTGCGTCGCAGCGGCACGGATCCAGCTTCAGCGCCTCCACCATCTCCACCGTGGACTTGACAAAGTCGGTGTGGGGCGCGTCCGTGTGGACACCGAGACCTTCCGCACCGGCTGCATGCCGTCGTCATGGAAGGGTGCTTTTGGTGGTGGACGTCGAGGAGCAGGAGGCAGCGGCGGCAAGCGCGGAGAATGCTGAGGTGGCGCGCCTCAGTGTGCGGACGTTGGAGACGATCACCCTGCTTTCTTGAACTTATTCAGAACTACTTTTTAGTCATGGAATATTATTTTTCTCTCATAACGTTTCAGCACAAGCCAAATTTCAGCATCAGCAAACAGGATAGACATCCCTGGCGTCGAAAGCTGCTGAGTGCTCGTCGGAGTCGATGATGCAGCTGGAGAGGCCGGGCGTCGTGACGAAGAAGCGGCGGGAGGCGATGGCAGTGGGCAGCCCACCCGCGTCTGGCTTGACACAAACATCATCAGATTCGATCGGGCGCTGCAAGATGACACCGCAACCAGCTCGGACCTGGCGCTGCTTAGCGTCTTCACGTGGCTAAACGGCCACGACCTTACAGCCTGTTCGGCTGGTGCTGATACGATCGTATACGATCGTGAATTATTATTGCTGGCTGGTTTGGTGTGAGAGAAAAATACTGTTCTGGCTAAAAATTTACGATCGTTTACGACCAAACGAACATGCTGATAATCATCAACTAATATAATCCGAACCAATTGTTGGCTAGCTAGGTGCCTAGGTTGTTGTTCAGAGTTCCACGTCATGCAGGGCTGAACGCCAGGTTCAGGTATTTACGGTGAGCTTTCATAATTGATGCCTTGTATTAGCTACATACTTCTATGTCCTTCGTGGTGTTTTATGTTAGTTTTAAATTTTCTATTCTATACTATACTTGATATCATCAACTAATGGTCCCGTTCGCTGATCTCAAACTTGGCTGAAACTGACTGAAAAACACTGTTCCGACTGAATTGTTGTGTGAGGAAAACACTGTTCCGGCTAAAAAAAAAAGAAGCCGAACAAGCCGAATATAAGGTAAGCCGAACGGGACCAATATGTTCATCTTTGATAATGATTCTTTTTCAAATTCTCTTATGTCCCCCCGATAATTAATAAAACTACTATAGTCTCGGGGCTATATTACAGGTTAATCAAATGTAAAATAATAATTCTCGTGCACCATTAGGAGATAAGACTAACAATACTAATGCTGGTAAGAAAGAAACATCCTTTTACTACATTCCATTGGATGCTTTGTGTATATTTTTACTTTTTAATACTCATATCAATAGTACCTGGACGTAACACCACCGATTCATCCTTGCTAAGAGGCGATGAAAGCAACCCCTATATCCGATCCCTAGGATAGGCAAATCTCAAAACAACTCAAATTAAAAAAGGTTATGGTCTGCGCCCCGATCTGAAGCACATGCTACACTCTTCGTTGTTGCGGACAATGCTGGTGGAGACAGCGCCGTCACGAAGACAACGCCACGCGACGCCGGGGATGATGGCCTGATGTAGAGAAGGATGGCGCAGAGCGCGGAGAAAGATAAGAATGTGGGAAGTAAAAAGATAAAATTAAAAAAAGGCAGAATAAATTTAGAAAAAGTTTAGGATTTCGAATGCAAAATCATTCATTATTTATGTGGATAATTTTATAGCCCCGTGCAATGCATAGGCATGTATCTGATAGTTATAAATGTTATATTACGACGAGAAGACTTTACAGCTCCTATGACCTATTTGGCACAGCTCACAACAGCTTTATGAGTTGTCATGTTTTATTTATCAAACACTTATTTTTAAAATAGCTTCACCTATGAAGTTGTTTTTTCTTCCCTCTTACAGGGATATGAGTTGGGATGAAGCTGAAAAAAGTAGCTTATCCTAATTCTCTTCCTCATTTCTCCCTCCCATCCATGTACGAAGTTGTTGGTGAAACTATTTTGCCAAACAATTTTTTCAAAACAGCTCAGCTTCACCTAAAAAAATTACTCATAAAACTATTTTCTAAAAAAACACTTTTACTAGTAAAATTAAGCAGTGCCAAACGGGCCTCTTTATGCAGGCTATTTTCTCCAAGCAGTTTTCTCTTCTTCCACAATCTCCTCGCCCACAACAATTCTTTCGTGCGACAAATGTATCGCCTCCTCGTCGGTCTGCCTCCCTTCCCGCGAGTCAAAAACACGATGCGCCGGCAGGTGGGACCTATGTTCGATCCATCCCGCTCCAATCACAACTCCCTCACGCGCACGCCCACGCCCACGCAGCCGCCTCCTCGCCCACGCCGCCCTCCCTGACGCGAATCCGCTCGCCGTTCCTCGCTCATCCCCGATCCACGGCCGATGGATCGCCGAGAATACCATTCTGCCGCCTCGCCGAGAAGGAGAAGGACCCGCGCCTTTGACCTCGCCGTTTGCGCCCGCACAGTCATCCTCGCTCCTCCCGATCCGCCCCGCGCCATCGACCTCGCCGTTCGCGCCCGCACCGTCCGAATTTTTTACTATTTGGCCCTTTTTTCAAAAGTTTCTCTCAAATAGACCCCTGGCGGAAAGAATTCTAGAAATGGACCCTTGGCTCGACGCCAGAGTGACTGGCGCCGAGCTCGGCGCCACGGTCACTGGCGCCGAGGTCCTGGGCACGGGGAAATAGCCTGCCAGGGGCTCGGCGCCAGAGTGACTGGCGCCGAGACACCTGCATTTAACCCAGCCTGCACTTCTTCTCCGAGCGTTCTTCCTCTTATTTCTCCTCCATCTCGGATTTTTTTCTCGCCACTTAGAATTTTGGCTAAGTCTCTAAATTTACCGTGAGATGGATATATAAAATTTTGACTATGTCTTTAAATTTACCAAACGTATGGTTAGCAAGCAGAACAGATGGGTCGATTGGGTCAATTGATGCGCGAGCAGAACAGAAGGGTTGACCTTGCCCTTTGGAGGCCTACGTTTGGTGAGGCCGATGGTTAGCAAGCACATCAAACACCCTAAATTTAGCCAAATTCTAAGTTGTCGGTGATTGTGAGGTAGGGTGAAGTGGCGAGAAAAAATCCGAGAAAAATGAAGAAATAAGAGGAAGAACGCTCGGGGAAGAACTGCAGGCTGGGTTAAATGCAGGTGTCTCGGCGCCAGTCACTCTGGCGCCGAGCCCTTGGCAGGCTATTTCCCCGTGCCCAGGACCTCGGCGTCAGTGACCGTGGCGCCGAGCTCGGCGCTAGTCTCTGGCGCCGAACCAAGGGTCCATTTCTGAAATTCTTTCCGCCAGGGATCTATTTAAGATAAACTTTCGGAAAAAAGGGTCTAATAGTAAAAAATTCGGCCGCACCGTCGACCCCCGCTCCATCGCTCCCTAGGCGATTTACACGGCGCTGACATGTGGGGCCACTTTCCCCGGCGCTAGCACGCGAAGTCGCGAAAGCCCTCACCCCCGCCACTCAGATCGAGCAAGGGCAGGAGAAGGGATGGATGTCCTCT